>NC_135802.1:128823212-129187756 GCF_964213995.1 Mustelus asterias
GACTATTATCCTGAATTTCATTTCAACTCACTTCATTGAGCCAAGTGTCTCTTCGAAAATACTCTTGTATTTATTCAGAAGGTGCTGTAGGTCTGTTTTGGCATCAACTAATCAGTTGACAGCACTCCAGTTAAGCTTTATGTTCTTGATCCACAATCTCCCAAATAGAGCTGGAAAATTACCACATGGAGAGCAACTCTGTTGTTTGTCCACTCAACTCTATGTTGACCATGATGTAACCTTTCAATGGCACAATCTCTTCCGCATGTGTCCGCAAAATCACATCAGCTGGTTTTAAAGGCAGATGCTTCAGCTTTTGCTGGTATGTAGTCTCAGGAATTAAAGATATAGCAGCAGTATCAACCTCCACCCTAAAGGTTGTCCACTTAACTTCAGAATCACCCAGAATCTATGTGATCCTCCCTTTATGGATAAGACATTCAGTTGGAGCTCTTCATATTTCTAGACATTCTATTCTACACAGTCATAATTCTTTTCTTCCATGTTGTAAATTATTTTTAGAGAATGCAACTTGTTCTTCTTGAAGCCCTCCAGCTTCTTCCTCTGAATGTTCTTCTCAGGGGAAACTGGTCAAGCCCAACAACATTTTGCAATGTAACCCATTTTGCCACAATTCTTACATTGACTATCCTTGCTCCAGCATTCACTGAGTGGTCCATTTTGGCACATCATTAGCACTCTTGCTGATGTTTTGACTTTTTATGGGTAATTCCCAACTTATGGATCTTCATTCCTGCACCAAATTGTGAAGCCTCTTTAGCAGCCAATTCCATCGACACTGTGGTTTCTACTGCTGTCATTAAAGTCAAAGCGCGTTCAGTAAGCAATCTTCTTTGGATAGCCATATTTTTGGAGAGCATAAACTAGACAACTTCAAAGAGTATATTCTAATGACTCACCAAACTCAATGTTCTGCCAGCCTTTTTCAGGTTGCCACAAACTGAGCAATGTTTTCGCATGTCACTTGATTCCTTTGATGGAATCTGAACTGTTCCATAATGATTAATTGCTTTGGAGAGTAATGCACTTCAAGGATCTTTGTCAAATCATCGTATGTTTTGGTTCCTAGCTTTACTGGATTAACCACATTCTGGAGCAAATTGAATTTTTTCCCATTGTACTGAGAAAAGCTGAAATGCGTATCTTGTTTGCTATTTTATTCACTCAGGCCAAGTACTGAAAATGTTCTAGCTAGGAATTCCATGATTCATTTTCTTCATTGAGAGGACCCATAGGTCCTAAACTGACCCATCATTTCTCTTGCAGGTTCTAGCGACTCAAGACAGTCAGTATATATTTTTTACTGTCTTCCCGGTATTCCCCTTTTACTCTGGAGACCATTAACTTGTTTCAAATGACCCCAGCCTTACAGCAAAGCATCCCTTCTATTCAAATATGCCAGACATTGCCTGGAATATTGCCCTTCGCTGATCAGAAAAATTCCTTCTATTAAAACCATACAGAGAGATTTTTTTCTAACTTCCAGCACTGGTACTTCAGTCTTTAATCCTGTTGTTGCTTTTCCCCAGCCTTCTAATATTCAAAGTCTGAGGACCCACAATGTTTCTTTTCTCTTAAAATCTTTTCTCGATATTCTCAATTAATCAAAATCCCATCCTCATTACCAATTACTTTTTGTAATGTCCTAACTATGTTAGGGGCTGTGAGTTCCAAACAAAAAGAAACAGATGTAGTCCTGAATTCTCCGACCTCACTGTGGCTGGAATTCTCCATTCCTTTGCTATGAATGGTGATTTGGCTGAGCGCCAAATTCTCCATTCTTGCTGGCAGTGGCAGGGGGTTGTGCAAGGCTGGAGAATTCTGGCTGTAGATTGGGCACATAGATTCAAAGTAATACATAACGGGTTTATTGAAAGAGATGTTCTTTGCACATAACAGCAACTGAAACTAAACAGCATCCTGTGAAACGTCCCAATGACATCACCATCAAATAATGTGACCAATTCTTAAAGCAATCATGCGACTACTTAAATATATAACTGAGGCTGATGAGATCAACAGTGAGGACAAGGGGAACTTTATTCTGGCTCTGGGAGGGAGGGAGGAAGGGGAAGCTGTAAGAACACATATGCAGGAACTAGGACAGATACGGTTAAGAACTCTGTCAATTATGCTGGAGGGAAATCCTCAGTTGAGGACAAAAGAAGACATATCAAAGTGTTTAACCAGCACAGGAAGTGGTTTTAAAGAACCTGTGTAAAAACTGGTTAGTGTAAAAACACATCTTATGTATTGGATTAACTGATACCAACGTGGTTTAAAAAGTACTGGCATTTTCAGCGTGTACAAGTAATACATTAAAAACCTGACCACAGTATGTACCATTAACAACATGCACTGCAACAAGTTTCCTCTTCACTAGCAATCTACAAACCTTCAACTTCTACTGCCTAGAAGAGGGAGGACAGTGGGCTTATGGGAACACCACCATCTGCAAGTTCCCCACCAAATTGCACACCAATCTTTCACTGCCATTGGATGAAAATCCTGGGACTCCTTAGCTAACAGCTGTAGCGGTTCAACCTTCAACTTCTCTAGGGCAGTTAAACAATAAACCATTTATATAGACAATTTGGAGGAGGGGACTGAGTGTAGGGTAACAAAGTTTGCAGACGACACAAAGATAAGTGGAAAAGTGAATCGTGTGGAGGGCGTAGAAGGTCTGCAGAGAGATTTGGACAGTCTGAGTGAGTGGGCGAGGATCTGGCAGATGGAGTATAACGTTAACAAATGCGAGGTTATTCACTTTGGAGGAAATAATAGCGAATTGGATTATTATCTAAATGGAAAAAAATTACAACATGCTACTGTGCAAAAGGACCTGGGGGTCCTTGTGCATGAGATGCAAAAACTCAGTCTGCAGGTGCAACAGGTGATCAAGAAGGCAAATGGGATGTTGGCCTATATCGCAAGGGGGATAGAATATAAAAGCAGAGATGTCTTGCTGCATCTGTACAGGGCATTGGTGAGGCCGCAGCTGGAATACTGTGTGCAGTATTGGTCCCCTTATTTGCGGAAGGATATATTGGCCTTGGAGGGAGTGCAGAAAAGGTTCACCAGGTTGATACCAGAGATGAGGGGTGTTGATTATGAGGAGAGACTGAGCAGATTGGGTTTGTACTCATTGGAATTTAGAAGGCTGAGGGGGGATCTTACAGAGACCTATAAGATAATGAAGGGGCTGGATAGGGTAGAGGTGGAGAGATTCTTTCCACTTAGAAAGGAAGCTAGAACTAGAAGGCACAGCCTCAAAATAAAGGGGGGCCAGTTTAGGACAGAGTTGAGGAGGAACTTCTTCTCTCAGAGGGTGGTGAATCTCTGGAATTCTCTGCCCACTGAAGTGGTGGAGGCTACCTCGTTGAATATGTTTAAATCATGGATAGATGGATTCCTGATCGGTAAGGGAATTAGGGGTTATAGGGATCAGGCGGGTAAGTGGAACTGATCCACTTCAGATCAGCCATGATCTTATTGAATGGCGGAGCAGGCTCGAGGGGCTAGATGGCCTACTCCTGCTCCTATTTCTTATGTTCTTATGTTCTAAAAGGTGGCATTGTCAACATCCCAAGAACAAAATATATGGAAGTTATAACATCAAAACAGGCCATTCTGTCCAACTGCTCCACGATGGCATTTACCCTCCATGGGAGCAAATAGTTCTAATCACATTTTTGCACTCTTCTCATATCCCTCAACCCCTTTATCCACTCTTTCATCTATCTAGCTAATTTAATTTTGACATAGATTCTGCCTAAATCATTGAATCTAGGTGAGAATTCCACAGCCTCATAACTCTGTGCGAATGATTTATTCCGCCCAATGTGCAAGAATCACGAGGAGTTGGTTTGCAGGTGCAGCAGGTAATTAAGAAGGCAAATGGAAGTTTATCCTTCTTTGCTAGAGGGATGGAGTTTAAAAACAATGAGTTTATGTTGCAGCTGTATAAGGTGCTGGTGAGGCTACACCTGGAGTACTGTGTACAGTTTTAGTCTCCTTACTTGAGAAAGGATATACTGGCACTGGAGGGGCTGCAGAGGAGATTCACTAGGTTGATTCCAGAGTTGATAGGGTTGGCTTATGAGGAGAGACTGAGTAGACTGGGGGTATACTCATTGGAATTCAGAAAAATGAGGGGAGATCTTATAGAAACATATAAGATTATGAAGGGAATAGATAAGATAGAAGCAGGGAAGTTGTTTCCACCGACGGGTGAAACTAGAACTAGGGGGCATGGTCTCAAAATAAGGGGGAGCAGATTTAGGACTGAGTTGAGGGGGAACTTCTTCACACAAAGGGTTGTGAATCTGTGGAATTCCCTGCCCAGTGAAGCAGTTGAGGCTACCTCATTGAATTTTTTAAGGCAAGGATAGATAAATTTTTGAACAGTAAAGGAATTAAGGGTTATGGTGAGTAGGCGGGAAAGTGGAGCTGAGTCCATGCAAAGATCAGCCAGGATCTTATTGAATGATGGAGCAGGCTCGAGGGGCCAGATAGCCTACTCCTGCTCCTTGTTCTTATGTTCTAAACCTTTCTCTTTTCACCCTAAAGCCTTCTTCTTGACTTCCTGATTATGGGAAAGGCTGCTTCTATCTATCCTCTTCCATCCTTTAATTATTTAAGATCATACGACTACACAATTAGGTTGTTCTAATCAAACATTACTCAATTATTCATTCATTTTTATGTATTTGTATTTCCTCATACCAAGCAGTACTCTGGTGGTTCTGTGTTGTGCTTTCTCTAAAACTTTAATATCCATCCAAATAGTGTGGAACTCAATATTGTGCACGATACACTTAGCTAAGGTCTTCTTGCAATTTTATTTAAGCCCCTTAGAGTCCTGAGATGCGTAGGTTAGAGGGATTAGCAGGTAAATATGTGGGGGTAGGGCCTGGGTGGGATTGTGGTCGGTGCAGACTCGATGGGCCGAATGGCCTCCTTCTGCACTGTAGGGTTTCTATGATTTCTATGATTTCATGGAGAGAGTTGAACATAAGGGTGAGATTTTAAAATTGAGATATTTTTGAAATTGGAGCCAATGTAGGTCAGCAAGCATAGAAACATAGAATTGGATTTTACAGCTGTAAATTGGGATGGACACACACTCTTCCCCCACCTTCCGCTCTTAGGTCAAATATTATATTACTAAAATGATGTTGGGTCGCCAATTCAACATCATCCTGCTAGACTCTCAGAATATAGCACGGTACGGTAGCACAGTGGTTAGCACTGCTGCTTCACAGCTCCAGGGACCTGGGTTCGATTCCCGGCTTGGGTCGCTGTCTGTGTGGAGTTTGCACATTCTCCTCGTGTCTGCGTGGGTTTCCTCCGGGTGCTCCGGTTTCCTCCCACAGTCCAAAGATGTGCGGGTTAGGTTGATTGGCCATGCTAAAATTGCCCCTTAGTGTACTGGGATACGTAGATTAGAGGGATTAGCGGGCAAAATATGTAGGGATATGGGGGTAAGGCCTGGGTGGGATTGTGGTCAGTGCAGACACGATGGGCCGAATGGCCTCTTTCTGTACTGTAGGGTTTCTATGTTTCTAGAAGCTGAGAAGGTGCTGCAATCAGAAGCAAGCCCATCTTCATTGAAAAATCCCAGTTAACAAGCTATTGAGCTTAGAAAAATGTTAGGAGTGAGTTACACCAGGTATGAGGAGGGGGCACAAGGGCAGATGGAAAGGCTTCTAATTAGGACCATGGTTGCATGTAGCAGTAGAGTCTGTAAGAAGACTCAGATTTAACTTTCAGTTTTGATTTGATGAGGAATATTCAGTTAGTGGCAAAATTCAGTGAGAAAGGAGTTGAAATGTGTTTTGTGGTGTTTGAAACTACTAAGTTACAGTGGTTGGGGACAAGTTGAGCACACTTGCAAAGCGTGCTTGGGGGAAAATGTTAAAAGTACTCGTTACTTTCAGGTGTACAATATAGTGATAATGAGGTAGTGAAGAATTATGTTCTCAATGCATATGCATTCAGATGTACAATCCAGTGATTGTGAAGCAGTGAAGAATTCTATTCTCGATGCATTACTATCCCATATGTATTTTAAGCCAGACCTTACAGGAAGAAGTTTAGAAATAAGGAAGAGACAGAATCAGACTTTTGTGAAACTTGCTAGAGGAAAGGGAATGATGTTTGATAGGTGCAATTTAACTATGAAGATTAAGTCAGATTTTGAAAACCTTCAAGAAGTAATGCAGGTGAAAAAATTGAAAACTAGTGTCCCTTTAGGAATAAGATCTCAATTTGAAGACCATAACATTTCTAAGATAAGAGTAGCCACATTTATGGCTGATGACTGTGAATTGTCTCACAAATATGAAAATAAAGTTAAAGTTTATTTATCAGTCACAAGTAAGGCTTACATTAACATTGCAATGAAGTTACTGTGAAATTCCCCTAGTCGCTACACTCCGGCACCTGTTCAGGTAAATGCACCCTAACCAGTATGTCTTTCAGACTGTGGGAGGAAACCAGAGCACCCGGAGGAAACCCACGCAGACACGGGGAGAACATGCAAACTCCACACAGACAGTGATCCAAGCTCGGAAACGAACCCAGGTCCCTGGCGCTTTGAGGCAACAGTGCTAACCGCTGTGCCAGCCACCGTGAGTAGCAGCAAACCATTGTTTGAAAAGATCACACAGAAACTGGAGAGATATAAGGGTTGATAAACAAAATATTGGCTACTGTGGGGAAGATAACAAAGGTGAAAAGACAGATACTCCTCAGAACAGTAAAAAAGACAGGGGAGAGAATAAGTATGATTCAAGAGGGCTAATTTTTTAATCAAAAGACAGGACATCTGAAGACAGATTGTTGGAAATTAAAAACCAAAACCATAGTAGTTGTGGGTCTCACGCATAGCATGACTGCAGAAAATGTTGTACCAGTAGGTTCTGAGAAACCAATAGCTTTGAATGTATTTACTATCAGAAAAACCACAGCATAGATAGATCCAAAGATGTGCGGGTTAGGTTGATTGGCCATACTAAAATTGCCCCTTAGTGTCCTGAGATGCGTAGGTTAGAGGGATTAGTGGGTAAAATATGTAGAGATGTGGGGGTAAGGCCTGGGTGGGATTGTGGTCGGTGCAGACTCGATGGGCCGAATGGCCTCTTTCTGTACTGTAGGGTTTCTATGATTTCTAGATAAATATAATGATTTCATGTTGAATTGTGAAATCTGAATAGTTTTGACTAGTTTGGCAGGTAAAGAAATTAATATTCTTAGAGATACAGGCTGGAATTTTACTGCACCGCCCACCACGGAATCGGAACGGGCAAGGAGTGGACAATGGAAATGTCCGTTGACCTTGGGTGGGATTTTATAGTTTTGGGACAAGCAAGGCCATAAAATCGTGCCCACAGGGTCAGCTGAATTGCTGATAGTGATAGGTAAAGGAGAGCTCCCTCTAGAAGGTATGCTATTTATGAATATATTGGTTAAATGTATGAATAGAGGCTGTTTAATCACTCCACTGCATAGTTTAAAATGTAGTTTAATTTCCAGTATTGTAGTTGTGGGAATTGTATCAATGTCACCTATTAATGGTACTAATTTTATACTCGGAAATTATTTTGCTGGAGCTAAATGCTGGTACTCAACGCCGACAACTGCCAGTTTCCAGATGCAATTTTACAACTCATCGGCTTCATCCTGGACCACAATGTCTTCACCTTCAACAACCAGTTCTTCATCCAGACACATGGAACAGCCATGGGGACCAAATTCGCAGGTCAATATGCCAACATCTTCATGCACAGGTTCGAACAAGACTTCTTCACCGCACAGGACCTTCAACTGATGCTATACACTAGATACATCGATGACATTTTCTTCCTTTGGAGTCATGGTGAACAATCACTGAAACAACTCTATGATGACATCAATAAGTTCCATCCCACCATCAGACTCACCATGGACTACTCTCCGGAATCGGTTGCATTCTTGGACACACGCATCTCCATTAAGGACGATCACCTCAGCACTTCACTGTACCGCAAGCCCACGGATAACCTCATGATGCTTCACTTCTCCAGCTTCCACCTAAACAAGAAGCCATCCCCTACGGACAAGCCCTCCGTATATACAGGATCTGCTCGGATGAGGAGGATCGCAACAGACACCTCCAGACGCTGAAAGATGCCCTCATAAGAACAGGATATGGCGCTCGACTCATCGATCGACAGTTCCGACGCGCCACAGCGAAAAACCGCACCGACCTCCTCAGAAGACAAACATGGGACACGGTGGACAGAGTACCCTTCGTTGCCCAGTACTTCCCCGGAGCGGAGAAGCTACGGCATCTCCTCCAGAGCCTTCAACATGTCATTGATGAAGACGAACATCTCGCCAAGTCCATCCCCACACCTCCACTTCTTGCTTTCAAACAACTGCACAACCTTAAACAGACCATTGTCCGGAGCAAACTACCCAGCCTTCAGGAGAACAGTGACCACGACACCATACAATCCTGCCACAGCAACCTCTGCAAGACGTGCCGGATCATCGACACAGATGCCATCATCTCACGTGAGAACACCATCTACCAGGTACACGGTACCTACTCTTGCAACTCGGCCAACGTTGTCTATCTGATACACTGCAGGAAAGGATGTCCCGAGGCATGGTACATTGGGGAAACCATGCAGATGCTACGACAACAGATGAATGAACACCGCTCGACAATCACCAGGCAAGACTGTTCTCTTCCTGTGGGGGAGCACTTCAGCAGTCACGGGCATTCAGCCTCTGATCTTCGGGTAAGCGTTCTCCAAGGCGGCCTTCACGACACACGACAGCACAGAGTCGCTGAGCAGAAACTGATAGCCAAGTTCCGCACACATGAGGACGGCCTAAACCGGGATGTTGGGTTTATGTCACACTATCAGTAACCCCCACAGCTTGCCTCCTGGACTTGCAGAATCTCACTGGCTGTCCTGTCTGGAGACAATACACATCTCTTTAACCTGTGCTTAATGCTCCCTCCACTCACATTGTCTGTATCTTTAAGACCTGGTTGGCTGTAGAGATTCGCATTCTAATCAGTATTCTGTAACTTGATTTTGTGTCTCTGTGCCCTGTTTGAGAGCAGATTTCCACTCCATCTGACGAAGGAGCAGCGCTCCGAAAGCTAATGGCATTTGCTACCAAATAAACCTGTTGGACTTTAACCTGGTGTTGTTAAAACTCTTGCTAAATGCTGGAGCAGGGATGTCAGACATGTCCAGTGAAGCTGTTGGAACTGAATATGTACAAAAGAAATCAAGTGATGTTCAGAGGATTCATGCTCCTTATTTCAAACCCAACAGTAAAGCAAAACAATGTTGAACGATGCAATGCTAAGCAAGAATTTACTGTAAAGTCAATTATACAAACCAGGAGTTGTATATCTGGGTGTTCAATTGTGTAGCTTGGGAAAGTTTGGATCAAGTTTGCCAATGGTTAAAGCTATCAGTCTCTCCCCACCTACATCTATGATTATTCTGATGCCCTCTGTCAGTTTAACAGTTTCCAATTTCCTGGATATCATTGTCTCTTCTTCACTATGAATGTGCAATCTCCATTCCCTACCAGGATAGTCTGAGGACTCTCCGCATCGCCTCCCAACCAGTTGGAGTGTTGCTACAAGTGGTATGTCCTGCTTAAACGCCATTAAGCATTCTTGTAGAAATTACCAAGAAGTCTTTATTAACATTACTGAATTATGTACATATTTATTGCAGAGGGTATAGGTATGGAGAGGACTCAATGGCTTATCTCTATATGTTGCTACCAAGCGGTATACTGCTGACCTAAGCTCTAGATATATTTTGTTTCTTTTTCTTTGAATGTTTGGTTTTAATCTTGTTTTTTCGTGTTTTTGATCTTGGATCAGCTGTTTATTATTCTACCATTCACACCTCCTCTGGACACATCTTGTGCTATTTTACTTGTCCTGTTCCCATTCCCTTTGCGTCTGCCCCACCAACTATTCTGTCACTTAGGGCCCGATTTTACCATTGCGTCGTGCCTGTTTACAGGCGCGAAAATGTGGTAAAGCCGGGTGTGAGGCCATTAACACGATCTGCGCCCGCATCCGCGCAGATTGCCACTTTACCAAAACCCGGGAATGGCGGCGATCCGCTTCGCGTCCAAAACGGGCGCAACGGCTGACCCTGGTCAGACCCCACCTGCAGTACTGTGCCCAGTTCTGGTTGCCTCATTACAGAAAGGATGTGGAAGCCATAGAACGAGTGCAGAGATTTACGAGGATGTTGCTGGGGTTAAGTGGTATGCCTTATGAGGATAGGTTGAGAGAGCTAGGTCTATTCTCCTTGGAGAAGTGAAGGATGAGAGGTGACCTGATAGAGAGAGGTGTATAAGATGTTGAGAGGTATTGATAGAGTGGATTCTCAGAGGCTTTTACCCAGGGCTGAAATGGTTGTCACGAGAGGCCACAGGTTTAGGGTGCTGGGGGGTAGGTATAGAGAAGATGTTAGGGGTAAGTTTTTCACTCAGAGGGTGGTGGGTGCGTGGAATCGGCTGCCGGTAGTGGTGGTGGAAGCAGATTCGATTGAGTCTTTTAAGAGACTTTTGGATAGGTTCATGGAGGTTAGTAAGATAGAGGGTTATAGATGAACCTACAAGGTAAGGAAATTGTTCGGCGCAACTTGTGGGCCGAAGGGTCTGTTTGTGCTGTAGCTTTTCTATGTTCTATGTTCTAACGGCGATTTAAATGCATTTGCATGCATTTAAATTGAATTAATGAACTGCCCGCCCAACTTTATCAGCATTTCCCCCTTTACCACCACGTTTGCCAATCCGGAACCGCGCCGGTATGGACCTGCTAAATAAAAGTCTGAATCAGGTGCTCCAGCTGCTGAAGAGCGCGTTCAGAGCTTCCAACGGCTTCCTGACTCAGATCAGTGGTGGGGGGGAAGGAGGGAGGCGGGTCAGATCATTCTCTGGTGGGAAAGGGTGGAGGGGAGGGCTGATCGTTGTCTGGTGGGGAGGGAGGAGGAGGCGGGTCAGATGTTCCTCCGGGGGGGGCGGGGTGGTGCGTGAGGCCAGATCGTTGTCTGGAGGGAGGGGGCGGTGAGTGAGGCCAGATCGTTGTCTGATGGTGGGGGGGTGGGGAGAGGCCCGATCGCTCACTGGTGGGGGGAGCAGGCAGATGGACCTCTGGTGGGGGGGGCAGATGGATCTCTGGTGGAGGGGGGCAGATGGATCTCTGGTGGAGGGGCAGATGGATCTCTGGTGGGGGCACGGGGGGCAGGGGGGTCTGCTGCCACTCTGTGGGTGATCGATGGGGGGAGGGGGGCAGGGGGTGGTGATCAGTCTGGGTAGCGGGGAGGTGGGTGGATAAGGTGGACAGTTGTGTGTGTGGGTAGTGGAGGGGTGGATAAGGGGGACAGTGATAAGGGCGGCACGGTAGCACAGTGGTTAGCACTGCTGCTTCACAGCTCCAGGGTCCCGGGTTCGATTCCCGGCTCAGGTCACTGTCTGTGTGGAGTTTGCACATTCTCCTCGTGTCTGCGTGGGTTTCCTCCGGGTGCTCCGGTTTCCTCCCACAGTCCAAAGATGTGCGGGTTAGGTTAATTGGCCTGGTTAAAAAAAATTGCCCCTTAGAGTCCTGGGATGCGTAGGTTAGAGGGATTAGTGGGTAAAATATGTGGGGGTAGGACCTGGGTGGGATTGTGGTCGGTGCAGACTCGATGGGCTGAATGGCCTCCTTCTGCACTGTAGGGTTTCTATGATTCTATGATGTGTGTGGGTAGTGGGGGGGTGGATAAGGGGGACAGTGATGTGTGTGGGTAGTGGGGGGGGGTGGATAAGGGGGACAGTGATGTGTGTGGGTAGTGGGGGGGTGGATAAAGGGGACAGTGATGTGAGTGGATCATGGGGGTGTGGATAAGGGGGGCAGTGATGTGTGTGGGTAGTGGGGGGGTGGTGGTTAAGGGGGACAGTGATGTGTGTGGGTAGTGGGGGGGGTGGATAAGGGGGACAGTGATGTGTGTGGGTAGTGGGGGGGTGGATAAGGGGGACAGTGATGTGTGTGGATCATGGGGGGGTGGATAAAGGGGACAGTGATGTGAGTGGATCATGGGGGTGTGGATAAGGGGGGCAGTGATGTGTGTGGGTAGTGGGGGGGTGGTGGTTAAGGGGGACAGTGATGTGTGTGGGTAGTGGGGTGGGTGGATAAGGGGGACAGTGATGTGTGTGGGTAGTGGGGTGGGTGGATAAGGGGGACAGTGATGTCTGTGGGGGCCATCGTTCCTGTTTTTAGCTCCTGGGCCGCTTTCTCCGCTTTCTGCGGCCCGGGAGCGATCTGACACGGGCGCGCCTTTTCATTTTTTTTCTAACTGCGCATGCGCAGTTCAGAGCTCTGATTGTTTCGGGCGCGCTAAGCCCCGCCCACAGCGCGAATGGGACCCGTGATTTTTTTTCAGGCTGAGTGCGTATGGGGGCGCCTGAAAGCAGATTTCTAAGTCGGATCTGCATTACGCCCAGATTCAGCACTTAGAATGAAAATGGTAAAATTGGGCCCTTAGTCTCTCTCATCTTTGGTGTTTCCTCATTTGGCCGACATTAAATATGGTTTTCAAACTTTTACCTGACTGGAAATTTTGCATTTTGAAATGAAACAGAACAAACTACATAAAAATGCAAGGCCACCTTCAACAAAAAAACAAACAAATCTTCAGACCCATCAAAACTCATCACTGTCTAAGGAAGAAACATTAAAATACAAAGTGCTGGACATTGAAACAATGGCTGCCACAATCAGACACACCCAAAAAACCCTCAGGAATACACAACAGTTAGTTATTCATTCAACCCCTTAATTTATTTTGGCACAGCCTCTGTACATAACTCCTGAATGCAGAGGTGGTGGATGAAGCATGCTAGTTGGTGGAAGAATTAAACAAGGAGTGGGATTTTCCAGCCCCGGCCACCACTGGGATTGTCAGGTCCTGTTGCACGTCAGTGGACATTTGGCTGGAGCATCGAATCTCCTGTGGTGGGTTCCACCACCATGGAATTGGAAAATCCTTGGTCACAGAAGAGAGATTTTTTAAAAAGTAGATTAGTAAATATGGAACAAAGAATGTGACAACAATTTAGTTATGATGTGCATTTGAGTGGCTACCTTGGGCAGCATTCAACTTTAGTGGTCCAAATACTGACTTCATAGCTTCCACTGTTCACAAACCATGAGCGTGCTCTCCCACAGACCAGTGCCGGATTTAGGCATAAGCTAAACAAGTTACAGTCTAGGGCCTCACAATCCGCAGGGGCCTCACAAAATTTCAGAAGGTTTACAATGAAGAGAACATTTAAGAGCGGATACCAGAAAAGAAAAAGAAAGCACCAGCTTGAAGAGCAACTCAAAAAATTACCAAAAGTTGACTGTTACTTTACTCCAGAAACAGATAAGGATCCACAAACCCAAGGTGACCAGCAAAGTCCAAAACAACCACAGCCTAGTGCCTCTGCTACTGAGACAACAGAGTCTGGAATCTCAGCTGAGGAAAACACTGGAAGTGATGCAAATGTGAACGTTGCAGAGCCGACACCCACAGTTGAAACAACAAAATTCACGCAACTCAATTATGTAGGTCAATGGGATGTCTTAACCGAGGATGAACTCCTCGGTTATCAGTAAATGCACCCTCGGTAATCAGTAAATGGATTCATTTGAGAATAATTTGTATTTTTCACTTTAAATACCTTGCTATTAAATAATTAAAAGACATAATTATGTTTTGAATTTTTTTGTGGCAACCCAAAGTCCTGTTTTGGTACGCACCTTTGTGAGACCTAGAACATAGAACAGTACAGCACAGAACATAGAACATAGAACAGTACAGCACAGAACAGGCCCTTCGGTCTACGATGTTGTGCCGAGCTTTATCTGAAACCAAGATCAAGCTATCCCACTCCCTATCATCCTGGTGTGCTCCATGTGCCTATCCAATAACCGCTTAAATGTTCCTAAAGTGTCTGACTCCACTATCACTGCAGGCAGTCCATTCCACACCCCAACCACTCTCTGCGTAAAGAACCTACCTCTGATATCCTTCCCATATCTCCCACCACGAACCCTATAGTTATGCCCCCTTGTAATAGCTCCATCCACCCGAGGAAATAGTCTTTGAACATTCACTCTATCTATCCCCTTCATCATTTTATAAACCTCTATTAAGTCTCCCCTCAGCCTCCACCGCTCCAGAGAGAACAGCACTAGCTCCCTCAACCTTTCCTCATAAGACCTACCCTCCAAACCAGGCAGCATCCTGGTAAATCTCCTCTGCACTCTTTCCAGCGCTTCCACATCCTTCTTATAGTGAGGTGACCAGCACTGCACACAATATTCCAAATGTGATCTCACCAAGGTCCTGTACAGTTGCAGCATAACCCCACGGCTCTTAAACTCCAACCCCCTGTTAATAAAAGCTAACACACTATAGGCCTTCTTCACAGCTCTATCCACTTGAGTGGCAACCTTTAGAGATCTGTGAATATGGACCCCAAGATCTCTCTGTTCTTCCACAGTCTTCAGAACCCTACCGTTGACCCTTCCTTTTGGTGTAACTTTTTAACAAGGGGCCTCCAAGCTTTATATAATTTAGGGCCTCACCAAGTCTAAATCCGGCACTGCCACAGACCAATCTTCGAGACTTAACAAATAAAAAATTCATCCTCTGGCAATGGACTGAGTTCCAGAATTGCTCCAGGATTTCAATCCCACCTCCTGAAATAGAAAAGTATCACATATTTTAATTGATTAGTTATTAAGGTTTATTACCAATGAGTTGGCAACAGTCAAGTTTAACACTGCAGTCAATTCTCTCATATTGATCTGCTTCCACATTGTACTTAAAGCCATTATTCAGATGCTCTGAAAACCATTTAAGATCAGCGGTCTTGTCATTGATTGAGATGTACAGGTCTAAGATTGGGAAGTAATTAGGGGTGACTCTTCTTTGATGTTCCTGAGGCACCAGCTGGTGCCCTCCGACATTCTTGATGCAATGATGAAAAGTCATTGCTAACATTCTGGGAGGCCATTGGGTCAATGAAAATTTATGTATCTGTTTCCCATGCTGCTTAAGCCACAGGAAGAGATGTAGGTATATGCAAGCAGTATACTAATAATGTTACAAGAGATAGCCATATATACAACCAACAAACAACAGTTGATCAGTCCTTCTTGATTGCACAGGCTGAGTTTTATGATGGGGGTGGGGGTCTAAAGCCACCGTCTTCTCACCCCCATCTCTGGCTTATAGGTCAATGGCAAAGCTGCCTCTGATTGGCTGCGTCACCTTGTGACCATTCAATGGCTGTCGAGCCTGTAATTGGCTTGAGGCGGGACTTGAGGCATTCCTGCCTTCTCTCAGAACAGGGTGATCAAAAAAGGGACACCCTGTCCAGCCGCCAGTCTGCCAGGTTTCACCTGCTGGGCTGGAGACTTGGATTTGGAGTTTCACTGAGACATGATGATTTGGGAGCCCTTTAAAACTAACAGCTACAACCTAATTCCAGGGTCTCTCTGTTTCCATTTAACCTGGACACAGACTCACAGTCTTTTAAGCAGCGCGCCTTGACACCTGCAGCCCCTGTGGCCACCTTCGACCTCTTTTCACACCCTGTAATCCTATCCCCGGGGTCCATAAATGTCTGGCCCATTTCCTCCTGATAAGATGATTGGCCAAAGTCACCTCCGTTTGGCTGCAACAATCAGGTTTCTTTAAGAGCAACATTTTTTTATATCTTGTTCACCAATAGAGAACAGGATGCAGCACTGACAGGACTTCAATCTCTAGTAAAAGTTCCTCATAATCATACATCATCCAATGGAGCTTCAAGTTCTTTGGAGATAAAGCCCATCCTGGTATTATCCGCATTTCATGAGTTCAGGTTTTATACCATCTCCTTTGTAATTCACTCCGTAGTATGTCCTGTGACCACTTTTACTGTTGCTTTAATGCAACTTTTTTCTGACCTTTGAACCAGTTTTACAGGTGTCTTGTGTTAATACAGGCAGTTATCAGTTATTTATGTTCCGAGCTCTTCATAATAATTATCCAGTGCCAAATAATCTTATCACACGATTGAAATTGGAGTGTCTCACGGATGAGGTCTACATGCTCTGATCTTTTACATTCCAGCAAGCAGCGTGACATAACACAGATTAGAGGCATGGTTGTGTTTTGGTTTCAATTCTATTTTATGACTGTGGGCCTCTTGATTTTACGGCCTTGAAAGTCAGCTGGCACAATGCGGCGTTTTTTTGTTTATCTGTGGAAAAGCAATCTTCGACTTTTAGCAGGTTACTTTTAAAAACTTTCGACCTTGCAAAGCATGCTGAGATAAAGTTTGGTCAAGTTTTTAAATTCAGTCAATTCACATCAAACCTGTTTCAATACAAGCTGCTTCTGCATGCACTGTTGGTGTCACTGCTGAGGACCCGTCTTCAGCCAATGAAACATCTTGAGAGGAGCCTCAACTGCATTCAGCCTGCTCCCTGCCCTCTCCTTATACACCCAACACACACTCACATTGTGTCCTGGGGTATTTTGAGTAGGGCAGATGCCTCTGGAGTAGGGCAGATGCGTGGCTGGCCCCCGTCATCCACTCATTGCTCCATAGATCTCGTGGGTGAAGCTTGGGTTTGGAAGTCAGATTCAGTGTTGTGCTCTGTGTAATTCTCCAGTGAGAGTCACCTTTCTCTTAGTGGAGGATGCTCACATGCTCACATACCAGAGATATATGGGGGGGATTCTCTGACCTCGCCACACCATTAGTAGATTGCACCGGTGCCGGAGAATAGCAAGCAAGGCTAAAAATCCATTTCTCACATTTCAATCTTATTAGTGGCCCATCCCCCTCCCAGAATGCACCCACCTCTTCGGCGTGACGTCACATGGGTGCGAATCACTACTTTAAAGTGTGGTTTATGTGCAACAGTTGCAAGGGTGAGCGAGGAGTTGAGTACCACTATGCACCCCCAACCTCCAGGGTACAAGAGGGTGGGGTCAGCTGCAGTCACGGTTCGGGATGGGGCAGGGGGGGATCCTCATAGGCGCAGGGGGCTTGGGGGGCTGGGCTAGGCCAGGTGTCCTCAGGTCAGGGGTTGCCGCTGGGTTGGGGTTGTGTGGCGAGTATTCTCCCTGCCTGCTGAAAGAGCTCCAAGGGGTTCCAGAGATCGTGGTTAAATCTCACTAATATCACACCCTCTACCCGCCACCTTTCGGCTGGAAAGGCTCCATGGTTTACCGCGACATCCCATCCTAGGCCCCACTAACAGTCACAAGCATCTGGCAGCTGTCAAGGGAGCTTGGCAGGTGCTAACACAGCTTGGCACACTGCATGAACTCTACAGTGCTCCCTACAATGGCCACTCATTGTATGGAAGTCAGGAGGGCACTTCCCTAGCGTCTGTCTGAACAGCACACCATGTTTGGAAGCCACTTGGCACCAAACGTCCAGGTGAGTACACGCAGGTTTCACACAGGTTTATACTGCAGGGGTTCCTCAAAGTGAACCTTCCTACAGCCACCCTTATGCTCAACGTGAGCACCAGAGCACTGAGCCCAGTCAACCTGATGCTGCCACCACTGGTCTGTGGTATCAGGGGTCCATATCTGGGGGGGGAGGGGGGGTGGGGAAGATTTGCAGTGCATGCTAGTGACCATGCAACTGCACTGGGTGTGCAGAAGGCATTGTGCTGCATCATGTTAAGGGAGGGCATAGCCGTGTGGGACACCATTGGTGACCATGTGGGGGCAGTGTCCATGACTAATGAGGCAATGATGTGGTAAAAGTTGGTAGCCAATGGAGATGGCGCATGGCACCAGGGATGGTTTGGGTTGCCAGGGTTCAGACACATGGGGAAATGGAGTGCTGTGAGGGATTGAGCGGCCTGGGATGGATAACTTTGCGGACTGTGTCTCACTCTCTCCCCGCCGCACACCCCAGAGCAAGAGCAAGAAAGGATTTGAGCCAGCAGAGCTGACAGTGACTGTTGTTGCTGTTGTGGTGGTCGACAGACGTCTCCGCCCACGGCACGGTCAACCCAGGCTGGGGACACCAACAGGACTACGGGGCTGCTGGTCTGGCTCAGGACCTGGCCACACATTGGCCTAATGGGGAGCCCGAGGGGGAGGACAGAAGACGACGGAGTAGGAGACTTCAGCTACAGGACACACAAGATCTTCCATGCACAGCCAGATGCCATGTGCCGGCCAAGGCTCCGCCTCAGTAAGGACACTGTGCGACACCTGTGCCACGTCCAAATGGACCTGGCACCGTGTGGGGATGGAGGACACCTGTTCCTGCTGGCAGTTAAGGTGACAGCTGCCTTTAACTTCTACGTCACCGGGTCAATCCAGGGCTCGAGTGGGGACCTGTGTGGAATATCGCAGTCATCAGTCCACAGGTGCAACCGAGAGGTGATGATGCTCTGCACACCTGGGCAGGGCACTCCGATCCAAGCCAGGCCCAACAATAAGCCTGGGTTGAAGGCTTTGTCTCCATCACCAGCATGCCGCAGGTTCAGGGGGCTATGTTGTCCTGCAAGCGCCATGGAATCAGGGAGTGCCCTTTATCAACCGCAAGGGATTCCACTTGCTGAACATGTAGATCGTGTGCGACCACTTCGCCAACATCCTGGAGGTTTGTGCATGATAGCTACATCCTGGGGCACTCGGACATTCCCGGGGTCTTCAAGGAGCACTCCAGGCTGCTGAGATGGGTCGTGGGGGACAAGGATTACCTGCTGAGGTTATGGCTGATGATGTCAGTGCGGATGCACGAGACCAAGACGGAGAGCCGATACAATGAGGCCCACGCTGCCACCCGGACCATCGTCAAGCGGTGCATCGGGCTCCTGAAGTTGCAATTCCGCTTCCCTGACCACTCTGGCAGTGCCCTGCAATATAGCCCTGAGAGGGTCTCCCGCAGCATGGTGACCTGGTGTGCACTCCACAACCTGGCACCGCAGCGGGGTGACATCCTGGAGAAGGAGGAGGGCCAGGCAGATGCCCCTGCGGAGGCGGCAGACCAGGATGGTGTGGAGGATGAGGCTGAGGAGGAGCATAAGGATGCTGGACCCGCAGCAGTGGAATAGTGCAGCAGGGCAGGAGGACCAGGGAAACCCTAATTGCCGCTAGGTTCAGCCACTAGGAGGCGTGGTGTCTGGCAGCTTCAACAACTACCCCCCTCCACCTCCCCCCAACCTAGCCAGGAGACCTTAAAACCCACCCCTCCCCCTCCAGAACCCTTGTCCAAACTCCCCAACAAGGCACGCCCCCCTTCTCTCTCCTAACCCTAAGGGTTGATTTTATATCACTCCAGGATGATGGGCCCAGGTTGGCTGTGTCAGTGAGTGGCTTGTCCAGGCAGGAGGCTGATGATGACTCGCTGTGATGCTGCCCTGGTGCTGCCGATGTCTGACTCCCGGCTGTCCTCGGACTGCACACAGACACCTGGGCCCATGTCCAAGTGGGGGTTGGGGTTACCACAATGCGATCCAATGCTCCCGGGCTTGGGGTGGAGTGGTTTGGGTTGTTTCCTATAATGCTGAGGAGGGGACATGGTCAGGATGCATGGGTTCGTGAGGGGTGTGGCCAGGGTGTGTATTGAGTGGATGTTCCCCTTGGTTGGGAGGCTATGATGAGGGGGCACTGTTTTAGGGTACAAGACAGGGGTCTCCAGGAGATCTGTGGGGGCAGTTTGCACCCAACGGGTAGCGGGGATCTGGAGTGCACTGCTTGGGACGGCAGTAGGGACTGTTAACCAAACGACCCTTACGACGTGCTTGACTGAATACTGGGAGAACACGGGACAGGTGCTGGGAGATGGGATTAACGCGATGTCAGTAGTAGTTATTGTGGGTGATGGGTCACAGACAGAGGAGTCGCAGCTGTGGAGTGCAATAATCTTTAATTGTTATTATTTACAGTGCATTCTATCCATAACTACAGTGTCCACATTCGCCCATGCCCTCTTGATGACCCTCCAACTTCTTCATCCTCCGTGGCTTGCCGCTACGTCTAGGTGGCCCCCCAGGATACACATCAGAGGTGGAGGTGGTCAGCTGTGTTCCATGCCCTGTGGACTGTGATGCCTTTGATGGGCATTCCCAGGAGGGCTGGTAGCTGGGGGGGTCCTGGCCTACTTTCAGGTGTCACGGATGGAGCTATGGCACCTAGTTCAGCCCCTGCTGCCCATGAGATGCACCGGTGTCAGGAAGGGGGGATTCGGAAGGACTGGGGACAGCCGAGGTCTTCTGGCTTCCCCTTCCCTCAGGGCATTTGTGGACCCTTGGGGCGCTCCATGGGAAGATGGAGAAGCTGGAGCTCCAGAAGTCTCCATGTCATCTGGCTCTGCCAGTCCTGGAGGCACAACAGCATCTGCATTATTGTGTGCGAGCCCCCAACGCTAGCCCTCTGAGTCTGGACCAAGCTCTGGATCCCCTCAGCGATAGCCATCTGAGACTGGGCCAAGCTCTCGAGGCCCGCAACCATGACCCTCAGTGACTCACTCATGCCTTGGATCCTGTCACTCATGGTGACCATTTTCTGCCGCACGCTTTCCACCGCAGTCACCACCCTTGCAGCGTCGGCCTGGGTACCACTCAATGCCGACACCATCTCCTTTACCTGAAGACTGTGGGACTGCTCCAACCAGCCCCACAGATGCTGGAATGTCTCTGACAGTCCCTCCTGCAGTCCCCAGCTCTGTTTCTGCATCTCCAGCAGCTCTGTGAGAATCTTTTCCTGTGGCCTGGCATCTGGCTGGGGGCCAAATATGTCCTTGAATCCAGCAGATCTCCGCCTGCCCAAGCCCTCAGGCACTCCCACCTCCACCTGATGTGCATCAGCAGCTGTGTGGTGCTTACCTGAAAGTGACCCTGAAACCTATCTGTTCATTGCACCGACCCCGTATTGTGTGCCTCTGTGGGTAATGCCTGGTCGGTGCTTTCCTCCGAGGTGTGGGTGGGGGTTGCAGGATGGGGGTTGCAGGGAGGCGCAGTGGAAGGTGCTGACTCCTGAGGGCCTGGCTCATCTGGTGTTGCTCCTGCAAGAGAAGGCACACGGGTAAGTGCTCGGGAGAGACAGATATCTGGACAAATCGACATTTGCTTGAAAAAGGTCTAAATGGCTGTAGGTTTTGTGGATCCTCACCTCTGTGGTGCTTACATCTGTCGGGTGGCTCCCCTGTGAGATCCTTTGTCGTTTCTCAAAGGGAATCAGGAGCTGCAGTTCAGGGGTTCCACTGTACGTCTTCTCCTGCTCTCTGCAGTGATGTGTCATCTTCTCCTTTGAGACATAAAGGGTTGATTGAGATCTTGATGGCTGGGGCCGGGGAGGTTGATTGGGTGTCGTAGCTCGGCACCATGCATCCCCAAGCAGCTGCTGTGATGGTGGGTGTGTCAGAAGGATTTGAGGAGGATGCTAGGAGGTCAGTTGCTGGACAGTCATGGAGTGGTTCAAGGTGGATATTCCAGGTGTGATGGATGGACTGATACCAGGACGAGACAGATGGACACTCATCCTTGCAGGCCGAATGAGGCTGTTCATCTTCTTCCGGCATTGGCCTCCAGTCCTCAGTGTTTGATTTGATTTGATTTGATTTGATTTATTATTGTCACATGTATTATCATACAGTGAAAAGTATTGTTTCTTGCGCGCTATACAGACAAAACATACCGTTCATAGAGAAGGAAATGAGAGTGTGCAGAATGTAGTGTTACAGTCATAGCTAGGGTGTAGAGAAAGATCAACTTAATGCAAGGCAAGTCCATTCAGAAGTCTGACAGCAGCAGGGAAGAAGCTGTTCTTGAATCGGTTGGTATGTGACCTTAGACTTTTGTATCTTTTTCCCGAAGGAAGAAGGTGGAAGAGAGAATGTCTGGGGTGCGTGGGGTCCTCAATTATGCTGGCTGCTTTGCCGAGGCAGCGGGAAGTGTAGATGGAGCCAATGGATGGGAGGCTGGTTCGCGTGATGGATTGGGCTACATTCACGACCTTTTGTAGGTCCTTGCAGTCTTGGGCAGAGCAGGAGCCGTACCAAGCTATGATACAACCAGAAAGAATGCTCTCTATGGTGCATCTGTAAAAGTTGGTGAGAGTCGTAGCTGACATGCCAAATTTCCTTCGTCTTCTGAGAAAGTAGAGGTATTGGTGGGCTTTCTTAACCATAGTGTCGGCATGGGGGGACCAGGACAAATTGTTGGTGATCTGGACACCTAAAAACTTAAAGCTCTCGCCCCTTTCTACTTCATCCCCATTGATGTAGACAGGGGCATGTACTTCTTTACACTTCCTGAAGTCAATGACAGTCTCCTTTGTTTTGTTGACATTGAGGGAGAGATTATTGTTGCCGCACCAGTTCACCAGATTCTCTATCTCATTCCTGTGCTCTGTCTCATTATTGTTTGAGATCCGACCCACTACGGTGGAGTCATCAGCAAACTTGAAAATCGAATTGGAGGGGAATTTGGCTGCACAGTCATAGGTGTATAAGGAGTCTAGTAGGGGGCTGAGAACACAGCCGGTGTCAGGCCGTTGGGCACTGATTGCCACGACCACTGCCTTCCAGGCCCTATTGAAGTTCCTGGTCTTGGTCGTCTTCCCTCTCAGGGATGCAGGATGGACCGCCTCTCCTCCAATGTGTTCAGTTGCCATCCCAGCTCTCCCTTGGCGAAATGTGGGGTTGGTCTCTGTGATGACTGGCTATGAGTACAGCGGGAACGTTTAAATGCAGCTCCCCCTTTGTTAACGGCACACAGCTGCAGCCACTTTGGGTGAGTCAAATGATTATTCACATGATTTTCCCAGTCCCCATGCCCCGACATAAACCCCAGTGAGAGCATGAACCAGATTAGCACATTTAAATTATCATTTAAATATGCAGGGTCGGTTTGGAGCCGGATTCACCTTCAATTCTCCGACCCTCAGGCGCAACGGAAAACTGGCGTGAATCATTATTGGGGTGGGATCTTCTCAGCTCACAGCACTGGTCGATCAGCGTGGCGAGCTGGTAAGTAAGGATGAGAAACAAAAAATTAGGTTCACGTCCGGTTTCTCGCCTCTCATGATCTTGCCAGCCCCGTTTTGCCAGTGAATTCAGCCTCGTGCCCGGAAATATAGCATGAAATTAATGAGGCTCAGATGCTATTG
This sequence comes from Mustelus asterias, assembly GCF_964213995.1. Lineage (NCBI taxonomy): Eukaryota > Metazoa > Chordata > Chondrichthyes > Carcharhiniformes > Triakidae > Mustelus > Mustelus asterias. The sequence goes on from NC_135802.1 coordinate 128,846,435, forward strand.
TTCAGGCTCACTTACCTTAGCCCCCTCACCAGTCAGATTTCCATGGAAGGGGAGGGGAATTTTCAACGTAACTTTGAGATGGGGGCACCTTTTTTAAAGGACATCCGGATCCCTGAGGTGTCGGTCTTGCTGGTGTCGTTAGGTCCCCAGTCCAAAAAAATTCTAAGTGTGGTTGAATTGCAAACTGGGACAGTATGGTGGCATAGTGGTTAGCACTGCTCCAGGGACCCGGGTTCAATTCTGGCTCCGGGTCAGTGTCTGTGCGGAGTCTGCGCGTTCTCCCCGTGTCTGCGTGGGTTTCCTCCAGGTGCTCCGGTTTCCTCCCATAGTCCAAAGATGTGCAGCTTAGGCTGATTGACCATGTTAAATTACCCCTTAGTGTCTGGGGGACTAGCAGGGTAAATAAATGGGGTTATGGGATAGGGCCTGGGTGGGATTGTGGTCGGTGCAAACTCGATGGGCCAAATGGCCTCCTTCTGCACTGTAGGGATTCTAGGATTCTATGAATTGCTCCGACCCTCCCAGTGGGAATCTCACTGATTTTCCCACTGGGGACAACACTAAGAAATTATTTGGGAGAATTTTGCCTGTTTAATTATACATTAAATAGATAATTCCAAATAATCTGTTTTTAGGCAGTACATTCATTACCAGATGCTTCGGACAGATTTAACATAGAAAACAAAAATACCAGTGTGATTTCAAGAGGAAATAATGCATGATATTTGAAAGGAAAGAATGTTAACTAAATATGAAATTTGTCACATCTTCTTGGGAGCATATTATTTCCGGGTTCTCTCTGGTCAGTTTCATGCTGTTTTTATCTTTTCATATTATGTGTGGCTGATTCATTAAACCACATGACCACTGAATTATGTCTTAGTGTGGATCAGAAAGATTGATTAATGTTTAATCTATGTTATTGATGTATAAGTGCACAATTAAGGTTCACGACTGCTAGAAATGAACACTCCCCCCCCGCCCCCCCCCCCCCATGGAATAAATGAGATAAAATGGGAATACAAAGATTCCGTCAGTGACATAGATCCCAAAGTGAGTGCAGAACACTGAATCAGCAGTTATATTAGAGCTGCTAGGTTAGCTCATCTTCACTTAATTAATGGATGGAAAACTCTTCATGGAATGTCAGGCTTGAATTCCCAGTTAGCATTCTGTTGCATCGAGCACTATAAATTCGTAGTCTATTGTGGTTCACCAGCTGATTAGACAAACCTTTCAGAAGTAGACTGAAGTGATTGTACTATTGAACCAGTGCAAATTACTTTTCTTTATTCAATACCCACAAGTACAGAAGACATTCCAAAACTTCTTTCCTCCCAACTGTTAGGTTTTATCTCTGAGCCAACCAACACTACCAAAACCAGATTAATTGACCTTTTGTATTACTATTGTGGGATTTACAACATTTTCTTTAAGAATAATTCAGCTAACAATCAGCATCACATAACAGAAACACGTCTCAGGACATAGAACAAAGAAAACTACAGCACAGGAACAGGCCCTTCGACCTTCCAAGCCTCTGCCTAATGGTAGTGGTATTATCGCTGGACTGTTAATCCAGAAACTCAGCTAATATTCTGAGGACCCAGGTTCGAATCCCACCACAGCAGATGGTGGAATTTGAATTCAATAAAAAAAATCTGGAATTAAGCACCTACTGATGACCATGAAACCATTGTGGATTGTCAGTTAGTGAATCATCTGGTTCAGTAATGTTCTTCAGAGAAGGAAATCTGCCGTCCTTACCTGGTCTGGCCTACATGTGACTCCAGAGCCACAGCAATGTGGTTGTCTCTCAACTGCTCTCTGAAATGGCCTAGCCAAGTGCAACTAGGGATGGGCAATAAATGCTGGCCAGCCAGCAATGCCCAAGTCCCATGAATGAATTAAAAAAAAGAATCTAACCATCACTCCTTGACATTCAGTGGCATTACCATCACTGAATCCCCCACCATCAACATCCTGGGTGTTACCATTGACCAGAAACTGAACTGAACCAGCCATATAAATACTGTAGCTACAAGAGCCGTTCAGAGGCTAGAAATCCTGTGACAAGTAACTCACCTCCTGATTCCCAAAGCCTGTCCACCATTTACAAAGTACAATCAGGAGTCTGGTGGAATACCCTCCACTTGCCTGGATGAATGCAGCTCCAGCAAAGAAACTCGATACCATCCAGGACAAAGCAGCTTGCTTGATTGCTACCCCTTCCACAAACATTCAAATCCTCCACCACTGATGAATGGTGGCAGCAGTGTGTACCATCTAGAAGATGCACTACTGTAGGAACACACCAAGGTTCCTTAGGCAGCACCTTGTAAACCCATGACCACGACCATCTAGAAGGACAAGGGAAGCAGAACCCTGGAAATTCCCCTCCAAGTCACTCACCATCCTGATTTGGAAATATATCGCTGTTCCTTCACTGTCACTGGGTAAAATTCCTGGAACGCCCTCCCTAACAACACGGTGGGTGTACCTACACTTCAGGGACTGCAGTGGTTCTTGAAGACAGCTCACCACCTTCTCAAGGGCAAATAGGGATGGGCATTAAATGCTGGCCGAGCCAACAATGCCCACATCCTGCAAATGAATATTTTTAAAAAACAAAACTTTCCCGTCTCCAGTTCAGATTTTCTAACTTCTCTCTATCTTTGAAATTCCGATTCAAGTGTTCACATTTCCTTTTCATTTTCTCTTTCATTCTCCTCTTTTTCAAATTCAAGTTTTTTCTAATTCTCCTTCGTTCCTAAATTCAATTTCTTTGCCTTTGTCTGTCTTTTTCCAACTAATGTTGTTTCATTTACAGCTGGATCTCAGCTAACTCCATCTATATGCTGTCTGGATTACTCTTTTCTTTCCTAAGATTTAGATGTTGAGCATTCCTCAACAATATTTTCCTTTTCGGTGCCTACTTTTCAATCTATTTCTAAATTTTCTGCCACCACCTTCAAATTAACCAATGTTAACGGTCCAAAGACGTTCACGGATAAGTCTTCTCTTTCAAGGAAAGCTTCAGCAATGTACCAAGCCACATTAATTACTCACTGATTACAACAAAAATAATGATGAAATCTAGTTATTTAAACTCTGGTCAATTAAAGAGTGTCCTTTTCCAGCCTCTAGATTCGTATCCGCTAAGAGACTCCAATTTGTTACCAGACCCATTAAATCAATAATTATTATAGACATTTGAATTCTGACATGAAGAATTTTAAGAGTTTGCATGTAACAAAAAATTAAAAGCAACATGAACTAAACCCTTGAATTAAGAAAAGGTAACCCTTATTAATGTTCTAATATTACTAAAAGCTCACATGCCTCATATATACATTACAGCATGTTCACCACAGGATTGGTCTTCATTGGAAACTTCATAGTCATTCCCAATAGATTCCTGTCTCACCACTTTGACCATCAAACAGCTCTTCCATCAGTTATCGATACAAATTATCAGCAATAAGGCCTACTTAGGTGATTGCTCCTCCTGGTCTTGCCAGGACTAATCTTCCAGATTCTGTAGCTTGCAATAGGTCCGTTTGACCCACAGACCATTCTCTCTCCCACCTTCTGTCTGGGAGTTCACAAAGGACTTGCAGCCTTCTGTTTCTGTAAGGGCTACCTCTTTCTGTCCAAAAACTCAGAGATCAAAAGTTGTCCACAGTTAGCCCAGCTGCTTCCAGCCTTTGTTTTCATGTATGAACATTTTTCAGCTCGCTCCCAATAAGTCTCAAACTGGGCTCCTTTTCCCCGTGGTAACCAAGCCACGCAGGCTTGTTGACTGGCAGAAATCATGGCAAATCATGTAAACTTCATGATTACTCCATTTTACTTTGAATTAAAGAGATGGTTTAAAACATAACTTGCAGAGATCCAATCCTCTGCATTCCACCATGTTATTAATCACAGCTTCATTATTCCTTTAGTGCCTCCACACAATGAGCAGATGCTTGACTATTAACTGTAAATTATTGCTGCTCTGATTGGCCATCAAGGCCAAAACAATTGAAAGAGAAAGATTAACCCAGGAGTTCAGGTGAATGAGGAAGGCACTGAATAACTGTGGGTATAATGTTGTCCACTTGGGGTGAGTTATCAGCCAATGCAGCCCACAGATTGCAGCCAGGGATTGAAGAATTAAATCCTGCACATTCTCTTTGAAGAGATAGGTTTTAATCCCAAATGATAACGGAAATAAAACATAAAAAATAAACCATAGGAGCAGGAAGGAGTAGGCCATTTTTCCCCTCGAACCTGCTCTACCATTCAAGAAAATCATGGCAGATATGATTGTGTCTCTTAATCCACATTCATGCTCACCTCTCTTGACTCCCATAAAGTTCAAAAGTCTGTCTGACTCAGCCTTGAATATATTTAATGGCCCAGCTTCAACCTCTCTCTGGGGATAAAGAATTCCAAAGATTATCAACCCTCTGTGAGAGGAGATTCCTCCAGAGGGGCATATATTAAATGTGGATGCACTCAGTCACTTACCTCTGGCGCAGACAGTATCTTCACCACCAGTACCAGAAGAAATCGTGTTGGTGCTGCACTTGATAGAGACTTTGCCATTCTCAGCAAATCATATATAAAAACTTAGACCAAAAGAGATCCAGTATTATCAAAAGTTAAGAGAATGGAGATGCAAAGATGGCGATATGATAAGTCAGAGCAATTTAAACATTACCAGCAGTGTAGGATAGAGATAACATGTGAGGATGTTATTGTAGGGGGCTCGTGTTATAGTGCCACCCCAGGGGTGACGACTTTTATTACAGGAATTGCATGATGCACATCCAGGACAAATTAGGATGAAAGCAGTTGCCCAAAGTAATGTTTAGTGGCTGGGCATCAATAAAGAAATTGAAAGATTGGTCAGCCAGTGCTCGAGATGTGAATCCCAGCAGGCATTGCCGCCACTGGCGAATATGCATCTATGGGAGTGGCCAGGTAGGCTGTGGTCAAGCTATATATTGATTTTGCAGATCTGTTCATGGGGCATATGTTTCTCATCTCATTGGTTGATGTGCATTCCAAATGGACGAATGTCTAATTAATGAAGACTACAACAGCCACAGCCAACATGACAATTTGAGGCAGATTTTTGCCATCCATGTCATCCCAAAGGTCTTAGTGTCAGACAATGGCACTGCATTTACAGAGGATGAATTTCAGAAATTTGTTAAGTCAAATGGTATTCGCCATGTTTGCTCAACACCTTATCACTGAGCTTCCCATAGGTTAGCAGAATGAGTTGTACAAATGTTCAAATCATCAATGAACAACAAACTAATAGGGCAATACCTGTACATTTAGCAAGTTTCTTGTTATACAATAACTTTGCAGAAAGTCTGACATGAGAGGCTGGTGATGTTGTGGAAAGAATGGGACCAATCTCTTACGTTATAGAAGTTCAAGGTCATCGTGTAAAAAAACATGTGGATCATGTGACAGAGAGAGAGTCGGGCCTGATATCAGCATCGTAGGATGGAGATAACAGTTGTGTCCTGCGGTAGACTTGTGTTCAGCAGTTGCTGATACAAGGATCCCTATTATAAGTGTGGAGTCAGGGCATTCAACAGTGTCTGAAACCAAGAGGGCTGTAGCTACTGAAGAGGACCTTGACCCCAGATTGATGAGTTTACCTTTTGCAAAAGCCTGTTCAGATTCTTTACTCGCCAAAGATCATAGCACTGAATTGAGAGGTTCCTCCAGGATCTCGAAGTCTCTTGATAGACTGAACTTTTGATGAGATTTTCCTGAGGTATTCCTGATGTCTTTTTGAGTGTACATTCCTATATTTAATGATGATCCTTTGTTTCATTCTTAGAGGAACCCAGGAGTTAGGGAGGGAAGGAGTGTGGTGGCATGGCCCCTTTAAGTGTGAGGGGGGGGGTGATCCCTGAGGGTCACATGATTGGGCTGGATTGGGTGCAAGGGTGGATGTCCTGGGTCAGGGGGAACCTCAGTTGGAGTCAGGGAGAAGAAGAGATTAGATGTGTATTGTAGTTCTGTAGATCATTGCTTGTACATATATAAATATTATTGGTAATAAATATTGACCAATATTTGTATTGCCTTCAAATGAGTTGCCTTCAAAATTATTACAGTTTTGACGAAATGATCCAATCTTCCAACTGCTTGAAAATGGCCTCAAGTACTTCAGGGTAGAGGACCTGAAATAATATTTATTTCAGCAGCTCTCTCAGGGAACTCGTGATTTGGCTATTAAGTGTTGCCACCTCTTTGATGTTACCACTTGTGCCTTTGTCCTTGTCCGGTTCTGAAAGTACTGTTCAGACAGGTTTGAATCAAGTGTATTACGATCCATGTTGGGATCAACAAACAATAAAAAAAGTGATTGCCAGATGAACACAATGAAAAATCAATAAACAAGATTTCACCCTATTGCTGGAGGTCAAAATCAAAGTCAATGTGGATTTTACACTGCAGTGTGGAAACAAAAAAATGTTAGATCTTGCTTTTTCTAAGGTTGCCTGCTTGTAATCTGTGGTGTGTGTTCCATTCCAATTATGTTGACTGTGAGCTTATACGTAGCCAAATCCAAAAGAGCAGATGAGTAGATGAAACTTTGATTGTCCAAAACTTCAAAGGTACAAAATGTTGATTGCAGCAACTATTACTCCCCAAGCAAACCTTTGTGGGGGTCATCGCCTCTTTGTCTTTACAAAAAATATATTATAACATTTTGTTATGTATGCCTGTATGGACTAAGGATGCATAATGAATACAAGGTGGGCTTGGTAACTTGAACACTGGAATTTCTTTATTAGAAGTGTGCACTGTTCCACAGTCAGATCTCAGACGATTCAACTGAGTCCCACACTGGGTGGAGCTAATTGCCCAGGGGTCACCTGACCTGCACTCTTAAAGGGACAGTCCACACCCAAACCCCAACATACTCTCCCCAAAAAATTCTAAGTGTCGAATTTGCGTAAAAGCTGGAGTAAATCAAGCAGTTTTTTTCAGCGGGAGTTTCAAAATGAATCACCCACACTGAGGTGGGGTCTATTCCCGCTGGAGAGGCCAGCAACGTAACGCTGAGCAGGCCTCTGCGCATGGGACAATCAGCACCGAGATTGGCATACGCGCAGTAACCCACACTGATGGCCTCCCGATCGCTGGCCAGCCCCACGATCCCCGCATCTCCGTCCATGCGACCCTCCCAACTCTCCCAATTGCTGGCCTTCTGGGTGTGTCTGGACCCAGCCTCGACTGCCCCCTCCCGCCCCCAGCCCACCTCGATCTCCCCCACCCCCGCAGCCCCGATCTCCTGAACGCCCCCCACTGGCAACCCCAATCCCTCCGCCCCCCCCCCTTCCCCCCTGCAGCCCTGACCCTCCCTCCCTCAGCAGGCTGACTCCCACCCACTCACCCCCAACACCGATGCCCAGCCTAAATCGCTGGCCTGCCTCCCTCTGTCACTCAGCCTGAGTGCAGAGTGGCAATGGGACACCCCACCCCCACCGATTGCCCCCCCCCACCTCAGAGGCCCCGCACCCCTTGTCACTGCCTGATGCCTAGTAGGAAGTGCCAATGTACCCCTGGGCATTGGCACTTTGCCCCCTGGGCAGTGCCGGGGACCCAGGCTGGCACTGCCATGCTGGCAATGCCCAGGAAGCAACCATCAGCACCTGGCCCTCTGGGGGGCCTCGATGACCCCCTTCATTCCAGCGCAGTTGGGCCACCAACTCTCTGCAAGTGGGGAGCTATAGTAAACCCCAGTGGAATAAACCACTCCTGGCGGGGGGGAAACGCTAGCGGGCCCGGTTGATTTCAGTTCTGGGCCCACTAACCAAATGTAAAATAGATTTAAATGTCCATTAGCACAAATTATTCAGCTCTGCACCGATTGCTATTGTGGAACTGACAGCACCGGAAATTCGGCTGCTGGAGACTCGCGGAGGCCGTGGCGCCCAGCGGGGAGCCTGCAAAACGGCCTCCGCTCAAGTCTCCCGGCCCACTGCGCTTGAAAAGCAGTAAGAGTTTTAACAACACCAGGTTAAAGTCCAACAGGTTTATTTGGTAGCAAATAAACCTGTTGGACTTTAACCTGGTGTTGTTAAAACTCTTACTATGTTTACCCCAGTCCAACGCCGGCATCTCCTCATCTTGTAAAGCAGCGCAGCGAGCCGGGAGAATCGCCCCAATGTGTACATATATCACACATTTATTGCAACATTAAATTACCAGATGTTTCAGGTGTAACAGTTTTTCATTCACCCGATACAGGGCATCAGGACGAAGGTAGAAAGGCCTCAATATAACTGGCCACTTGCTTTGACAATATTAGGGAGACATATGGGCATACTGCTTGTTACTCACCTATCCAGATCTTACCAGGTCACTGATCCTCTTGTGAAACTGGCCCCATATCCTCCATGTGATGCTGCTACTGCTGATCTCCATGGCAACCTCCATCCAAGCCCTTCTGGACTCTGGGTGCCTTTCTTCTACCAGACTCAAGAAATTCAATTATCAACCTCTTGGTGACTGCTCCATCAGCACCTCAAAAGGAGTATCAGAGAGCCTTGGAACTCCCCCTTGCTGCTTGCTTGTGCCACCACTGTCCCGATCAGTACCCTCCTGCGACATGTCCTCAGTGAATCACAAGCCATGGCTGCTGTACGCCTTTTCAAATGGTTCTCCAGATCTATATCCTACCTGCAGGCTGCTCCTAGGACCACTAATTGGATGCCAAACCTGTCCTTGAGTGAATTCACTGCTTTCCATTTGAAAATCATGTCCCATCACTGATGCTCTCGCAGATTGACACATGGAAATGATTCACAGTGAATTGTGAATTTGGATTGGAAATTCAGCCCCCCATGGCTCGAATTAATCTGGTCAGCTCTTTCTCCAGTGTGTCCTTAGGCAGCAGGGTGATGACAGAACCTAGATGACAGAATCTAGATTGTCAGTTCAGAAGACTCCTTCTCAAATGACACCTCGAACAGCACACTATAGACAATACTGATCTCAGTGGAGAAAAGCTCTTTAGCCACTGTAGGATCTGAGGTTTTCTCCAGGTTTCACAAATAGATGAGGATGGTCTTGCTGAAACTTTCCAGTGCCAAGGAGAATGCAGACTTCAGCTCAGCCTCTAGCTCCACTGAGCAGGAATCATGCTGCTTAACAAAAAAAAAGAGATTTGAATGCAGGTACCATAATACCGTTTCAATCCACTGCTACTTTGTTAGGAGGTTCACCGTGTGCTAAATGTGTCCTTGTGCGAAATACTTTGTTGTCAACTGGACATTTTTGAACCTGAAGTGCAGACCAACCAGGGGATCACTGTCAGCTTCTCCTCATATTAACCGTGAGGTCAAAGAGATCTCTCTCTTTCTCAGCAAGTGCTGGGCTAATTTGTTCGAGTGTGTTCTTGATAATCAGCACAGTTTCCAATACCACAACCCCCTGTAGAGCTGTCTTTACGGTGGAATGGCACAGATAGAAGTGATAGCTCCTTAATACTAATTCTGGATGTTGACACCCCAGTGTTTGCATATTTTCTGCTGACAACTTTCATCTTCCTCAACCATCATTTTCACCAGGGCAACTGTGAATGATTCTTCACTGGGAACTTTACATCAATCTTTCCATAACTCACTAGAAGTTGAGAATGGCTCACTTCTGGACAAGACGGTGTTTCCTCTCACTAAACTGCCTGATTGTCTCACTGGATCTGGGTCCTGTAAATCCTTCTGCTGTTCAATATGAAATGCTTTAACCAATTAATTTCTGAGTGTTGAAGAATTAAAGAGCGACTTTATTCACGTACTCACAGCTAAAGTCAAATCTACTTGACTGACTCTCCTCTCTGACGTTCTCTTCAGTTATGAATACATCCATTGCACTGTGCTTCTGTCCTCTGGTGATCTTGGAAGAGTTGATAGATTTGCTGAACACACTTATCATGAAACTCTGTCCTCATTGCTTTCTCAGGCAAAAGTGCACGGTAAGTACCAGTTTGCTGTATTTTGTCCACCCTTGCTGATTGTTGTCATGATTTTCATTATGAAGGTAGGTTACATAGCCTTTCCCAGTTATGATGCAGGTCTGGGTCATGTGCCCATTTAAGTCTTGCCAGCTGTTTTGTGGCAGTTTAAGGTGACTCGATAGGAGTTAAGACCTCGATCTGAGGTACAGAGCATAAGGATAGAGCAACATTCACAACCCTTGGCAACCAGACTGGATCGAGCAGCTGTTTGTCCCTAATAAAGAACCCACTACACCACAGACTTTTAATACACATGACAAAAAATATAAAAAAGGAGAATGTAGGACAGCCATTTCTAGCTGAATTGGCCAAAATTAAGACGTTCATTTGACTCAAAACAATTTTAGGTACACCATAAATAGAGTTCATTCTGGGGTGAGAATGGAAAAGCATTGTCTCCACATAGCATGGGAGAATCAAAAAGTTCCTTTACTCTAGTAGAATTGTCTCAAACAATAAGTTATACTTGATTAGAATGGATGATTTTATAATTCCTGAGGAAACACAATTCTGGATTCAGCTACTGAGCATGTAAGGAGCAATGCCACAGTGATGTCACTCATGGAGAGAACATGACTGAGAAGCATCTTAGAGAGTAGCTCCAGCTATGTCTTTTTCTTGCTTCACGTTGCTAGTATGTAAATAAATAAATGTTTCCAACAAAAGACTATTGTCTGCAGCAAGATCTCTTCAAGAGTAAGACGCTAATGAATCTTGAGATAAAGCCACGATAACGGAATCACCATCTAAATATTTAAGTTGTTTGTGTGTTGACGGGAATTAAACTCCAAAGGATTGAAGCTGCACCGTGATGTCACAACAATGTTGTTGTGACATTGAGGGTTCCGCTGTGACATCAGAGCATTCCACTGTGACATCAGAGCATTCCACTGTGACATCAGAGCATTTCACTGTGACATCAGAGGGTTCCATTGTGACATCAGAGCATTCTGCTGTGACATCAGAGGGTTCCATTGTGATATCAGAGCATTCCACTATGACATCAGAACATTCTGCTGTGCTGTCAGAGCATTCCGCTGTGACACCAGAAGGTCCCATTGTGACATTAGAATATTCTGCTGTGACATCAGAGCATTCCGCTGTGACAACAGAGCATTCCACTGTGACATCAGAGCATTCCACTGTGACATCAGAGCATTCCTCTGTGCTATCAGAGCATTCCGCAGTGCTGTTAGAGCATTCCCTGTGACATCAGAGGGTTCCATTGTGTCATCAGAGCATTCTGCTGTGACATCAGAGCATTCCACTGTGATGTCAGAGCATTCTACTATGACATCAGAGCATTCTGCTATGCCATCAGAGCATTCCACTGTGATATCAGTGCATTCCACTGTAACATTGAGCATTCCGTTGTGACATCAGAGCGTTCCACTGCAATGTCAAAGCATTCTGTTGAGCTGTCAGAGCATTTCACTGTGACATCAGAAGGTTCCAGTGTGATGTAAAAGCAGAAAATGCTTTTCTCTTCACTCGTCTCTCCTTTAAATCCTTGTTCTCCAGTCCCTTCCAGTCCAGAGTTTCAAGACACATATCCTCTCTGCTTTCCTTCTTCAGCCTCTGAATTCAACGACTGCTGTTGGCCTTTATTCATTGATGCTGGCCCTTTCTTCTTAGTTATTAGTTTCCCAACGACGAAAGTTGTTCAGCCGCGTTCAGAGAAACACTAAGTGGACGTGGAATGCCAATTGAATATTTATGGCATTTAACTGTAGCTTTGAATTCAACCAGAAGGCAACCTGCTAACTCACAGTAATTAGTAATTTTTTTTCTTCTTTCTCAGAACTAACAATTTAAGTATTTTAATGAGGTTGGTGGGGTCTGATTTAAACTGTTTTACAGGTTTAATTGTGGCTAGTTAAAGGGAGCGGAGAACAGACTCTGTGAGAGTCTGCCTTACCAGCAGTGCTTCTGGGCCAAGAGAAACAGAAGTTCATTCTCAATGCCCTCCAAGTTCATCCCCAATATCAGAGTCTCTGCACACCATGTTTGGGGATTGAACCCCATCCCTGCTTCAGTATCAATCCATCCCAGCCCCCAGGACTACAGGATCAAAATCAAAAGTAAGAAATCAAAAACTATAGGATCCTGTGGCTCACCCTGGAGTCTTCATTGGCCAACTGGAAGCAAAGCCTGTCAATCAGGCTGACTTCTAGGTGGGAACCATGTCAAATACTAATGGAACACATAAATCTGCAGCACATGGGCAGCCCGGACTTCCAGGTTTCTAATAGATGTCCAATACTTTGTTCCTCACAGCAATTTATGCAATTCAGCTTTATTATCCTGGCCTTTCTCTTCCTTTATCTGATAACCCAAACTATTCCTGGCCAAGGACAGATGTTAATAGAGCGGAAAAGATCAATCATTCCTGCCTTACAATAACTTTAAATCAATCATCTTCAAGATACACAAATCAACAATAATAACAGTCAAATACTCTGGCCAATTGCATTCTACTCCTCAATATAAAGGGTTTTTTTTAGTCCGTGAGATCCAGAAGCTAACTCCTGTCTTGGCTGACCCCGACACCCTGGTTGCCTAGAAACCTAAGATGCTCAGCCCAAAGCTCAAATTCACATTTTCACAGGTTCCCTTAGAGTTCACTGTCCAACCAGACAAACTCGTGACACCACATCCGGGTACTAGTCCATCTCGTCTAGTCTATGAATAAGCCCTATTCATCATATGTAATAAAGTGTTCTAACTGTTCCCCATCCGAAACTTTAGCTGATAAATCTTGCATATTTCCAAGGTTCAAATATTCTCTTGAAATATGGCTTTGCCCCAATGACTTTTACCATGATGCCTTGTGGTAAAGCGCAAAAAGACCAAAGTGAACAATATTCCTTAAAATCAATAATACATTTAAAATATCAGCATTTATGTTTCATAATCATATTCACTTATTTGAATCAACCACTGCATCTGATATGTGTGAATTGCTTTTTGTTAGCTTATTTTAAAGTAATTAACTGAATAGTGCTGGTTCCGTCACTGGCTTAATGTGTACTGTTTCAAAAAGTCTCACTAATCTTATTACTCCACTTCAGTTTCACATTTGAAGAATTGTATTAATAATGAAGTACATAGATTGCTCCATTGGGCTTTTTGTTGCCAAGTTCAAGTCACATTTAAAAGCGATATACTTGAAAAATGTAACACTCAAAAAGCAATAGGCTTTTCATAATTAGTCCAAAGATGTGCGGGTTAGGTTGATTGGCCATGCTAAAAATTGCCCCTTAGTGTCCTGAGATGCGTAGGTTAGAGGGATTAGTGGGTAAATATGCAGGGATATGGAGGTAGGGCCTGGGTGGGATTGTGGTCGGTGCAGACTCAATGGGCCAATTGGCCTCTTTCTGCACTGTAGAGTATCTATGATTCTACGATAAATGGATCACTCAAAAGCAGTCTCATAGCTGAGTTCAGAGCTGCAGCATAACAATTCATGAGCCATCACATAACAAAGCTTCTCAGGTTTTATTTGGCTTGCAACAATATCATTGACTTTCAAGATATCAGGGCATAAATAAAGTAAAATGGTTGGAAATGTGTTGCTAATTAACTTTCAGTTATTGTTTTCCTTTATTCATTTATGGGATATGGGTGTCGCTGGCTAGACCAGCATTTATTGCCCTTCAGAAGGCGGTGGTGAGCTGCCTTCTTGAACCATTGGAGTCCCTGAGGTGTAGGTACACCCACAATGCTGTTAGGGAAGGAATTCCAGGAATTTGATTCAGCAACAGTGAAGGAACGGCAGTATATTTCCAAATCAGGATGATGGTGACTTAGAGGGGAACCTCCAGGTGGTGGTGTTCCTAGGAACCTGCTGCCCTTGTCCTTCAATATGGTAGTGGTCATGGGTTTAGAAGGTGCTGCCTAAGGAACCTTCCTGAGATCCTGCAGTGCACCTTGTAGGTGGTACACACAGATGCCACTGTTCATTGATGGTGGAAGGATTGAATGTTTGTGGAATTGGTAGCAATCATGCTGGCTGCTTTGTCCTGGATGGCGTCAAGCTTCTTGAGTGTTGGTGGAGCTGCACTCATCCAGGCAAGTGGAGCATATTCCATTATACTCCTGACTTCTGCCTTGTAGATGGTGGAGAGGCTTTGGCGGAGGCGGGGCGGGGGGGGGGGGGGGGGGGTGAGGAGGATTCCGAGCCTTTGACCTGTTCTGGTGGCCACAATATTTATATAGAACATAGAACATTACAGCGCAGTACAGGCCCTTCGGCCCTCGATGTTGCGCCGACCAGTGGAACCAATCTAAAGCCCCTCTAATCTACACTATTTCAATATCATCCATATGTTTATCCAATAACCATTTGAATGCTCTTAATGTTGACGAGTCCACTACTGCTGCAGGCAGGGTATTCCATGCCCTTACTACTCTCTGAGTAAAGAACCTACCTCTAACATGTGTCCTATATCTCTCACCCCTCAATTTAAAGCTATGTCCCCTCGTGCGAGCCAACACCATCTGAGGAAAAAGGCTCTCACTATCCACCCTATGTAATCCTCTGATCTTCTTGTATGCCTCTATTAAGTCACCTCTTAACCTTCTTCTCTCTAAGTTCTCTTCTGTCTGGCCAGTCCAGTTCAGTTTCTGGTGAATGGTAACCCCCAGCATGCTGATAGTGGGGATTCAGTAATGGTAATGCCATTGAGTGTCAAGGGGCAATAGTTAGATAGAATGGTTGTGTGGCTAGAATATTACTTGCCACTTGTCAGCCCAAGCCTGGATATTGTTTAGGTCTTGTTGCATTTGGACATGAACTGCTTCATATCTGAGGAGTCATGAATAGTGCTGAACATTGTGCAGTCATCTGCATGTACACCCACTTCTGACGTTATGAAAGTCATTGATGAACCAGTTGAAGGTGGTTGGGCCGAGGACACTACCCTGAGGAACTCCTTCAGTGATGTCCTGGAACTGAGACAATTAACCTCCAACTACCACAACCGTCTTCCTTTGTGCCATGTATGATTCCAAGCAGTGGAGAGTTTTCCCCCTGGTTCCCATTGACACCAGTTTTGCTGAGGCTCTTTGATGCCATACTCAGTCAAATGATGCCTTGATGTTAAGGCAGTCGCTCTCAACTCACCTCTGGCATTCACCACTTTTGTTCATGTTTGAACCAAGGCTATAATGAGGTCAGGAGCTGAGTGACTGTGCCAGATCCCAAACTGAGCATCCGTGAGCAGGTTATTGCTGAGTAATTACTGCTTGAGAGCACTGTTGATGACTTTCCATCATTTTTTCAATGATCGAGAGTTGAGTGATGGGATTGTAATTGGCCAGGTTGTATTAATCCTGTTTCTTGTGTACAGGAAAGATCTGGGCAATTTTCCACATTGCTGGATCAATGCCAGTGCTGTAGCTGTACTGAAACAGCTTGACTAGGGACACAGAAAGTACTGGAGCACAAGTCTTCAGGATTATTGCCAGAGTATTGTCAGGGCCCATAGCCTTTCAGTATCCAGTGCCTCCAACCATTTCTTGAGATCATGTGGAGTGAATTAAATTGGATGAAGACTGACATATGTGATGCTGGGGACCTCTGAAAGAGAGTGAGATGGATCATCCACTTGGTACTTCTGGCTGAAGATTGTTGCAAATGTTCCAGCCTTATCTTTTACACGGATGTGCTGGGTTTCTCCAGCATTGAGGATGGGGATATTTGCGGAGCCTCCTCCAGTGAGTTGTTTAATTGTCCACCACCATTTACAGCTAGATGTGGCAGGGCTGCAGAGCTTTACTTAACTCTGTCTATTGCTTGCTGCTTATGCTGTTTGGCACACAAGTAGTCCTGTGTTGTTTTTTTTGTACTTTTCCAATTCAATCAAATCAAATCCAATTCAGAGTCTCAACAAGTTGAGACATTTCCGATCCAGGCTGACAAGACAGGGCAAGCGACCAAATCACCCTGTCCTGGGCCTGATCTACATGAGCCAAGCTGATTGGAGGAGCAAAGCAACACCTCCTCCAAGACTTGAGCTCATTTGCATCTTAGCCAAAAGGCCGAGATACCGCTTTAAAAAATTGCTTCATATGAAACATATGAAGCTTCAATGTAACCTAATGACCTCAACCAAGTGCAGCATCCAATCCATACTACACTTGATCTTAGCCAAAAGGCCGAGTAGTCCTGTGTTGTTGCTTCACAAGGCTGATCCCTCATTTTTAGGTATGGTGTTGCTTCTGGCATATCCTACTGCACTCTTCATAGCACCAGAGTTCATTCCCTGCTTTGGGTGATGGTTGAGTGGGAGACATGTCAGACCATGAGGTTACAGATTGTGGTTGAGTACAATTCTGCTGCTGCTGATGACCCACAGCGCCTCATTGATGTCCAGTCTTGAGTTGCTCGATCATGTTCAAAATTTATCCCATTTAACATTGTGATAGTGCTACACAACATGATGGAGGGTATCTTCAGTTTGAAGAAGATAGTTCATCTCCACAAGGACTGTACAGTGGTCACTCCTACCCATTCTATCATGGACAAATGCATCTGTGCCAGGCAGGTTGGTGAGGATGAGGTCAAGTATGTTTCTTCCACTTGTTGGTTCCCTCACCACTTGCCACAGTTCCAGTCTAGCAGCTATGTCCTTCAGGACTCAGCCAGCTCTCTCTGTGGTGGTACTACTGAGACAATCCTCCACTCAGAGTATCGCTACCATCCTCAGTCCACCACCATTCATGGCTGGACTGGCAGGGCTGCAAAGTTTAGATCTGATCCATTAATTGTGAAATTGCTTAGCTCTGTCTACTAATTGCTGCGTATTCTGTTTGGCAAGCCAGTAGTCCTGTGCTGTAGCTTCACCAGGTTGGCACTTCATTTTTAGGCATGCCCTCCTGCACTGTTTAGTATGTGGTAATCTGTAGGAGGTCTCCTTGCCCATGTTTGATCTGGTGCCATGAGACATAAAGGCAATGTTGAGTATTTCAAGAGCAACTGTATATCACTGTGCTGCCACATCTGCTGGATCTATCCTGCCAGTGACACAGGCGTTTTACAACAATCAACAATGGTTTCATGGTCACCATTAGACAGATTCTTTACTGACTTTAAATTCCACCATCTGCCATGGTGGAATTTGAACCAGAGTCCTCAGAAGATTACCCTCAGTCTCTGGATTACTCATCCAGCAACAATATCACTGCGCCACCACCTCCCCATGTTGTATAGTAATATGTTTTGCAGTAATTCACAGATGTTGAAGTTTTTATCCTATTGGGCCACATAGGTTCGAAATGATAATCATGGCTTCCTTCTCCATTCTTGCCTTGCTCTCACCCATTTCAATTTTAACTGCCCGGGCTGCATTAATATTTGGGGACAGCCCTCTGACACATTTAGGAGTCCAGGGCAATGGTAACTGTCCATAGCAGCAGTTATCATAGTACCAGTCCTGTCAATGAGATTTGATGGCAAACAAGATCTGGACTGGAAGAGACAAAGGGGGATTCCTTTCTTCTTTGGTAACCTTGTAGGCTGGAAGAAAAAGGCCTCTTCAAGTCTTTGCGATTAAATGTTGGGTCTCTGCTATCACTGGTTTCCTTTCCCCTTTCTCAATTGCCTTCAGACCCTAATGTTGCACTGGCTTTATCACAGTTCACAGCTGACTATTGGTTTCAAAAATACAGGCCCGGTGTTCCCAGTACATTCCCAGCCTACTGGTGAGAAGGAATCTTGTTGACCCTGACACAATGTCATCAACAGATACCCACTGAACAATGGAATGTGAGGTATGGTGTATAAAAGAACAGGCTTGGCATGTGGGGTCCTCACTGTCAGACACATTGGGGCGAATTTTCCCATTCCTCCCACCACGGGAATTGTAGCGGGTGAGGGGCAGACCATGGAAAGGTCCGTTGACCTCAGGTGGGATTTTACGGTTTTGGAGCAAGGCACAACTGGAAAATTCCACCCATTGTGGCTTGCAAAATCCGATGGGATGTTCACAGATCTAGCTAGGTGGCTGATAGAAGTGAGGTAGCAACTGACTGGAAAGAAAGAGAGCAGCATGGAGACTGGCAGAAATTCTCCCCTCCGCAGTTTCTCAGAGGTCTGAACACATGGCCTGCTGTCTGTGAGGACACAAGAACAAAGTTTGGGCAGCACAATATATGAGTTGAAGTTTTTGATAGAAGCTGCTATGAAAACAACTTCAATTTCACAAGGCCACCAGGTAATTTGATGACTGCTCAATTTGGCGCTAAAAACAGCAAATTTGAGTCTGTTTACACAAATCACATACAGGGTAGCTGTGATGCTATGTTTCTTAACATCACTATCTGTGACAACCCAGAGTTGATTGCTGGACAGAGAAGGATCTTGTTTTAGCACAAAGAAGATGCTACATTATTTTCAGTTTGCAAGATTCTCCCAAGTCCACCCCCCCCCCCCCATCTCCTCCCCCCCCCCCCCCCCCCCCCGCCTCCTCCAACCAGAGATCCATCTGAGCCCACCCCCCTCCTCCGGCGGACGCCAGTGGAAGGCCAGGAAGATGCTGCAGGCTCTCGAAGGGCTGCAGGTCGGAAGGATGGTGGAGGGAGACCAGCGATTGAGGTAGGTTGGGGGTGTGCTCTGCCGAGGGGGGCCTGCCTCCCAGGGGGGTCTGATTCCGGGGGGGGAGGCGGTCTGCCGGGGTGGTTAGCGGTGGGGTCTGTGAAGGATGGTCGAGGAGGATGGGCTTCGGAGGTTCCCCTACAGAATAGAAATCCGCTTCGGATTTTTATTCTGCAGGTTGCTTACAGCACGGATCCGGAACGGACCAGAAGACGGTAAAGTGGGATTTGGCGGAAGAGTTGGGCGCACGGTTCATTAAGTCGATTTAAATGCCGGACCGGCGCCCGAATCGGGTGTCGGTAAAGCCGCGATCTGCTCGGATTCGGGTGCAGATCGTGTTAAAGGCCCGACGCCCAACTTTACCGCGATTTTGCGCCCGTTTTGGTAAAATCGGGCCCTCAGTGTGCACAACTTGTGGTCAAGAGGATGTACAGCGTCAGTTCCAATTCTTCACAGATTGCTGGGCATTTGCACCACTCTATGTTAACCTTCTCTTTAAAACATCAGTTTACATTTAAGTAGAAATCAACTTGGAATCATAGAATCATAGAATCCCTACAGTGCAGAACAAGGCCACTTGGAACTTGGCTGAATGTGTGCTGTACCAATAAACATTTTGCTTTGTTTTGTTTTGGAACTTTGTGATGCTGAAGTGCTTTCAATTTGAGAACCACTGTCAATTATTCTGTATAGTGAGTTTATTACTGCATGTTTTTAATTAACAAGGCATAATTTAATACTGTAAACAAAGCCAGAACCTTCAATCTCACTATGAACCTCTCCATTGAAATAAATTGCATTTCATGAAATTCCTAAATTTACAGCATGAATTCAAACTAATCTCATTTAAATTAGTTTCTTCTTCTAATTGAGCAGCTTAATGGATAATACCGTTTAAGAATGTGATCCAAACATGCATAAGACAGCACTCAGTGAAGATGCTGCCTGTCCTGGGAGCAATTCTCCACAAAGTAAAAGCTTTAGATAGGCACACATTCGGCTGATATATCAAATTTTCAGGCCATAAAAATATTCCCTGTAGTGGCAACTCTCTGGACCTTGTCAATCCCACTCTAAATTTAGTAGTTGCTTTCAGTGGACTCTTGCAAAGTAAACACAAAGGCCCTAATATTCACCGGGAGGTGGGAGCGATGGGGGTGGGAGTAGCAGTAGAGCTACTCTGAGTTCAGGAAATATGGGGGAACAGGTTTCAATCGGCCCTGCCAGTTTGGTAACAGGGCCAAATTAACATCTTTTGTCAGATTGAAAGGCAGGCTAGCTGCCAGGTGGGTAGGCCGTCCACACCATGCCACAGCTGGGATATGGAGAGGAGGGAGGGAGGGAATGTAAAGGCTGTGGTTAGGAGAGGTTGGAGGCTGGAGTGAGGCTGGGGGTGGGGAGAGGGTTGGGGTGTGAGATTTCAGATTGAATGGCTGGAGATCAGAGACCAGATGAAGAGGGAGAAGTTTGGAAAGAGTGGGGGGGGGGGGGGGGGGGGGCGGCGGTAGAATCCAAAGTTGTCAGTGGGAGATCGAAGGTGGCAGACATGGAACGCAGGGAGGAAGGAAGGGATTGAAAAGACCATGTCAGTGGGGGATCATGGTCCCAGGTGGGCAGCCGAATCTCCTGAAAGTGAGTTCCTCGCCTGTCTCTCCCCACCCCCCATACCCAATCTCACCTCTACTAAAACAAGTAGTGGGCAGGTAAAAGGTAAATTGGATTTGTATTTAAGATTTTTAACATTTTAACATTCCACGTGACCTAAATCCTTCCGTTTTGGGAATTAAAATGCCCCCCAATATAACTGATCACTTCTGCCAGGTTATCTCTGGTATTTTCATCTGCAATTTTGTGATTTACTTAATTTATACCTTATACTTTAGTATGCATTGTGGAGCTTTCCAAACCAGGCCTGATTATGGGGTGACTTTAACATGAACAATGGGACAAGATCAGACCAACTGCCCATCTTACAAACCGTTCAGTGAGATCAGGTGGATTGTAAAAATAGCAGCTGATCTGAGTCCGTCAGTTTCCCATTGGGGCGATGTGTTAGGTTCACTTTGCCGCCTAGAATCTGATCCTTACATGGCGCATGGCTTATTGTCCTGATTGCTAGTCTGTGTTTCCATAAATGATCTCCTCCTTTTCTTTCTCAGATGCATCCACTTGAACTTCAATGAAAGGATGTGAGTCTGTTTGATAGACAGACTGAAAAGCTGTCAATTTCATTGCATGGCAGCAATATATTCTGTTTTTTCAGTTGTCCTTTACCTCTCGACTGAAGGTTGTCATTCATATTTAAGCTTTTCTCAGCAGCTTGTCAGTCAGTACCTTTTCGAGTGGTGATGCTTTGTTTATCAGCTTAACTGAGCTATTCATGGTAGATTTATACATGTATACATGAATTGATGCACACATATGCAACATGCATACTGACCCACACACACTGGGTTAGAAATACATATTGGGTGGCAGCCTAAAATGGATAGTATTGCATGGTTCACCTGCTATACATCCTGCCCAGTATTCTGATCCACTGAAGTCAATGGAACCGGATATTGGGATGGGCAGAAAATTGGAGGCTAATACCAACCTCACATTTTGTGCTATTGATCAAGTCAAATTTCTACACAGCACTTTCCATTGGGAGTCATCTCAATCAGTGTCAGCTGATATTATTACCCTCACTAGCCTAGGGACGAGAAGGTCCCTACCACCCACTTAAGTTACCTCAACACTGACTGAGATTTGAACATCTGTTTGACTTGCTATCACCAGACAGTGAACCAGGCTGGGAACCCAGGTAACTAATTAACTTTGTCAGAGTGGCTGTTGCGTATGGATGAAGCAAGGCAGCTTCATTCACCGCACTAGCCAGGCCTCTGAAAAAACAGAAAAGGTAACAGATGGAGAAAGAAGAAAATCTAAGACTGTAAACAATAAAGCAGAAAGTGAAAAGAGAGAGAATGAGAATTAAATAATGAAAAATGACAGAAAATAAGCAGAGATAAAGTAAATACAGAGAAACGATAAGGGACAAGTGTTAGAAGAAAGAGACAGCAATGTAAATGCAAGGTACAAAGGTACACTTTGCTACATGCTGGCCTTGATCCAGCTTGTTAAACCACAAGTAACTGGAACCTGCTGTGACAAGCTTCACTAAAACCAATATAAAACCAGCTTACTTTACACTGAATAAATGGCCCTGCAATGGCCAGGCAGGCAGTCAGCCAGATTGGTTTTAATTAAAGTAAGGACGCTGCTGGATCAATAAGAAAATCTTTTCTTCATTAGGATAAGATGTGAAGTGTGAGCTGATGGTGTGAATTGCAATGCTTATTAACCTCCCACAGTGGCCCACTCCCACATCCGCTGACTAATGGAAAAGAAAATTGAAAACAGATTCGCTGCTACTAGTAAATTCTTAAATGTTCCACTGTATAAAGAACACATGAGAGGATGTCTGAACATTTTCACTGAGCTGTTTCTGTTCCCAAAACAGGAGCATTCTGCACCCCTGCCAGTGCATTTTCAGACATGATGATATTGGGTCACATTCCCAAAGTCATCACACCGGTTCACGATAATGTGGCTGGCGGGTCAGGATAAAATTTGGGAACCCGCATGATTCAAATTTAATTAAAGTGAGTGTTTAAACTTGTTAATGAGGAAATTGCCCTGAATAATACATAGGGCCCAATTCTCCCCATTTTAAGACTAAGTGCTCCCGTTGGCAGGAAAGCGGGATTGACAAGCCACTCTTCCCATTCAAATGGGCTAGCCCAGCCCCCACATGAAACACGCAGATTCTCCGACTCCTGCGGCAGCTGATTCACTGGAATCGGGAATCACCTGAATCAGCAACAAGTGGGGGCAGCTTAAAAACATTCCCTATACACCCCACAGTCACAGCACCAGGGAAGATGGCTAGAAGGAGGCCAGCCCCACCTGTCCTGGATTCAGATGCTGACTGGATGTTGGACGCCATTGAGGAGAGGAAGGGCCACCCTATTCTCCAGGATAGGCAGGAGACTACCTGCTAATGTTGTGCAGAAGCCTGAGTGGTTGAGGCTGTCAACAGCAGCAGTCTGACCCGGAGGAATGCTCTTCAATGCAGGAAGAAAATTAAAGACCTCTTTAGAGCTGCAAGAGTGAGTACCCACCTGTCCTCCCCTGGCATCATTCTTCACTCTAACGCAACCATCTGACAATAAGCATTTCCAGCCTTCAACCCACTGGCCCACCAGCACCTCATTCAGAATCCCCAATTCCCTCCCTCACCGAATGATCCCCATCAGTCGCACCTCAACAACCATCAAGATCCCTCAAGATTCCATACTTGACACTGTTAAGCCCCCAAACCCATCTGGCCATCCTCTCTAAATCTATTTTTTCTCTCTCCAAAGGATAAGGTAGCATCTAAGAGGAGAGAGAGCAAGGGAAGATGGGTGGGGGCGTACGCATGCTGAGGATCCTTGCCCACTTTGAAGAGAGGGTCCTGGAAATTGCAGGGGAGAGCCAGAAGCCAATAAGAGTCCAAAGCACATTTATCCATATCGCAAGTGAGTTCAACATTCTCCGCTCTACTGAGACACCCAAAAGCTAACCCATGTCCTCGCTCTTCCAGGACCATCATCCAATGGCTGGGCCATCGGATGATAGTCCTGGAAAGCCCTGGGCTCTGCTCAAGTGCTTCTTCCTCCTTCAGGGTGCCTGGTGGCCCTTGAGTCACTCCATGGGATGGAGGGGCAGCTGGGCCAAGAGTTTGGCCCAGTCACACCTGAACCATGGCTGAGGGCATCGCCCATATTACTCAGACTATGGAGGGCCTCCAGGACTGTCATTGCCAGAGGACATTGATGAACCAGGAGCTCACTCCAGCTGCTCCTCCTCCAACCCCTCAGAGTGCCCTGGACCACAGCTCCGGGGACGACACTGAATCCTCGGCACTGCCTTCACCTGTACCATCCACCAGTCCAGATACACTCACCTTGGTGGGAAATGTTAGTGGTCAGTCTTCTTGAGCACTTTCTGGTGAGAACCACACAGCTGCTCTGCAAATCAGGTGGAGGTAGGAACTTCCAGCTGAGCCAACAATCAGAGGACTGCTGGTTCCCAGGAACCAGCTGCCCAAAGGCAGATGTCGATCTTCTGGGAAAGCTCATCCCAGCATCACTCCAGATGTAGAAGGAAAAACATGCTTATCTGGAGGGGGTGTCCGGAACCTTCCTGCAACTTCAAGGTCATCTGGAGGAGTCCACCAGGCTTCTGTCACAGGAGATGGTGCAGGCAATGTGTGCAACCCAGGCCAACACTGCAAAGGTGACGGCTGCTGTGGAGAGCCTGAGGCAAGAGGTCCAAGCAATGATCAGCAATGTCCAAGGCCTGGCTCACTCTGTGCTCTCCATTGCTGAGGGCCAGGACAACATGTCCAGCATTCTTACAGACAGGTGGACATTGCAGAAGTGCTCAAGAGTCTGGCCCAGTCACACCTGACCATGGCTGAGGGCATCGCCCAGATTGCTCAGACTATGAAGGGCCTCCAGGACTGGCATTGCCAGAGGACATTAATGCATCGGGAGCTCACTCCAGCTGCCCCTCCATCCCATGAAGTGACTCAAGGGCCACCAGGCACCCTGAGGGAGGAAGAAGCGCTTGAGCAGAGCCCGGGGCCTTCAACAAGGGTCATTCTGGCATTCTCCAGCCCTTCTAAATCCCCCCTCCTGACAACGGTGCATTGAATGGGAATCGGGAAGAACAGAGTGACACTGTCACCAGTGACACCCGAAAGCAGCCGGGTCCCTCCAGGTCCACGCCCTCCAGAGGCCGCCCGCCAAGGACATCACAAGCCACTGAGCATGGAAAGCAGCTGGCTGTCTCCACTTCAGATGTATAGTCTGGGGAACACCTAGAAGGGGCGGGAGGCCTCAAAGTTAAGAGGTTGCAGGAGCACGGAGTTGGGTGAAATATAGAAGGGTTAGTTATGGAGTAGGGGGCACCCGAATGTACCCTTTCATCGTTAAGACCACTTTGTGCAGTCAGCCTCATCAGCGGGGGATGGGCGATAGAGGTGGATGACTCTTCTGTCTCTAGCACAGAACTCATTGGGCCCTATTTTAACATTTTGATTCTAAGTGCTGGGCGGACTTGAAACTAGGAGTGTTTCAGATCCGACTTTTAGACCCGTTCTCCGCTGCCCCCATACACACTCTGCCTGGAAAAAAAAACAGCGATTCCAAATCGCGCTGCACAAGCCTGTGGGCGGGGTTTATCATGCCCAAAACAATCGGCGCCTCCAACTGCGCATGCTCACACAAAAAATGATAGAATGCTGCTCCCCTATCGCATCATGCCCGGCCCGGCCCCCATAGACATTGCCCCACTCCCACAACATTACTGAGTCCCTTATTCCCCCCCACCTGCATGCCACCCAGACTGATCGCAACCCCCCTCCCCCCCAGTGATCTCAGGCAGAGTGGAAGCAGAGCCCCCCCCCTTCCCCCTCACTCATCGGGAGAGAGATTTCCGCCCCCCCCCCCAATCCTTCAGGTATCAGGCAGGGCGATTTCCCCCTCACACCCATCCTGGAGCCTCCCACACAAGGCCCCCATCTCCTCCGGACTCCGATGGCTGTGTAACACGTCTCCCTGTCTCCCCTGCTCCCAATCATTGAGGCACTCATCCACCACCCTCTCCCCTGCCCCCCGCCCCCATCAGCACACCTGCAAGTGCTCACTTGCCTTCCCCTCAATGCTAACAAGTGAGCTGTATGTAATTTGCTGGAATGTTCTGCCAAACTGCCTGCAGCTGATCTGCCCTAATGAGGGGGAGCTCCATTAAAAACTCAAGAATGGACAGGCAGACATTCCTGCACAATTGCCTGTCTTGCGTGCTTCCCAGGCCAACACTGCAAGGGTGGCGTCTGCAGTGGAAAGTCTGGGGATCCTCACCATGAGTGGCACGTTCCAAGCGATGGCTGAGTCACAGTGGGCCACAGCTGAGGGACTGAACAGTTTCCTCGAGATCCTGCGGCCCATGGCTGAGAGGCTCGAGAGCTTGCAGGAGACCCACCGGGAGAGCGCTGAGACACAGCGGACTATGGCAGCAGCCGTTGAGAACATTGCCCGGTCTCAAAGGGCCACAGCTGAGGGGTTGCAGAGTGTGGCCCAGTCTCAGAGGGCACTTGCTGTGGTCATTGATAGGTGGGCCCCGACTCAAGTGGCCATCGCAGAGGGCTTGACCATCATGGGTAGGACACAGGTGGTCCTCCAGGACTGGCAGTGCCAGGAAACGCCGGAGCTTCTGAAGCTCACTGCAGAAGCACCGCCATCGCATGGAATGACCCAGGGGCCCACAGGAACCCCAAGGGAGGAGGAAGGGCTTGAAATGCACTGAGATGGCACAGGTGAAAGGTTGCACTAGTTAGAAAGATATTTAAGCATGTTAACATTTTCTGTTCACATGTTTTTATGCTAGAATGTCTTATTTAAACACCTGTATTGCAAATAAATGTTTTTTCACCACCCACCTATGACTAATTTGTCTGGATTATGAATCCTCTTCCATTGATGATCGCCTGAGGAATGCTTCATGTTGATGTCAGTTGGGGAAACCACTCAACACTGTGTCACTGAGAAAATGAAGCCATTGGTTCCCCAGAGTCCTGTCTGGGGGTTTCAGATTCCTTACCCACTGCACAGATGTGGGCCCAGGTACTGGGGTGCATGTGGAGCTCAGGTAGGAGTCAGACTAGTTTGCACCAGAGCATCATCATAATGGTGCTTAGTGAGTCATCATCACCCTCCTACCTGCCAAAAAACTTGCTAACACAGAATACCCACTCTGATGTGACAATGTTGCAGGATGTAGAAGGAATTTTGAGGGGGGAGGCGGATGGAACCCACAGACACAAACCCCTACCGAGTGAATCGCCTGGTGATCAGGGCCTCCCTTGCCGCCCTCGCATGCCTCATTTGGGCTGCCAGCTCTTGAGTGCCTGGTTGGTGTTCCTCAGCATGCTCTTCCTCCTCCTTCCTCCTCCTGCTGGTCATCCTCCCCAGCGACAGCCAGCTGGTCAGCCTCCACATCCTCCTCCTCCTCCAATAGGTCACCTGTCTGTAGAGCCAGATTGTGCAAGGCACAGCATATGGCCACTATGCGGGAACCAATCACTGGGCTGAAACCAAAAGAGAAAACGCTAGAAAATCTCAGCAGGTCTGGCAGCATCTGTAAAGAGAGAAAAGAGCTGACGTTTTGAATCCAGATGACCCTTTGTTAAAGTTAAAAGGCATAGAAAATGGGAGATATTTATACTGCAGGGGGAGGGAATGAAAGATGAATCATAGCCATAGAAACCAGGGGGAAAGACTGCTAATAGCTGTTCACAGAGAGAACAAAGGGTGTGAATGGCAGAGAAGCTGTAAGTTGTGACAGATGGGGAAGGGGGGGGGGTGCGGGGGCTGGAAATGGGACAGAGCTAGAATGTAGAAAAGGGGAAGCAGAGGTAGAGAAAAGGGAAGGGGTGTATGAAGTAGGGGGAATGAGTGGGGGGAAAGAAAAATGAAGAAAGACATTAAAGAAATAAAAGGTAGAGAACACTAAAAAAATTAAATAAAACAGAATGAAAACAAAGGGGGCCAAGGTGGGGTGGAGCAAATCATCTGAAGTTGTTGAACTCCATGTTGAGACTAGAAGGCTAGAAAGTACCGAGCTGGAAGATGAGATGCTGTTCCTCTAGTTTGTGTTGAGCTTCACTGGAACATTGCTGCAAGCCAAGGACAGACATGTGGGCATGGGAGCAGGATCGTATGTTAAAATGGCTAGCTACTGGATTGCACACAGACCAAAGGTGATCACTGGGCTGTGTTGGAGGGCTCTGCCAGATCGGTCCAGGCACGGGAATCGCATTTTGAGGAGCCCAATGCACCTCTCCATTATCGCGCAGGTGGCTACATAGGCCTCATTATAGCGGGTCTCCGCTTCAGACACAGGCTTCTGCACAGACGTTATCAGCCATGTCCAAAGCAGGTCACCCACAAGCCACCCCCACAGCCTGGGCTCCTCCTCAAATGCCTCTGGGATGTCCAAGCTCCTGACAATGAAACTGTCGTGCATACTACCTGGATGTCTTGCGCAGACATGCATAATGTTCATGTTATGGTCGCACACGAGTTGAACATTCAGAGAGGAACCCCTTTCTGTTGATGAATCTCTGCAGATTCTGTATGGAGAAATGGAGGGCAACGTGTGTGCAGTCGATGGCCCCCTGAACGTTGGACATCCTTGCAATGGCTGTGAACCCTGCAACCTGGGCTTCCTGATGGGCCTGATCCAGGTTAAATTTGATGTACTGCCCAGCCATAGAGGGCTTCGGTGACCTGTTTGACACAGATGAGCACAGCTGATTGGGAGATGCCACAGACATCTCCGCTAGGGGCCTGGAAAGAGCCAGTCGCTTGAAAGTTCAGAGCGGTCGTCAATTTGACAGCCACCGAGAGTGGATTCCCCCTCCCCCCTTCCTCTCGGTGCCAGGTCCTGCAACAGGTTGCACAGGTGTTGCACTGTCTCCTTTCAGGGGCAGAGATGTCAGCGGCACACGGTGTCTGACATCTGTTCAAATGACAGTCATACACGGAACTCTCTCCCTCCTTCTCCTGTGTCCCCCCTCTGGGTGAATGATGGCCACCTCATGCCTCTGGTGGTCGTCTCCCTCGACTCCTGCGAGTGGTAAGGCCTGGGCTTCCTGTACCCACAATTCTTCCTCCAGCTCCTTCTACTCAGCTCCAGCAGCAACCAAAGGAACAGCAAGATCGATTGGTTGCATCGCAAAAGCCATCTCGTCATTCTGAAGGCAGGCGGGGGGGGGGGGGGGGGGGGGGGGGAGGAGGGGTGAAGGGAGATGGAGAGGAACACATGTAAAGGTTAAGGAATGCTGCTTGCCCCTAGCACATCAACAGTCACAGCCCCCCCTCCCCAATTCCTCCAGCCACATGCCCCCCACAATCACAGCCCCCCCAATTCCCGCGCCACATGCCCCCCACAATCACAGCCCCCCCAATTCCCCCACCACATGCTCCCCATAATCACAGCTCCTTTGCAAAGTTGAGAGGCTGCAGCAGTGCAATTTGCAAGGGCTTTGTGCACATCCTTCAGCTGGAAGTGAGCTGAGTGCACTCGAACCCAGCAGCACAGCAAGACCCGAGGTCAGTGCTGAGACCCGGGTCCGTGCTGCAAGTTGGACATCGGAGACCCTGCAGAGCAACAGCCCCCACCCCCTCACACACTCGCAGAGCCACCACCGACCTGAGACAGAAAATGGCCGCAACAACAGGACACCCGTGAGTAGCAGAGAGCTGCCGAACGCCATGCACTTATCTCCTCACTAACCCTCACTGATGGAGCACCCGAATTGGATTTTTATTGGGCATGTCTGATTCACACTGATTCTCGATTGGCGAACGCAGTGGTAAAGGGGGAAGTGCTGGTAAAGTTGGGCGTCCAGCCCATTAATTCAATTTAAATACATTCAAATGCATTTAAATTGCCGTCGCGCCCGTTTCGGGTGTGGTCCCAAGCGCAGCCATTTTCAGCCATTGGTAAAGGGGGAACGGCCCCAGGGGTGGTCACAGATTGTGCAACTCACCTCACGCCCGACTTTACCAAGTTTTCGTGCCTGAAAACGGGCATAACTTGATGGTAAAATCGGGCCCATCATCTCACAGGCCCTACAGACTTACCCTCCAGTAGGAGACCATGTGAGCCAGAGTGAGGCATCCGGTTCACAACTGTACCGCTCTCTCTGCAGGAATCCCTCACCCTTGGCAAAACCCACCCCCTCCACACACCCTCCTCCACCCTCACCTCCCACTGTGGGCCAGATAGAAGTCCCCCAATCACATACTCAGGAATAAGAAGGGAAATCAGTGGAATGTTGTGAGACAGGAGACAGATCTCTCGTTATCACAAGGAGCACCACAGTTTTCCTCCAGCGAGTCATCATCACCCTCCTGTCTTGCGATGAGACCCACTGACACTGCCAAGTCAGGCCCATCATCCTGCTATGATGTTACGATGATCCTTGGAGAGGGGGAGCATACAAAGGGGCAGTGGTTGGAAGGGTGGGGAGGGCAGGCTGGATTTTCCAGAGAAGGGTGGGAGGGGGGGAGGGTAAATTCCATGAAAGGTCTGAGGATACATAGGAAAATAGGAATTAGGAGCGAGAGTAGGCAATTCAACCCTGAGAACCAGCTCCGCCATTCTATATAATCATAGCTGATCTCCATCTCACCCTAACTCCACTTCCCTGCCTTTTCCCCATAGCCCTTTATCCTACTTTTGATCAAATATTTATCTATTTCTTTCTTGAATCCACTGATTGATTCTGCATCCACTGCACTCTGGGGTAGTGAGTTCCATAGATTCACAACCCTCTGTGAGAAGTAGCTTCTCCTTATCTCTGTCCTGAACCTCCCCCCCTTAGTCTACAACTATGATCTCTTGTCCTAGACTGTTCTAGAAGGGGGAACATTTGGTTAACATTTACTTTATCAATCCCATTGAGTATTTTATATACCTCCAATCAAATCTCCCCTCATTCCTCTGTACTCCAGTGAGTACAAGCCCAAGCTACTCAATCACTCCTCATACGACAGCTTCAGTAGGAACCTCTGAGGGAGGTTGTGCTGCACTGAGTGACATTAGTACTGGTACCAATCTGTGTATCGACCGGGATCTTTAGTGAGACCCAGCAGGTTTCCGGGAGTGTTAATGTCATCCACTGGAATAAGGATGAGACATGAGGGAGCGGCTGGGATGCAGGGGGAATGAGCATCATCCTTCATGAAGCTTCCCTTGTGTGTCTCAGCGCTGCAGCTGTTCCTGTGATATGGGTTACCTGGCAACACTTCTTTCAGCTGTTACTGGGGAACCTGATCCTTGTGTGCACTCACCTTTCCCATTCCACTCCCTGATCATTCGCAGTGGGACTGTGAATGAAGAGAGTTCCGTGAGGTGAGCCAACGTCCAGCACTTATGTAGGGTTTGAAGGGAGAGAGGTCCTGGGTCAGTGACACTTGCTGTGTGTGAGGGGAGTTAGCCATGATGTGGAGATTGCGGCGTTGGACTGGGGTAAACACAGTAAGATGTCTCACAACACCAGGTTAAAGTCCAACAGGTTTATTTGGTCGCACAAGCCACGAGCTTTCGGAGCAGCTTTAACCTGGTGTTGTGAGACTTCTTACGAGGGGAGTTAGGACAAGGCTGGCCTGGATTGGGAGTCTCTGCATGAGGACAGGACTATGCCAGACTGTGAGAGGTTAACAGGTTCAGGTATGCAGGAGTCCAGATGTCACCCCATCTCCCCACCTCAAGTCTCTAACTTTATAAATTCAGACAGTGTTGAGGCTTGACAATTCTTCCACATCTCAATCTATCATGTTTGGAGGAATGGTAGACTCGATTGCTTTGGGCTGACATTACAGTTTAACACTGCAATTGTAGTACTCTGCATTCCTGGTATTTGGTTGCCTCCATTTGGGGGTTCATTTTTTTGTTTCTTTTTATTGACAACTTACATTTTAAAGGAATTTGGGCCTCTTTAAAGGATTCCAGTTCAGTATTTGGCTTGGGTGCTCATTCAAATGGTGTGTTCCAGTGTTTGTTGCTACATGCTTTAGGTTGGCATGAAATTAGGCCAGCCATTCTGCGCCCACATAGAAAGATGGCCTTCTGAAAGAGGCCTCTCCTGCAGCAATACCAGGTAGGGCCACAATGCTGAGGCCTGGCGATTTGTTGTGGATCATTTTAACTGCAGAGGAGAACCCTGTGGGTCATCTTACAATTCTGCATTAAGGTGGGTGAGTAAGGGATCCGCTCTGTTTGGGATCCCTCTACTGGTCAGTTGGGTAGTAGGCGCAGTGTCTTTGGGACACTACTGACCTCTGGTGGATTGTCAGTCATTGCTTTGCCTCCTGTTGACTTTTCAATTAAGTGAGACATCAACCTCATGATTCCTGGTCGATATTTAAATTTTCCATAAAGCTGTCAGCTAAACCAATCATTGGTTTTCACGCTGGGGCCTTTGTCTTTGGAGGGGGTACTCTCCAAACTTGTTCCATGTCCCCTGGAACCCCACTTCCCTCAAGTGGAGGTGCAGCTCCAGCCATACTTCCTTGGGGTTTTTTGACTGGAGGAGGCATTTCACTCCCTATCTGTTTATTGGTTTGTCCCTATTAATATTGGAAGGAAGGTTTCTGCAAATCATCCTTCCAGCAATTACTTGACCTTTTCTTTTCCTGGTTTAAAACTTGCCTTTCTTCAGGCTCTTTGACTACGCGGGGCATCTTTCTCACAATCTCTTTCCCTGCTCTGGAACTTCTCTGGTCCCTATTTACTTCTAGGATACTCTGTAAGTCTATTTTGGATTCTAGTGGCCTTTCCTGGACCACTTTAACTTTGCTACCCTGGCTTTAGCCTCGCTGCATTCGAACAGCCTTCACCTGGCTAATACCTTGCTGCAGCCAAATCTTTCCCAAGGAGGAAATCGATTCCCGCTACTGGTAGTTCAGGGATAATTCCTACTGTAAGAGGATCTCAAACAAGATCAAAGTCTACGTGGACCTTATGGACACAGATCCTCTTCCCAAACCACTGGTCAGTGCTTTGTTCTTGAGGAAGAACTCAGAGGGGTGTTGGTTTAAGTTTCCCTCCAATATAAAGGGCTGAGTGTCTCCTATGTCCCGGAGCAATACAACAGACTTGCTCATATTTTGGGATAGGTAGGTGGACACTGTTCCTGAAAGGACAAAACTCTGGAAGCTCTCTGAGAGTTTGTCCGGCTCAGACATACACAGTGCCCTTCAAAGGATAAGTTTCTGTAGCGAGAGGAGCAGAGTATTCTCACTGCCTAGGCCGCAACAGTCATAGCAGTTAGCTATGATCTTTCCCATTGGCCTGGAAACTCAGGCAGACCATTTCCAAACCATACCCATGAGAACGGGAATGATAAGCAGGACAATTTAGATAGAAAAGGCCCTCCACCCAGAAAAGATAATACAAAAGAGGGTGCAGGACGGGGGTTTAATTTAAACAGTCCTGGTTTCTCCTCTCACCACCCATCCATAAACAGAAAGGTGTTTTGATTTGTTCCCCCCTTTATAAACAGTGGCATATTCCTTGGTTTCAATGTGATCCAATTTCTATTAATTCCACAGCAAACTAGAGATAGGATGAGCTCAACAGGGTTTGGCTTATATGCACATGTGAGAGGAAGATTGCAATGTACCCTCCTTTGAACTCAGACAGTAAAAGAAGGGGATAGAAATCAAAGTCCGATGGTGTATTCCTTCACACAAGTCAACAGGTTGAAAATTGATGCTGGATAATTCACTTTTCCAGCAGCGATGACTTCCACGATGAAATAGACAAGCTGAGATGAATTAGTCTTGTCGGCAATGATATAGACAGAAATTCCAATGGAAACCATGTATATGGGGTCAGATAGATGCACCTTTTCTGAGCTGTTGCTTAGTAGATGGAAGATGGCAGACTGATTTACATTAGAGAAGACAGTATAACTTGCTCTCCCATATAAAGGGGGTCACATCAGATGACTCCCACCTCTCCACGTTGGCCTTTAGAAAGGTGCATATTCCTTTGTCTGGGTTCCTGAGATTGTTATGTTCGAACCATTAAGAATTTGAAAAGAAATTTGCAGTATCCTTTGTCCTAACAGACAA
This sequence comes from Mustelus asterias, assembly GCF_964213995.1. Classification (NCBI taxonomy): domain Eukaryota; kingdom Metazoa; phylum Chordata; class Chondrichthyes; order Carcharhiniformes; family Triakidae; genus Mustelus; species Mustelus asterias. Next base: position 128,879,811 of record NC_135802.1, read on the forward strand.
CTTGGCTCCAGTTGGCCAGACTTGGCTTATGAAATAGAGATGGGCTTTGTATAATTCCTTTGAATTTGGTCTCTGCAGTCCAAAGTGGTTGCTAGCATCTCTTCAGAGATAACAAGGTGCAAAATTCTTTGATACTGCCAGATTAACTCCTGTTGTTCGAAGGTCACAGCCAAAAATAGCTTGTCATTTTAAAAGGTAATTGTCTGGTTTTAAAATTTTAGATATTAGCCATAAAAATATATATATTTATTTTAAAAATGTAGGATGAGGTACCCCTGTTACATGTAAGTCAGCAAAGACTCCTCACATTTCTTCTACTGTTCTTTCATACTAATGTCTAAGACTGTTTCATTTCTCCATGCTGCTAAATGGTTCCGTACTTTTGCTGAAGGACAATCAGTTGTTCCTTCAACTGTTTATTTTATTGTTGATGTCTTGCCAACTCACTCTGTTCCTCGGTGTATTGATTTGTTACTATTGATAGTTTTAACACAGCTTTTTGCAAAGTAATATTCAACATCCTTTTAAGTTCCTCATGTTTTTCCATGGCTACATATTTATTTTTCCAAGTGTCTTCCAGGGTTGTAATTTGCAGTTTGCCCTCACAATTTCTGGTCCAATTTGGGAACTTGGAGGAAACTTGCAATCTAGGTCAGAGCACACAATCCCTCTTGTACAACTGCCAAATCTCCACAGATCTCACACTGAATATCCAGCATCTGATGTCTCAAGCCAACTTGAGACACGGGGCGGCACGGTAGCACAGTGGTTAGCACTGCTGCTTCACAGCTCCACAGATCTCACACTGAATATCCAGCATCTGATGTCTCAAGCCAACTTGAGACACGGGGCGGCACGGTAGCACAGTGGTTAGCACTGCTACTTCACAGCTCCAGGGTCCCGGGTTCGATTCCCGGCTCGGGTCACTGTCTGTGTGGAGTTTGCACATTCTCCTCGTGTCTGCGTGGGTTTCCTCCGGGTGCTCCGGTTTCCTCCCACAGTCCAAAGATGTGCGGGTTAGGTTGATTGGCCAGGTTAAAAATTGCCCCTTAGAGTCCTGAGATGCGTAGGTTAGAGGGATTAGCAAGTAAATATGTGGGGGTGGGATTGTGGTCGGTGCAGACTCGATGGGCCGAATGGCCTCCTTCCGCACTGTAGGGTTTCTATGATGATTTCTATGAACTCCAGAGGCTTATCATCCGACTCAAAATCAGTCACTGGATCACTCCAAACACTCCTCTGACTGCTTGACGCCTGCTCCAACACATTCTCTGGCAGCTGCACATGTGACTGTAAAGTTCCCTCACCAGACTGTGCATGCCCTCATTTCAACCCCTGTCGAGGTGCCAGTATCTAAGCTGGTGCTTGGGACGAAGAGAGAATGTGCGCTACATTCTCCAAGGGTTCTTCCTGAGCTTCTGAGGATAGTGATGGGTCAGCATCTAGATGAAGCTCAGCAGAAGAGGCTTCACCTATGACAGAAAGGCAAAGAAAGGGGTTAAAGGGCATCACAACCCTTACCACAGTTGCCCAAAGTCACATAGCTGAGCAACATGAGAGATGAGACACAATGCACACTTGTAGCAACATCTCAAGCTTCTGAGTATGAAGCTTTTCTGGGTTTTAGGGTCAGACTGAGGTTTTGGACTTCCATTGCATCTTGCCAAACTTCCTCCCAGTTGCCCTAGCTCCCTTTTCTATCGGTTTCTGACATTTGCCATTTCACCAGACCCATGACTTCCTCCAATCTTGCCTCTGCTAAGATCTGGATGACTCCATCAGCTTCAGAACCTCTTCCTCAAATGGATTCAACATGTTCCTTGCATAGACCTCCTCAAGATGTGGTTCCACTGTTTGGACCGCTCTGGCGGATCCCTACTATAAGAGTTTTTTTAGAGGCCTAAGTATTGTGCTGGCTTTTATGCAGGAGATTTCTCTTTATTAAACACAGTTCAGCAAATAAAAATAAATCACAGAGACACCATGGTTCCAATGTCTTCAACCATGGCCCTTAGCGATTGGGCAATGGATGTACTCAGTCATGGTCATGTGTGATGGGCCAAGCTCTGATGCCGATTAGCAATCTCCCTCAATGCCAGCGACATGTCCGTGTGTGACTGGTCCCTGGTGCCTAGGGCTGCAGCCATGGACATGACTGAGTGGGCCATGCCTTGGAAATCATTCGTCATGGTACATACATCTTGGCCCAGGCTTTCCACTGTGGAACGCCACCCTTACAGTGTTGGTGTGGGTACCACTCAATGCTGGCACCATCTCCTGTGAGATGATGGTTCCAGACTCCTCCAGTTGTGCCTACATCTGCTGGAAGGTTGCTGACACCCCCTCCTGTAAAGACTGGCTCTGTTTTTGCATATTCACCATTACTGGGATGAATATTTCCAGAGACCCAACATCTGCTTTGGGGCCAGCAGTTTCCAGGGAGCCATCAGCCCCCGTGGATGTTCCAGCTTCTACCCGATATGCAATAGCAAGTTGGTGCTCACCAGCGAGTGCCCTAGAAGCCTATGCATGGACGGTTCCCACTGAGGTGAGTGTCTCTCCACTGGTGCTTGGTGCTGATAAATTCAGCGATGGGATGTCTGTGTCCTCCCTGGAGCTGTGGCCCAGGATGCTCAGAGGGGTGGGATGCAACCCTGGATGGCCTGGCCTCATCTCTTGGAGATTCTGCAAGACAAAAGACATGGGATCAGCTGGTGGGGATGTCAAGGGTTTGGAGGACGATAGATTCACTTAAGATAAGTCACCTGGATCACGTGCTTTGGGCTCTTACTTGCTCGGGGGACTGTTGACCTCACAGTCAGTGACAGTTCACTCGTGTGTGTCCCCTTATAATTTCCAGAGGGGGGATGAGGACTCATATCTTGGGAATGCCCCTGCCTGGCATCATCCACTCCCTCTTGTTGAAGGCAATCTTTGCCTATGGGGACACAAAGATGACAGAGTGAGAGGATAGCCTGACTAGGATGGAGGATTGATAGCTGGTGGCATGTGGCCCGGCCAATTAGGGGGTGTGATGTTGCCTGCGGGGTGGGAGGAGTGGATCATATAGCGATTGGTGTTTAAAGTAAAAAGGGTAAGGGAATCACTGTATTTACTTACCTTTTCGCTGGGTTTCTTTTTTCAGAGTGTAAGGGAAAAACGGAAGTAGGTCGGGCGCGGGGTGACCTGAGAAGGGATTGTGTAGTTTTTTTTCAATAAGTGCGCGGGAGGTTTAAAAGCAGGCCGCACTATCCAGCGGGCAGCGTTGTAGTGGGCAGCGGAGTGAGCAGGGAGCAGAGTGAGAGCTGAAGGGCTTTGGCTCAACGGGCTTCGGCGTAAACAGGCAGAGGCAGGGTAGGTTCTGTTCTTCGTTCTTCCAGTAATTTATAGAAAGGGGTAACTATGAGTGTTGCTGTCGGTGTCAGATGTGGGAGTTCATGGAGTCGCCTAGCCTCCCGGAAGTCCATATCTGCACCAGGTGCGTCGAACTGCAGCTCCTGAGAGACCGCGTTAGTGAACTGCAGCTGCGCCTCGATGACCTTAGTCTAGTCAGGGAAAATGAGAGGTTAATAGAGAGAAGTTACAGGCAGGTCGTCACACCAGGGCCACAGGAGGAAGACACGTGGGTCATGGTTAGGAAGGGTAATGGTTATGTACCAGAGAGTACCCCGGTGGTTGTCCTCCCTTAACAGTAAGGGATGGGTGACAGACAGGAGAGAGGAGGGGAGAGAGCAGTCAGTGATGGGATCCCCTGTGGTTGTCCCCCTCCAGAATAAGTATACCATTTTGGATACTGTGGGGGGGGGATGACCCTCCAGGGGTAAGCCACGGTGACCGGGTCACTGGCACGGAGTCGGGCTCTTTGGCTCAGAAGGGAAAAAGGGGGACTATGAGAGCAATAGTAGTGGGGGATGCAACAGTTAGAGGCACAGACAGGCGGTTCTGTGGGCGCGAACGAGACTCCAGGATGGTGGTCTGCCTCCCTGGTGCCGGGGTCCTGGATGTCTCTGCATGGGTAGGAAGCATCCTAAAAGGGGCGGGTAACCAGACAGATGTCATTGTCCACATTGGTGCAAATGACGTAGGCAGAAAGAGCAGGGAGGTCCTGCGAGAGCAATTCAGGGAGTTGGGTAGTAGGCTGAAAAGCAGGGCCTCTAGGGTAGCGATCTCTGGACTACTCCCAGTGCCACAAGCTAGTGAGGCTAGGAACAGGGAGATTGTACAACTGAACGCGTGGCTAAAGGACTGGTGCAGGAGGGAGGGTTTCAAATTTGTGGATCACTGGGAAGTCTTCAAGAGAGGATGGCACCTGTACAAGAAGGATGGGTTACACCTAAACTGGAGGGTCACGAATATTCTAGCTGGGAGTTTTGCTAGTGCGGTTCGGGTGGGTTTAAACTAATGTGGCAGGGGGGTGGGGATCAGAACAATAGGTCAATAAGCATAGAGGTTGGGGACGAGGTTGGGGCCAAGACAAGGCTATCTAAGAGGAAGAGCATTCTGGGGGAGGATGACCTCAGTGGGCCTGGAGGTCTGGAGTGCATCTGCTTCAGTGCAAGGAGCGTCACGGGCAAGACAGACGAGCTTAGAACCTTAATGCTTGCGCGGAACTTGGATGTGGTTGCAGTGATGGAGACTTGGTTAAAAGAAGGACAGGACTGGCAGCTGAATATTCCAGGGTATAAGTGTTTTAGGCGAGACAGAGGAGGAGCGAGGAGAGGTGGGGGAGTAGCAATGCTGGCTAGGGAGCATATTACAGCGGTACAGAGGGTAGACAATTTGGAAGGGTCAGGTAACGAGTCACTGTGGGTGGAGCTCAGAAACAGGAAGGGCGCAGTCACTATGCTGGGGGTATACAACAGGCCTCCCAACAGCCCACGGAAAGTTGAGGAACGGATATGTAAGGAGATTCTGGACAGGTGCAGAAAAAATAGGGTTGTTGTAGTGGGAGATTTTAATTTCACTCACATAGACTGGAAATCGCTTAGGGCTGGGGGCCTGGACGGGGAAGAATTTATAAAATGCGTTCAGGAAGGTTCTTTGGAACAATATGTTGACAGTCCAACTAGAGAGGGGGCTATACTGGACCTAGTATTGGGAATGAGCCCGGTCAGGTCATCAAAGTTTCAGTGGGGGAACATGTGGCAAATAGTGACCACAATTCTGTAAACTTTAGGATAGTAATGGAAAAAGATGAGTGTTGTCCTATGGGTCAGGTGCTGAATTGGGGGAAGGCTAACTACAGCCGGATTAGGCAGGATTTGGTGGCTGGTGATTGGGAGAGGCTGTTCGAGGGTAAATCCACATCTGGCATGTGGGAGTCTTTTAAGGAGCAGTTGATAGGACTGCAGGACAGGCATGTGCCTGTAAAGAGGAAGGATAGGAAAGGTAGGATTCGAGAGCCATGGATAACCAGTGAAATTGTGGGTCTAATCAAAAAGAAAAAAGAGGCATACATGAGGTCCAGGCAGCTAAAAACAGATGGAGCACTGGAGGAATACAGAGAAAGTAGAAAAGAACTCAAACAGGGACTTAGAAGGGCAAAAAGGGGTCACGAAATGTCCTTGGCAGACAGGATTAAGGAGAATCCTAAGGCATTTTATACATACATTAGGAACAAGAGGGTTGTTAGGGAAAGAATCGGACCTCTCAGGGACAAAGGAGGGGAATTATGCTTAGAACCAAAGAAAGTAGGTGAGATCCTAAATGAATACTTTGCATCAGTATTCACAAAGGAGAGGGACATGTTGACTGGTATTGTCTCAGAGAGATGTGTTGACCCGTTAGAAAAAATCTCAATTACAAGGGAGGAAGTGTAAGGTTTTTTAAGGAAACATTAAGACAGACAAATCCCCAGGGCCGGATGGCATCTATCCTAGACTCCTCAGGGAGGTAAGAGATGAAATTGCTGGGCCTCTAACAGAAATCTTTGTCTCTTCACTGGACACAGGTGAGGTCCCAGAGGATTGGAGGATAGCAAATGTGGTCCCGTTATTTAAGAAGGGTAGCAAGGATAACCCGGGTAATTATAGGCCGGTGAGCTTGACGTCCGTGGTAGGGAAATTGTTGGAGAAGATTCTTAGAGAAAGGATATATGCGCATTTAGAACTGAATAATCTCATTAGCGATAGACAGCATGGTTTTGTACGAGGGAGGTCATGCCTCACAAATTTGGTTGAGTTTTTTGAGGAGGTGACAAAAACGATTGACGAGGGAAGGGCCGTGGATGTCGTCTATATGGATTTTAGTAAAGCGTTTGACAAGGTCCCTCATGGCAGGCTGGTGCAAAAGGTTAAATCTCATGGGATAAAAGGTGAGCTAGCTAGATGGGTGGAGAACTGGGTTAGCCATAGAAGACAGAGCGTAGCAGTGGAGGGGTCTTTTTCCGGTTGGAGGTCTGTGACCAGTGGAGTTCCGCAGGGCTCTGTACTGGGACCTCTGCTGTTTGTGATATATATAAATGATTTGGAGGAAGATGTAGCTGGTGTGATCAGTAAGTTTGTGGACGACACGAAGATTTCTGGAGTTGCGGATAGTGATGAACATTGTCAGAGAATACAGCAGGATATAGATAGGCTGGAACATTGGGCGGAGAAATGGCAGATGGAATTCAATCCAGATAAATGCGAAGTGATGCATTTCGGTAGATCTAATGTAAGGGGGAGCTATACAATAAATGGCAGAACCATCAGGAGTATAGACACACAGAGGGACCTGGGTGTACAAGTCCACAGATCCTTAAAGGTTGCAGCACAGGTGGAGAGGGTGGCATGCTTGCCTTTATTGGACGGGGCATAGAATATAAAAGTTGGCATATGATGTTGCGGCTGTATAGAACGATGGTTAGGCCATATTTGGAATACTGCGTCCAGTTCTGGACCCCACACTACCAGAAGGACGTGGAGGCTTTGGAGAGAGTACAGAAAAGGTTTACCAGGATGTTGCCTGGTATGGAGGGTCTTAGCTATGAGGAGCGATTGGGTAAACTGGGATTGTTCTCCCTGGAAAGACGGAGGATGAGGGGTGACCTAATAGAGGTGTATAAAATTATGAGGGGCATAGATAGGGTGAACAGTGGGAAGCTGGGAATAGAGGGATACAAACGAATGGGCTAGTTGAGCACATGAGCGGCGCAGGCTTGGAGGGCCGAAGGGCCTGTTCCTGTGCTGTATTGTTCTTTGTTCTTTGATTCTGTGTGACAATGTTAGAAGGTGATGTGGGATTGAGGGGGTTTAAGGTGAGATGGCAGAAGTTAGGGACATGAATGATGCCGGGGAAGGGAAGTGGACACTCACCTTTGCAGGCTGGAGCAGGTCGTTCTTCTTGTGGAATTGCATGCCCGCCCTCTTGATGAAGCTCCTGGCACTTATTGCCTCAGCCACTGATGCCCATGCCTCTGCTCCTTGGCTGAAGGCTGCCTCCTGCTAGCTCTCGGTAAAAAGGTGGCCCTTCTCTACTCCACAGCTTCCACCATCTTCTCCACCTCTGACTCTAGGAATTTAGGTGCCTTTTCCAGCTATTTGTTGGCTGAAGTGAGAATGCTGCTGAAGGTAGCGCTGAAATACTGCTCCCAATTGTAGAGGGCTAACAGCTGAATCCCGACTGCAGCGAATCAGGTGCCAGGCATCGGGATGTCTGTGGGGGGGGGGGGGGGGGGGAGAACTGGCCCATTACCAGTTATATTCTGAATAGCACGCACAGATCGCTGGTAGTACCAGTGGGAAACACTTCGGCTTTCCCACAGGTGTGGGCACTTGGTCCCAACTGGGAGAATCGCGGTTAACATCTTTTTCCCCTTGTAAAACTAAAAGACCTTTTATTTCAGGTTAAACCAGTCTAAACAACAAACGTGTTCACTGAGACATTTCTTAGAGTTTAGATTGCCCGTTTTCTCTAAGTATAGAAATAGTACATCAGAAGATTGTTTGATGACACAGATCTACAGGCTTCAGCTTGTGGTTCTGCATGATCAGTTCAATGAGGTGGATAATCAACATCTCAGTTGCTCATCCAAAAAGGAAATGTATCCTCATAATCATTATCCTGGTTTGTTCACTATCAAGCAACTTGCATTCCACTTTGTGTTGTCATCCAACAGATACTCTATACCAAACAACCACTTGATATCCTGTGGTCCTGATAGAAATTATGTGACTTTATGGCCATGATTTAGCTGTTCGGTGTGAACCCAATTTCAAATCAAGGTCTCCTTTCAGCTGTTGACTTAGAAAGAAAGACACCCTACAGTGCAGAAGGAGGCCATTCGGCCCATCAAGTCTGCACCGACAACAATCCCACCCAGGCCCTATTCTCATAACCCCTTGTATTTACCCCACTAATCCCTCTAACCTACGCATACTGGGACTCTTGGGGGAAATTTAGCATGGCCAATCAACCTAACCCGCACATCTTTGGACTGTGGGAGGAAACCGGAGCACCCAGAGGAAACCCATGCAGACACGGGGAGAAAATGCAAACTCCACACAGACAGTGACCCAAGCCAGGAATCGAACTTGGGTCCGTGGAGCTGTGAGGCAGCAGTGCTAATCTCTGTGGCATGATGCCGCTCCTAAACTATTTGTGAAGTACACTTTGCTTTACCTTGTTGCAATTGCAACTTCTTCTGCTTTCGCAAACATTCTGCTACATTGACTGAAAGTCTAAAAGCATCTTATTGTGGAACCGATAATGGCAATCTTATTGGATTGCAGTAGTGGTCAGCAGTATTGAAAAGTTACAAGCTATCACAAGTTTAGCAACTGTCCAGTTAAGGAACGTGGGATGGATCAGTTTGTGTGAAGTAGGATCTGAATGTTGAATCGTTCAATGCCACCATTTGATTGCGGATTGTATTGCAGTGTCAGATGGTGGTGAATTCCACAGCTTTATTGAACTCCTGGAAGTAAATTGAGGTCCCTTGTCTGCACTGATAGTCTCTGGAAAACCACATTGTAAGCATAATTTGTCTAAAATACTAATGATTAAAGTGGTAGCAATGGAATTTATTGTAGCAATTTCCAGCTATTTGCTTTATAGATTATGTACAACAAGCAAAAAATCTTGAATGCTAAGGTTTTCCTGCACTTCTCAAAAAATGCTTACTTGGAGTTGTTGCCATGGTTTTGCTGGCTACAATGTCAATTTTAGAGATGTGGAACACAGTTTAACAGATCTTTTCAGCAATGCACAGGCTAGACAATATCTCTCGAATGTTTCTGTGTAGTGACCTATTACTGGCCACCAGACTGGTTCATGGGATCATTGTTTCATTTTAACAACACGTGGATATCTTTCATGGGTAAGATGCAATACACAGTGCTCTTGTGTGTCTGTTCAGTCTTCTCTATTCTATGGGCTATTAGTCGAACAAAAGCATGGTTACAGAGAGTAACAGAAATCAAGCTGAAGTGTGCGATAAATTTGCCATCAAAGAATGTAAGCTCAATTGTGTGCTCTGTAGTATGAGACCAGTTCTTCCTGGACCCAAATGTATGGATTTCATTTTTGATGAGACTTTGTAGAAAGGGAATTGTTATTTTTAATTTTGGTTCTTCCTATATTTTGCTACGCCATTCGTTTTTAGGCACTGGCTTACTTTCTACAATATGCTGCCTGTTGCTAATACTACCTGCAACTCCTTTCACATAACAAGATTTATGGTTGCATGTGAAACCACCGTGATCATTGATGCGCAATTGATTCACACGGGAGGCTAGGACGTACCCGGGAATAAAGGCTTTTATTCACAACAAGATTGGAGCACACTACTTAACAATACTATCCCAGACTAAGGGCTACTAGGAAGTAGCAGTGACCTTTATACTCCTGTAAGAAGGCGGAGCCGAACGGAGTGTACCACATAAACAATGATCACAGGTGGAACACCCCAACCCTAACCCCAACAGTAACAAGAGTAACATATGTACAAGTACCCATAGTGGTAACCATCTATGGTTCACCACAATCATGTAGTCATGAATGTTGTAAGCTGCTTTGCTATCGCTTAATGCTGTCTGCAATAGTAGTAGGCTAAGCATGTCAACTACTCGGTTGCATGAACTTGCAAGATACGTGACCTCAAGGTTGTACAGATGAAGATGAAATAGACCATCTGCAAATGCATAGAGGTGATGGTCCAATCCTGAAGTGGCTAAGAGTGCAGTCAGTGCTTGGTGATCAGTATGGCAAATTAACTTTCTACCATAGAGATACTAGTGCCAATGTTCACAAATGTAGATGCAGGCTAGTGCTTCCTGCTTTCCAGCAGACTCTTTTTTTTGTTCAGTTTCAGACAGTGGGAGTAATGCATAAGCAATCGGTCATTTGTTACTTTCAATGTACCATGAGAGTACAGCTCCAATTGCGTTTCCTGGTGCATTTCTTCTGACTTGGGTTTCTGCATGTGCATTGAAATGGACAAGGACTTGTAGAGAAGCTATTTTCACTTTAGCTGCTGTTAAAACGTTGTTTGCTGTGCAATCTCCATTCCCACTCTGCCTCATTGCGCAGTGGCTTCTAAAAAGGCTCAATAATCTGTGTGTATTTAGGATTGAATTTGTGACAAAAGTTGATGGTATGAAGAAATGATGCCAGCTCTTTTACAGTTCGGGGTTGCACACGCATGAATGACTTTGATGTGGTCGTGTGTCGGCTTTCCTGCAGTTGCTGTCATTGGTTGCTGCAAATGTGCATTTGTCCTTGTTGAGCACCAAAATGTAATGTTTGAATCAAGTGAACATCGCTGATAATCGCTGATCATGTTTTGCTTTGTCCTTTCCATGGACAAAGACATCATCAAAAAGTTATTTCCCTTTAACATCTGACAAGGCTGAAGAATCAGTTTTCTGGAATGAGCTGGGTGCCGAACATAATCCATAGGGCATTTTGCACAACTGAAACATACCTTCATGAGTAACAAAAGCTGTAAGATATCGGCTTTGCTCCTTGAATGGTATCTAAAGATAGCTCCATTGTATGTTGAGCTTCGTGAGGATTGTGAAGTCATGAAATGATGCCAATGATCTTGAATCGTAGGAAGTGGATACTTATGTAGAATGATAGCTTTGTTGATGGTTGTAAAGTTGACGCATTGTCTAAGTTTGTCATTTTTGCATTGTTCAATGAATAGGTTTGTTATCCATGCCTGCATAGGAGATTTTCAGTTGAAAATCCAGACAACCCATGGAAGCTTCAAATACGTCAAGGCAAATGGGGTGGGCTCAGGAAGGGAGACCTCCCCGACACATAACAATTGCTGGGCCACAACTATGGCAACTGGCCATCCCCTTAGACATAAGACATTTACAGCACAGAGGAGGCCATTCAGCCCATCGTGTCCACACCAGTCAACAAAGATCTGACAGCACTAATCACATTTTTCAGTGCTTGGTCCATGGCTGTGGAGGTTATGGCAGCGCAAGTGAATATATAAATACTTCTTAAATGTTACAGGAGTTTCTGACTCAACCATCCCTTCAGGCAGTGAATTCCAGATTCCCACCACCCCCTGATTATTGGCCCATCTGCTAATGGAAAAAGTGCCTGTCTATCCTCCCTATCTATGCCCCTCATAATCCTATACACCTCTATCAGGTACCCTCTCAACCTTCGCTGCTCCAAGGAAAACAGCCCCAATCTATCCTATCCTATCTTTCCTCATAGCACAGACCCTCCAACCTTTGTAAACCTCCTCTACAATTTCTCCAGTGCATTAAGATCCTTTATATAATGTGGTGACCCGAATTGCATGCAGTATTTCAATTTTGGCCTAATTGACATTTTATACTGTTCCAGCATACTGTTCCTCCCTGCTCTTGTATTCTATGCCTCAGCTAATAAGACCATTAGACATAGGAGCAGAATTAGGCCACTCGGCCCATCGAGTCTGCTCCGCCATTCAATCATGGCTGATATTTTTCTCATCCCCATTCTCCTGCCTTTTCCCCATAACCGTTGATCCCCTTATTAATCAAGAACCTATCAATCTCTGTCTTAAAGACTCTCAATGACCTGGTCACAGCCTTCTGCGGCAGAGTTCCACTAATGAAGGCAAATATCCCATATGCCTTCTTAGCCACCTTATCGACCTGCTCTGTCACCTTCAGGGATCTGTGGGTATGCACTCCAAGGTCCATCTGATCTTCAGTAATTTCCAGGATCCTACTCTGGAGAGATTGTCCCTCCATGCACTGTCCTAACTATATTCGGCTTGTGGGTTTTAAACAAAAATAACTTATGTGATTTGCACACGTAGATTCAAAGTAACAGGTTTATTAAAAGAGATGTTTGCTGCACACAACAGAAAATTAAATGAAAGCAAGAGCCTGTGAAACACCCAAGGACATTACCATCAAATCATTACTCTTAAAACAATCATGCAACAACTTAATTATATAACACTCCAAGATCATGTCCATGTAGCTGTGGCCCCTATGATGAGGCACCCTCTCTCTCTCCATTGGAAATCTGTAGCTCCCATCTCAGCTATTCAGGCTGTTGATGTGCTAGGCTTTCTTTTGATCTGCCTGCCATTTATTTGTTTGACAACACCAGGTTAAAGTCTAACAGGTTTATTTGGTAGCACAAGCCACTAGCTTTCGGAGCGCTGCCCCTTCATCAGGCGAGTGGGAGTTCTGTTCACAAACAGGACATATAAAGACACAAACTCGATTTACAAAAATCTTCTGTAGGTCCAAGTGGAGGGCAGTAGAAAGACTTAGGTTTGGTTGAATGACGTGTGTTATAGATTGGTTGCTACAGTGGATGTGCGATAATGGCGTAAGACAGATGAGCGTCACATACCATGACAGCAGATCTCCTGGTAGGAGTAGCTCCAAGCAGGAGCAGGATGTCTCGTAGCCTTTACAACTGGCAATGAAGAAATTGTGGAGTATAGTCACTGTGGTAATGTAGGAAACACAGCAGCTAAAATGCTCACAGCAATCTCTCACCACATTGAGAAATTGCTATGGTCAGAGATTGCTGTGAGCATATTAGCTGCTGAATGACTGAATAATGTTTCCATGACATTGATTGAGGGATAAATAGTATGACAGCACCAGAGATAACTCCCTGCTCTTCAAAATAGTGTAATATTTTACAGAGATCTCTTACATTTACCCAAGCAAGTAGAGGGGCTGCAATTTAACACCTCATCTAAAGGATGGCATATCCAACCGCACAATACTACAACGGAGTGCCAGCAATGATTTTTACGCTGAATCTCTAGAGTGGACTTTAAAGCCAGCACCTTATGAGGCAAGTGAGCAATAAACTGAGCCATACCTGACAAGAACACAAGAGCGGCTGCACCACATAACTTCAGCAAACACTGTTCAGACCCAGGCTGAGTGTAGAGCTAGCTGACAACAGAGCAGTGGCAACCAGCAGCAAGAGGTATGCTTTTCCCTATATGAGACCACAGCGCCAAATTTGTATGCTGCTCACCTCCACCAGAGCTAGCACGGGCAGGTAGTGCATCATAATCCTTGAGCTGGATTATCAACACTATCTAATTTTTAGCCCTAAATATTTTATTCGTTAAGTAATAATTAGGAGTTCCACAATAGTTGAGTTAGCAAAAGCAGCTTGAAAATGAGTCACACAGACATAAAGATGCCAATTTCTGCTCCTGGTCTCTGCCAAGGTAACGGCATGGGGCGGCATGGTGATACAGTGGTTGGCACTGCTGCCTCACAGCGCCAGGGACCCAGGTTTGATTCCTGGCTTGGGCCACTGTCTGTGTGGAGTTTGCACGTTCTCCCCGTGTCTGCGTGGGTTTCCTCCGGGTGCTCCAGTTTCCTCCCAAAGCCTGAAAGACGTGCTAGTTAGGTGCATTGACCCGAACAGGCGCCGTGGTGTGGCGACTCGGGGAATTTCACAGTAACTTCACTGCAGTGTTAATGTAAGCCTTACTTGTGACTAATAAATAAACTTTACTTTACTTAACTAATATTAGCCTGCGTGGCAATTAATGCAAAGTGCAATTAGTTTGGGGGTTCAGTTCAGCTCAGTTGACGGGACGGCTGGTTTGTGATGCAGAACAAAGCCAACAGCATTGCTTAATTCCCATATTGGCTGAGGCTAATCATGAAGGCTCACCTCGTCAACCTTGCCCCTTGTTTGAGATGTGGTGATCCTCAGGTTAAATCTCCACCAGTCACTGTCTATAGTCATCTGGGACTATGGTGACTTTGCCTTTCAATTAGTTTCAACAACCCTGGGTTAGATGAGGACAACCAGTCAGAATTTCTACCTTTGATCATTATCCAGTGGAATGAAGGAAAGACTTGTATTTATATAATGGCATTCACAACTTCAGGATGTCCCAAAGCACTATACAGCCAATGAAGTACTTTTGAAGTGAAGTTATTATTGAAATGCAGGGAGACATGACAGCAAATTGTCACGAACAGCAATAAGATAATGAGCAGATAATCTTTTTAGTAAAGGGTTGAGGGATAATTATTGACCATTCCATTAGAGAAAACATCCCTGCATTTGTTTTTAAAGTAGCTCTATGGAATCTCTTACATTCACCTACAGGGACAAATGGAAGTTCAAGTCACATTTCATTTAAAAAATAGTAACACTGACAAAGTCAGTTAGCTCATCTGGCTGGACGGCTGGTTTGTGATGCAGAGCAATGTCAACACCACAGATTCAATTCCTGTATCAACTGAGGCTAGTCATGAAGGTCCACCTTCTCAATCTTGACCCTCTCCTGAGGTGTGGTGATCCTCAAAGAGGAGAGCAGCCTATGGTCATCTGGGAATATGGCAACTTTACCTTTTCCCTGCACTGTCAGCTTAGATTTTATGCTTTGGTCCCTGGAGTGTAATTTGACTTCATAACCATCCAACTTAGAGTCAAGAATGCTACCTACTGGGCCACAGCATGAGGACATCAAGTGAAGACAGGGTCATGCCTGACCCATGATGGATCCCCACAATCGAAGAACCTGTCAACATGCTATGACAAAGTTCACAGGTGAATAATAGTTACTCCATGTACTCCAACATAAATCCACGTCTTTTTGAGAAGGGAACGAGTCCAATGTTGTTCTATAAACATGCTGCTAAATGTCACAGCAATGTCTCATTCTCCCTGACCCTTTGTGTTGGCTGAAGAGCTTTCAAAATGTCACCAGTCTTCATCTGTTATGAATTTGAGCCTGAGATTCCCATTTATTTGCTCGGGGGAAAAAAAAAGAAAATTGTTTCAGTCTTTGCTGAGTTGCACCTGCTTTATGATTTGCGCATTTGAAGAGCATCACCTGAATGAAAAACTGTCAGCAGAAATGAAATTGGAAAATAAAAGCTTGACTCATTTCAGGTCAATGTCACATTGGACTCATTTCACACAAATACTTACTGTGCAGACGAGATTGATAACTTTTTTTTGGAAGTTCCACTTTTCTTGCCATGTTTAAGCCTCGCTGACATTTTCTGCATCCAGCATTTTTACAGTGAACTCATTGATGAAGAAGAAATTGTGCTGGGCTAGATCCTCATTTGCCTTGTTACAAATTAGCGTAACTTGTCAGAAACTTTCCTCCCCTTTACGCCCAGAGAACCTGGAGGCCAATTACACTGGGTCCTTATCTCTTTTGTATTACCCGGGGCAATTCAGGACTACCGAAGTGAGTAAATTGATTTTCTCCAATTTAAAGGTATATTAAGGAAAAGTCTAGCTTTTTAAAAAATAACTTAAATTGGAATAAATTAACTTAACTTGGAATAAATTTAATGCGAATCTTTTAACTAAAAGTATGACTGGGGAGCTCAGTTCTGTGTTTTGCATGACCTGCAGCACATGACAATTCCTAGACGCTCCTTGCAGTCTGGATGACCATATTTGCAGGAAGTGCCATTAGTTTAAACAGCTTGAGAGCCCGGTTTCAGAGCTTGAGCATCGACTGGAAGCACAGCGGTGCACCCATGAGGCTGAGAGGTTAATGGATAGCTTTTAGATATGGTCACCCCACAGCTTAAAGAAGTGCAGTCAGAGAGGGAATGTGTGACTGCCAATCAGAAGAAGGCAGATAGTCAGGAAAGCCCCAGATACATCCCATTCAAGAATTGTTTCTCCGTATTGTAAAATGGTGAGAGTCGTCGTTCCTCTAAGGAGTACAGCCAGAGACAAATTGATGGCATTGTAGATGGCTCAGCTACACAAGATGGGAGGAGTAAGAGTGGAAGAGCAACAGTGGTAGGAAACTCAATAGTGAGGGACATGGACAGGCATTTATATAGCCGCAGACGTGACTCCGGGATAGTGTGTTGCCTCCCTGGTGCCAGAGTCAAGGATGTCACTGAATTGCTGCAGGGCATTCTGAAGGGTGAGGGTTAACAGTCAGACTTCGTGGTTCACATTGGTATCAATGGAGGGATGAGATCCTGCAACAAGAATTTAGGGAGCAAGGCAGCAGTTTGAAAAGCAGGACTTCAAAGATTGTAATCTTTGGATTTTTCCCAGTGCCATGCGCTAGTGAGCATAGCATAGGATGATAGAGCAGAGGAATGCGTGGCTGAAGAGATGGTGCAGGAGGGAGGGCTTTAATTTTAGGATCACTGGGTCTGTTTCTGGGGAAGGTTGGACCTGTATAAATCGGACAGATTGCACCTGAATCAGAATGGGACCAATATCCTTGTGGGGAGGTTTGCTAGTGCAGTTGGGGAGGGTTCAGACTAATTTGGCAAGGGAATGGATTGCAGAGGGGAGGTATAGTACGGAGTCATCCACAGCTAAATAGAGAAGAGAAACCAAGTCAGTCTGGAAAGCAGAGCAAAGATAGACATGTAAAGGCACAAGGAACGTCCAAAGATGTGCGGGTTAGGTTGATTGGCCATGCTAAAAATTGCCCCTTAGTGTCCTGAGATGTGTAGGTTAGAGGGATTAGCGGGTAAATATGTAGGGATATGGGGGTAGGGCCTGGGTGGGATTGTGGTCTGTGCAGACTCGATGGGCTGAATGGCCTCCTTCGGCACTGTAGAGTTTCTATGATTCTATGATTCTATGAATATAGCAAGGTTGGATGGACGGGGTTGGAGGGGAGGCAGCAAAAGAGGTGGTATCACAACATTGATCAAGGAGTCAATTATTGTAGTAGCTTTGACAAAGGATCATCTGGACTCGAAACGTCAGCTCTTTTCTCTCCTTACAGATGCTGCCAGACCTGCTGAGATTTTCCAGTGTTTCCCTTTTGGTTTCAGATTCCAGCATCCGCAGTAATTTGCTTTTATTTATGAGTCAATTACTGTATTGAGGAGGGATGATATCTGAGCAGGCTCCTTCCTGATGTCATATGGGTGGAACTTAAAAACAAAAAGGGGGCAATCACATTGCTGAGAGTTGACTGTAAGCCCCCAGAGAGTCAGGAAGGGATAGACGACCAGATATTCTTCTCTCAGAGGAATGTAAAACAATAGGGTAATAATAGTAGGGGATTTCAAGTTCCCCAATATTAATTGGGATAGTCAGAGTGTGAAAGACAAGTGTGAGATATTGCACTTTGGAAGGACAAACCAAAGAAGAACGTACAGGGTAAATGGTAGGACTCTGAAGAGTGCAGTTGAACAGAGGGATCTGGGAATACAGGTACAGAATTCCCTAAAAGTGACGTCACAGGTGGATAGGGTCGTAAAGAGTGCCTTTGGTACATTGGCCTTTATAAATCGGAGTATCGAGTATAAAAGTTGGAGTGTTATGGTAAGGTTATATAAGGCATTGGTGAGGCCGAATTTGGAGTATTGTGTACAGTTTTGGTCACCTAGTTACAGGAAGGATGTAAATAAGATTGAAAGAGTGCAGAGAAGGTTCACAAGGATGTTGCCAGGACTTGAGAAGCTGAGTTACAGAGAGAGATTGAATAGGTTGGGACTTTATTCCCTGGAGTGTAGAAGATTGAGGGGAGATTTGATAGAGGTGTATAAGATTTTGATGGGTATAGATAGAGTGAATGCAAGCAGGCTTTTTCCGCTGAGGCTAGGGGAGAAAAAAACCAGAGGGCATGGGTTAAGGGTGAAAGGAGAAAAGTTTAAAGGGAATATTAGGGGGGGCTTCTTCACGCAGAGAGTGGTGGGAGTGTGGAATGAGCTGCCGGATAAAGTGGTAAATGCGGGGTCACTTTTAACATTTAAGAAAAACTTGGACGGGTTCATGGATGAGAGGGGTGTGGAGGGATATGGTCCAAGTGCAGGTCAGTGGGACTAGGCATAAAATGGTTCGGCACAGACAAGAAGGGCCAAAAGGCCTGTTTCTGAGCTGTAATTTTCTATGGTTCTATGGTTCTAAGGCTTAGAAGAAGGGGTGGAATTCTTAACATGTATCCAGGAGGGCTTTTTGAGCCCACACATGCCTACAAGAGAGGGGGTGGTACTTGACCTAGGTTTACGGAATGAAGCCGGACAGGTGGTAGAAGTCTTAGTGGGGGAGAATTTTGGTGATAGTGACCATAGCTCAGTAGGATTTAAAGTAGTTATGGAAAAGACAGAGATGGACTGGAAATAAAGCTTCTGAATTGGGGAAGGCCGATTTTAATAGGATAAGGCTGGATCTGGCCAAAGTGGACTGGGACCAGCTACCTGTAGGAAAATCCACATCACAGCAGTGGGAGTCATTCAAAAAGGAAATAAAGTACAGGGTTAACATGTTCCTGTAAAGGTACAGGCTGGAACCAAGAAGTCCAGAGAACACTGGATGTTAAGGGAAATACAGTTTTTTAAGTTTAAGTTTTTAAATTTAATATTTTTTCAATTTATTTATTAGAGTCACAAGTTGGCTTACATTAACACTGCAATGAAGTTACTGTGAAAATCCCTTAGTCACCATACTCTGGTGCCTGTTCGGGTACACTGAGGGAGAATTTAGCATGGCCAATGCACCTAACTAGCGAGTCTTTTGGACTGTGGGAGGAAACCGGAGCATCCGGCGGAAACCCATGCAGACACAGGAAGAACGTGCAGACTCCACACAGATAATCACCCAAACCGAGAATTGAACTTGGGTCCCTGGTGCCGTGAGGCAGCAGTGCTAACCACTGAGCTGCCTTTGGATTGGATAAGGAAAAAAGGAAGGCTTATTGCAGATACAGGGGCTGAAAACAGTGGACATCCTAAAGGAATATAGAAAGTGCAGGGGGTACTTTAAAAAGAAATCAGGAGAGCGAAGAAGGGGCATGAAAAAACACTGGTGGGGAAAATAAAGGAGAATCCCAAGGTGTTTCATAAGAATATTAAGGGTAATTGTTCCACAGGACCAGGCTGAGGAGAAGGCAGTTGGTGTGTTCACTACATTTATTTATTTATTTTAAGTTAAATTTGTGTAAAAAAATCGGAGGTTTTTTTTTAAAAACAGGAAGTGGGCCCAGCAGGAGTCTGGGAAGGTTTTTGGAGGGTTTAAAAGTAGGCCGCACTTTTGAGCGGGCAGCAGAGTGAGCAGGAGGCAGAGTGAAAGCTGTAGGGCTTTGGCTCACAGGGCTTAGGCAGAAAGGGCGAGCAGGGGTGAGTTAATTCATTTTTTGCTGTTTCTACCTGGTACTGGCAAGGTATCTAGAGAGGATGGGTGTGAAGGCAGTGCAATGTTCCTCTTGCACTATGTTCGAGGTGAGGGACGACGTCAGTGTCCCTGCTGATTATACCTGTGAGAAGTGCATCCATCTGCAGCTCCTCCAAAACCGTGTAAGGGAACTGGAGCTGGAGTTGGAGGAACTTAGGATCATTAGGGATGCAGAGATGGCCATAGACAGAAGCTTCAGGGATACAGTTACTCCGCGGAATGAAAATAGATGGGTGACGGTGAGAGGGGCTGGGAAGAAGCAGTCGGTGCAGGGATCCCCTGTGGTCGTTCCCCTTAGCAATAAGTATTCCGCTTTGGATACGGTTGAGGGGGACGACATACCAGTGGTGAGCCGCAGTGAGAGGATCTCCGGCACTGAGTCCGTCCCTGTGGCTCAGGAGGGTAAGGAGGAGAGCGGGAGGGCAATAGTTATTGGGGACTCGTTAGTTAGAGGGATAGATAGGAGATTCTGTGGCAGCAAAAGAGACTCGAGGATGGTTTGTTGCCTACCGGATGCCAGGGTCCGTGACGTCTCGGACCGTGTTTTCCGGATTCTTAAGGGGGAGGGGAAACAGTCACAAGTCGTGGTACACATTGGTACCAACGACATAGGTAGGAGAGGGGACGGGGATTTAAAACAGGAATTTCGGGAGCTGGGCTGGAAGCTGAGAGCAAAGACAAAACATGTGGTCATCTCTGGTACGCTACCGGTGCCACGTGATAGCGAGTTGAGGAACAGGGAGAGAGTGCACTTAAACATGTGGTTGCAGGGATGGTGCAGGAGGGAGGGTTTCAGATACGTGGATAATTGGAACACGTTCTGGGGAAGGTGGGACCTCTACAAACAGGACGGGGTGCACCTGAACCAGAGGGGCACCAATATCCTGGGAGGGAAATTTGCTACGGCTCTTCAGGGGGATTTAAACTAATTTGTCAGGGGAGTGGGAAAAGGAGTTGTAGTCCGGAAGTCAGTGTTGAGGGTGGTGAGGTATTGGGGAAGGTATCAAGGTCAAGGGTGGGTACCGGTAGACAGGAAGGTGGGTTGAAGTGTGTCTACTTCAATGCAAGGAGCATCCGGAACAAGGTGGATGAACTTGGGGCGTGGATTGCTACTTGGGACTACGATGTTGTGGCCATTACGGAGACGTGGGTAGAACAAGGACAGGAATGGTTGTTGGACGTTCCGGGGTATAGATGTTTCAGTAAGTGTAGGGAAGCTGGTAAAAGAGGTGGAGGAGTAGCATTGTTAATCAAGGATAGTTTAACGGCTGCGGAAAAGCACTTTGAGGGGGATATGCACACTGAGGTAATATGGGCTGCAGTTAGAAACAGGAAAGGAGCGGTCACGTTGTTAGGAGTTTACTATAGGCCCCCAAATAGTAATAGAGATGTGGAGGAAGAAATTGCTAAGCAGATTATGGATACGTGTGGGGGTCACAGGGTAGTTGTCATGGGGGACTTTAACTTTCCAAATATTGATTGGAACCTTTGTAGGTCAAATAGTTTGGATGGGGCACTTTTTGTGCAGTGTGTGCAGGAGGGTTTCCTGACACAATATGTGGATAGGCCGACAAGGGGTGAGGCCACATTGGATTTGGTACTGGGAAATGAACCGGGCCAAGTGTTAGATTTGGTTGTGGGAGAGAACTTTGGAGATAGTGACCACAATTCTGTGTCTTTTGTTATTGCAATGGAGAGGGATAGGGCCGGACGGCAGGGCAAGGCTTACAATTGGGGGAGAGGTAATTATGATGCGATTAGGCAAGAATTAGGGGGCATAAGATGGGAACAGAAACTGTCAGGGAAAGGCACTGATGAAAAGTGGAACTTTTTCAAGGAACAAATACTGGGTGTCCTTGATAGGTATGTCCCTGTCAGGCAGGGAGGAAATGGCCGAGTGAGGGAACCGTGGTTCACAAAAGAGGTGGAATGTCTTGTGAAAAGGAAGAGGGAAGCTTATGTAGGGATGAGGAAACAAGGTTCAGATGGCTCGATTGAGGGCTACAAGTTAGCAAGGAATGAGCTGAAAAAGGGGCTGAGGAGAGCTAGGAGGGGACATGAGAAGTCCTTGGCGGGTCGGATCAAGGAAAACCCCAAGGCTTTTTACTCTTATGTGAGGAATAAAAGAATGACCAGGGTGAGGTTAGGGCCGGTCAAGGACAGTGGTGGGAACTTGTGTATGGAATCAGTAGAGATAGGCGAGGTGATGAATGAATACTTTTCTTCAGTGTTCACCAAGGAGAGGGGCCATGTTTTTCAGGAAGAGAAGGTGTTACAGGCTAATAGGCTGGAGGAAATAGATGTTCGGAGGGAGGATGTATTGGCAGTTTTGAATAAACTGAAGGTCGATAAGTCCCCTGGGCCTGATGAAATGTATCCTAGGATTCTTTGGGAGGCGAGGGATGAGATTGCAGAGCCTTTGGCTTTGATCTTTGGGTCCTCGCTGTCCACGGGGATGGTGCCAGAGGACTGGAGAGTGGCAAATGTTGTTCCTCTGTTTAAGAAAGGGAATAGAAATGACCCTGGTAATTATAGACCGGTTAGTCTGACTTCGGTGGTTGGTAAATTGATGGAAAAGGTCCTTAGGGATGGGATTTACGACCATTTAGAAAGATGCGGATTAATCCGGGATAGTCAGCACGGATTTGTGAAGGGCAAATCGTGCCTCACAAATTTGATAGAATTTTTTGAGGAGGTAACTAGGTGTGTTGATGAAGGTAGGGCGGTTGATGTCATATACATGGATTTTAGTAAGGCGTTTGATAAGGTCCCCCATGGTCGGCTTATGATGAAAGTAAGGAGGTGTGGGATAGAGGGAAAGTTGGCCGATTGGATAGGTAACTGGCTATCTGATCGAAGACAGAGGGTGGTGGTGGATGGAAAATTTTCGGACTGGAGGCAGGTTGCTAGCGGAGTGCCGCAGGGATCGGTGCTTGGTCCTCTGCTCTTTGTGATTTTTATTAATGACTTAGAGGAGGGGGCTGAAGGGTGGATCAGTAAATTTGCTGATGACACCAAGATTGGTGGAGTAGTGGATGAGGTGGAGGGCTGTTGTAGGCTGCAAAGAGACATAGATAGGATGCAAAGCTGGGCTGAAAAATGGCAAATGGAGTTTAACCCTGATAAATGTGAGGTGATTCATTTTGGTCGGACAAATTTAAATGTGGATTACAGGGTCAAAGGTAGGGTTCTGAAGACTGTGGAGGAACAGAGAGATCTTGGGGTCCATATCCACAGATCTCTAAAGGTTGCCACTCAAGTGGATAGAGCTGTGAAGAAGGCATGTAGTGTGTTAGCTTTTATTAACAGGGGGTTGGAGTTTAAGAGCCGTGGGGTTATGCTGCAACTGTACAGGACCTTGGTGAGACCGCATTTGGAATATTGCGTGCAGTTCTGGTCACCTCACTATAAGAAGGATGTGGAAGCGCTGGAGAGAGTGCAGAGATTTACCAGGATGCTGCCTGGTTTGGAGTGTCGGTCTTATGAGGAAAGGTTGAGGGAGCTGGGGCTGTTCTCTCTGGAGCGGAGGAGATTGAGGGGAGACTTAATAGAGGTTTATAAAATGATGAAGGGGATAGATCGAGTGAACGTTCAAAGACTATTTCCTCGGGTGGATGGAGCTATTACAAGGGGGCATAACTATAGGGTTCATGGTGGGAGATATAGGAAGGATATCAGAGGTAGGTTCTTCACGCAGAGAGTGGTTGGGGTGTGGAATGGACTGCCTGCAGTGATAGTGGAGTCAGACACTTTAGGAACATTTAAGCGGTTATTGGATAGGCACATGGAGCACACCAGGATGGTAGGGAGTGGGATAGCTTGATCTTGGTTTCAGATGAAGGTCGGCACAACATCGTGGGCCGAAGGGCCTGTTCTGTGCTGTACTGTTCTATGTTCTATGTAACCAGGGAAAGAGTAGAGCCTAATAGGGACAAAGTGGCAACCTGTATTTGGAGCCAAAGATGTAGGTGAGATATTGAATGAGTATTTTGCATCTGTGTTCACTATGTAGAAGATCAATGTAGGTGTAGAAAGTAGGGGACTGTGATATAATTGAACAAATTTACATTTTGAGGGAGAAGGTGTTAGTGGTTTTAACGGATAAATCCCCAGGTCCGGATGAGATGTATCCTAGGCTGATGTGTGAGGCAAGGGAGGAGATTGCAGGGGCTCTGAAGTTAATTTTCAAATCCTCTCTGGCCACAGGTGAGGTGCCAGAGTTCTAGAGGATAGTTAACATGGTACCATTATTCAAGAAGGGAAGTAGAAGAAATGCCATATCATACAATGCTACAGACCAAAAATGGGATTAGAATAGATAGGTTATTGATGGCCAACGCAGACACAATGGGCTGAAGGGCCTCTTTCTGTGCTGCAAAACTCTATGACAGTAAGTGGAGTGCTCAAGCTTGCAGCAGGTCCAAGCAGGATGCCCAGACAAATAAGGAAGTAACACACCATCTGGGTCATTTCTTTGTTCCAGCATTTCAAAGCTATATATTTTCAATATTTCACATGGTTCAACAGGTTGATAATCAGCCTGTTAATCCTTCCAACACTTTCCCACTATTCCTCAAAGGGAAAGAAATGTGAAGATACAATCAGATAAAATAGGTTAGAAAATGGTTCAGGAGGGAGAGTGTTATTCCATGTGATGGATCAAATGGCTTCTGCCTCAGTCCTTTACTCACAAGGGAATGATCAAAGGTCAGATGACTCAAGTAACATGATTATGGCAAGACACAGTACATAACAGGCAAGTGGGCACAAAGGTATTTCTCCAAATATTCCCCCTTTTCATAAAAAGTAAATAAACATATAGCATGCATTATCATGTGCAGTTGCAAATGACCCACATACACCACTGTCTATAAAGAAAGTTATGATGTGGAGATGCCGTGACAATGTTGCGGTTGGTCTTGAGAGCGTGGATGGCGTTGCGTTGTGCTTGGGTGATGTTCGGTGCTGTCTTGTGAGTGCGGCTGATGAATTTGGTGTTGACGCACCTCCTGATGGCTTGGGCATACAAGTCAAGTCGAGGGCAGCGGCCTTCTGGAGGGATTCAATTCGACTCTTTCCTCTTCGGTTGCACTGCGGGTCTCTCTGTATGCTGTTCCGGTTCATTAGCTGTCTCATTGTGTTCGCTGTTGGCCTCTTGGGGTTTGTGGAAGAACTCCCGCAGCCTCATTCGCCTGATGAATTCCTCTGTGTCCGCTGCGAGACTGATGGGGTCTATTTTGGTAGTGGGGCAAAAGTTGAGCCCTCGGCTGAGAACTTCGATTTCATCTGGCTGAAGTGTGTAGTCCGATAGGTTGACAATGGACTTTCCTGCAGTGGTACTGTTTTCTACTGTGGTACCGGGGGAGGAGTATCCCACCAATAACCTATCTATTCTAATCCCATGAGGACGGTCTAAACCGGGATGTTGGATTTATGTCACATTATCAGTAACCCCCACAGCTTGACTCCTGGACTTGCACAATTTCACAAGCTGTACTGTCTGGAGACAATACACATCTCTTTAACCTGTGTTGAATGCTCCCTCCACCCACATTGTCTGTGCATTTAAGACCTGGCTGGCTGTAGAGATTTGCATTCTAATCAGTATTCTGTAATTTGATTTCTGTGTCTGTGCCCTGTTTGAGAACAGAGACCACTCCATCTGACGAAGGAGCATTGCTCCGAAAGCTTATGGTATTTGCTACCAAATAAACCTGTTGGACTTTAACCTGGTGTTGTGAGACTTCTTACTATAAAGAAAGTTACCATGCGTAAACAGAAAACTGTTCATTCTGCTCTGTCTCACTATCGTCTATCTCTACACATGCATTGCACATAATCTTTAAAATATTCAGGTCTTCTAATGATGTGCGTGAGGGTTGTTACTGGTTGCTCACCTGGTTCCTGGGGTGACTTTGCCTCTCTGGGGAATGTCATTGCCATAGCAAGTGGTGCTGCTGATCCATTGCAGTTGTTGGGAGAAGTTAACTTCTGGGACTGATTGTTGTTCTGTTCTTTGTTCTGTGGTGAAATCAACCCTTCCTCATTAGCTGTCTGCTGTAAAGAAGCAGCTTCTCTTGTTGCACATATGTGTCTGCGATGATATATCTGGTTGTTCACTTGCAGTTTGTACCATTGAGTTGATAATTGCTTTACACAGGTTTCAAGTTGCCAATTGGGCTGGCTTTTGTTGAGTGTGCTGAATGTTTGCACTCTGACCGGCTCTATGACTCTCAACTCTGACAATGAGTTGCCACTTTATCATGTGAAATCTGGTTGCTACACTTTGATTTTGTCACACACTCTAGTCAGTACTTCTGGCTTCAGTAGTTTTTTAGCCATTGAAAGAGTAGTTTGGGTGCAATGTGGCATTAATTGCTGAACTCAACCACTTCCCATTCCTTCATTAGGTGTGCCCTTCACTCCAGGTTCACCTTGTACACATCTCTGTAGGATCTACTCAATTTTATTCAAGGCAATTTTCATGACTGCCTCAATGTTTCCTTTTGATTGGGATAGTGCGGAGATGATGTGCTGTACCAAATTTCCTCACTCATTCATGAAGAGTCTGCATTCTTCACTAGTGAACTGAGGGCCATTGTCATTCATCAGAATGTCAGCACTGCCAAAGCAACAGAAGTACTTTCAGGCATTCTATAATCTCACTGGCAGTTATTGACAGTATCTGAATAACTCCCAGTAGTCTAAATAGTAGTTAACAATGATAAGATACTCTGTTCGAAGGAAAATGAAGAGTACTCTATTCCAAGCTTCATCCATGATCTGTCCGGAATGTGGTCATAAGCTTGCTTAGTTTGATGTTGCAAGCACTGTACTAGCTGAGGTAGTCCTTAATCTCTTTGCTCATGTTTGGCCAGTAGAGTACTTCTCTTGCCTTGCTCAGACTAGAATCAATTACTTGATGGCTTGCATGGGTGTGCTTCAGAATCTCCTTTCTCATCTCCTTAGGGTTGATGACTTTGCCAATTTGGGAAATCACTTCATCTCTGTGTGCCTAAAACTAAGTCATAGCAACAGGTGTGTCCCTGTTGGTTTCAGGCCATCCTTTCACCACTAGTTCCTGTAGTGCTTGGAGAGTTGCATCCTGTTGCATAGTTTGCTTGTTCTGAGCAAAGCATGATGTGGAGATGCCGGCATTGGACTGGGGTAAGCACAGTAAGAAGTCTCACAACACCAGGTTAAAGTCCAACAGGTTTATTTGGTAGCATGAGCTTTCGGAGCGCTCCGAAAGCTTGTGGCTTGTGCTACCAAATAAACCTGTTGGACTTTAACCTGGTGTCGTGAGGCTTCTTACTGAGCAAGACAGCCAGACTGAATGAGTAAAATCTTACTAAAAAATGGCAGAGTGTACGTTCTGCCATGAAAAATGGAGAGATTCCTGCCAACAGTGCCGATGTGATTTCAGACCAAATCTTATGCTTCATTAGTAATAATTTTTATGCCCACAAGAATCACGCTGGACCTGCAGCATGCTCCCTCTGATTTGCCTGCCCCACAACAACTTAACCACTGCAATCACTGGGGAGCTCCATATAAACAGTTCCCCAGCACTTACTCCAGGACGACTGCAGGGAATGGCACCCGAGAAGTCCATGACCTTGCTTTTTAGAGGGAGCCCTGACCAGACTGCTAGATGGAATGGAGCAGAGGCGAAACACACTCTACCCCCACTCCAGGACACAGCCTTCCAGCAGGGTTACCATCCTCGCATGGGATGCATTGGCAACCCTGGTAAGCGCAAGCACACTCCATGGGAGGATGGGACAGCAGTGTCGAAAGAAAATGAATGATCTTCTTCACTCAGCCAGGCTAAGTGAACATCCTCCAGTCTCTTTCTGGACCACCTCATATACCTCTCCCTCCTCCAACTCTATCTCTCACCCCCCCTCTTCCGTCACAAAATCACCATGCCCACCCCACATCCCCCCTCCTCCACCAGTAGCTGCTATGCTCCTCAAACTGCAGCTCCCACTCAAGCCCAATGCCTGTCACATCTCATCACTGTCTTTAATCTCACGACTCCCACCTACACACTCCCTATCTGTGTCATTGCAAGACAAACTCAACTACAACAAGCGTAAGCGGGCACAGCCAGCTGGAGTCATGCCTAAGTTCAGAACCCTCACTCATTTCAAGGAGTGAGCCCTCAAGTTGGCTGGGGAGGAGGAAGACCGCAAATGGTGGTGAGGAAGTGGGGGCAGCAGACAAACGTGAGAATCCTCAAGATACGCTGTCCTTCCTCATGTCCCAAGTGAGTAATCAATGTTCTCTCTATATCCACTGCAATGTACTGATGCCATCTTCCTTCTCCTGCAGGCTGACCACTGGAACAGGCCGGACTATCCTTGCGTTCCCTGGAACCACCGGACTCCAGCAGCTCTGAGGGAGACTTCTCCAATCCCACCGCTGAAGAGGCATCACAGCTGTCAATTACATCTTGGTGGGATCACCCCCTCCCGGTGAGCAACATATCCCCAGCCCTCGACGCTGAAGGGGGCAACAGTCAAACTTCAGTGCTGCCTGAAAACGGGTCTGGACCTGCCAGGTGCAGTCCCCCCAGGGAAAGTCCGCCAAGGTCATCTTAGGCAACAGGATGTTGAAGTCAATAGGCTGCCTCAACTTGGGCTATGGATCCTGGGGTTAAACCCAGACATAGCATCAGGGTGAGGAAGGTGAAGAAACCATAGGCACTTAGTGGGCGCAGGTGAATATAGGCACTAGTGTAGATAGGTCACCATTGCATTGAATGTTTGTTATTAAAACTCATTCCTTTCACTCACAGAGCGTCCACCCTGTCTGTTCATGCTACCAAGCTTGAGGAACCATCGGACTTGTCCGGCACCTCATCCCAGTGGAGTGTGAGAATGGCAGTGCTATGTCCCTCCCACACCGGCGACACAGTAAGGAGAGGCTGCTGGTGGCAGCTCCCTCCCCACCAGAGCCCATCCCCCAACCACCAAGCTCCATCCATGGATGGGTGGACACCCTCGTCCCGCTCCATCAAAGCTCACCCATCTCATGTCTAACAGTATTCTCTAGTGATCACAAGGCCAAGGGCTGTCGAGATGCTGCCAGGCTGTCCAGCTCGGTTGTAAGATGGATGTGAACATCAGGACTCCTGACGTGAGTGGGGTCTCTAGCAGCTGACACTGCATATCCCACATTTCTGAGCCCTATGATAAGCCCATTCGATGGCAGAATACGTGAAGCTGTCTGTCAGGCAGAGTCAGACATATTGCTGAGGATAAGAGGATCATCGCTCTGAACTCAAATCAAGACATCATCATTCTCCTGCAGAGTCCAGCCAATGGCTTCAATGCCCTGCAGCGGTATGGGAGCATACTGCTGGCATCACATAACTGTTTAGATGTTAGTCCCCATGGTAGGAGAGCTCTTCGCTCCCTAGTCCTGCTTGCCTCCTCAGCGTGACTTTATGGGGTCATCCCATGCATCTGACCTAATATCTTCTTATGTGACTCGGTGCCACCAATGCTCAGTGATAGCAGAGTGTACCAAGATGCCATGCAGAAACTTGCAAAGGCCCATTTGACAGCATCTTTAAAACCTGCAACTGCAATCACCTAGAAATACAAGGGCAGCAGATGCAGGAGAACACCACCACCTGAAAGTTCCCCACCAATTCACACACTAACTTGTCTTGGAAACATATTGCTGTTCTTTCATTGTCACTGGGCCAAAATTCTGGAACTCCTTTTCCAAACAGCACTCTGAGTGTTTATTTATTAGTGTCACAAATAGGCTTACATTAACACTGAAATGAAGTTACTGTGAAAATCCCCTAAAAGTCGCCAAACTCCAGCGCCTGTTCGGGTACACTGAGGGAGAATTTTGCATGGCCAATGCATCTAACCAGCACGTCTTTCAGACTATGGGAGGAAACCGGAGCACCCAGAGGAAACCCACACATTCATGGGGAGAACATGCAGACTCCACACAGACAGTGACCCAAGCCGGGAATCAAACCTGGGTTCCTAGCACTGTGAGGCAGTAGTGCTAACCACTGTGCCACCGTGCCAGGCATCAGAACTGCATCTTCAACCAGCCAATTGCCTGCTCGACAGGTATGCATGTGGCAGCACGGGCCTCATTATAACAAATCTCAGCAGGGGCTTGTGACCTCTGTACTGGCATCATCAGCCACCTCCTGAGTGGGTACCCCTTGTCCCCATGGAGCCATCCCTCAAGCTGCCGCTCCCCCTCGAGGATGGCTGGGATCTGAGAGTGCCCCAAGATGTAGCTGTCATGGAATCTCCCCAGGAAATGGCCATACACCTGCATGAAGTGCATCGTGTGTTCACAGACGAGCTGCACATTGAGGGAGGTCTATCCTGTGCGATTCATGAATGGCGCCACATGGTTCCATGGAACATGCAGGGCTGTGTGGGTGCAGTCAATCAAACCTTGCACTTGGGCCAAGCCTATTAAGTGTGCAAAGTCAATGGCTCTGGCATCTTGATTTACCTAGTCCTGGTCCTAGTTAATATACATATGAGCCCTCACATAATGGGCATCTGTAACTTCCTGGATACATTTGTGTGTGGCTGACTGGAAAATGTCACACAGGTCACCCATGCTGTCCTGAAATGAGCCACTTGTGTAGAAACTTAGAGCGGCTGTGAGTTCAAGGGCCACAGGCAGCGGGTGTCCTCCCATTATAGTTTTTGCAGGGTCTGGCAGAGGCAGTCTACCATCCCTGGGACAGACGCAGCCTTCTACATCACTGAATCTTTGACATTTGCAGGTACAATGACCATGTCAGAATACCCTCGGGCAGCGTCTGCTCATCTGTGGTGCTGCTCCCAGAACAGCGACAGGCCCAACCTCTCCCTTCTTCACAGGGCGCTGGTCCTAGCCAGGTACCATGACAGGACAGTGTCTCTGCTGCTGCTCTATGACAATAAATAGGACAGCCAACTCGACAGGATTGATGATCCTTCAGACCATGCACTATAAAGAAGAGAAGACCACAATGAGCTATAAGAGTCTCGACTCTCATTGCCCAATTCTTCTGGGACTACCACCCAATTGCAACACACAGTAGGTGCCTCAATGCCAGCCCTCTCACCCACCTCTCTGACACAATAGCCACATCTTCACATTGGTCTCTGTCATCTGCAGCAGGATGCTGCACCTGGACCCACCAGGATCTCAGTGGCATCAAATGCCTGCATTCCCCAGCTCCCAAGCGCCCCCCCCGCCAAAGAAACCTGACATCAAGCTAGCGGGCAGTCAAGTGGCTGAATGTGACCAGTGTTTGCACCCTGAAGGGGGGCCTCGCCGATGCAATCGTCATGACTTCAATTGGGGTGCATGATGACAGACATCACCCTCATGGGCGGCATGGTGGCACAGTGGTTAGCACTGCTGCCTCACAGTGTCAGTGTCAGAGACCTGGGTTCAATTCTGGCCTTGGGTGACTGTGTGGAGTTTGCAAGTTCTCCCTGTATTTGTGTGGGTTTCCTCCAAGTGCTTCAGTTTCCTCCCACAGTCCCAAGATGTGCGGATTAAGTTGACCAGCCATGTTAAATTGCCCTTTAGTGTCAGGGTAAATATGTGAGGTTATGGGTATAGGGCCTGGGTGGGATTGTTGTCAGTACAGGCTCAATGAGCCAAATAGCCTCCTTCTGTACTGTAGCAATTCTATGATTGATTCAATGATCATACCTTGCATAGGGGTGCACATCAGTGTTATCTGTGTGATGTTGCAGCCTTTCTGGGAATGTCAGCTCAACGCTTGGGACATATGCTTGCAAAAGGTTAAATGTGATTGCACTAAATGACTCTGCTGTTTGGCTGCACACCATTTAATGGCATAATCACGAGTGAGGGGAGGCTGGGGTGACAGTTCAGCCAAGTGTCTTCCTCTTGTGGCAGACAAGGCACAGCTGAATAGTGTGAGGCCAGCAATTAGCATGTCCAGCACATTCCTAGAGGGCACCCTGTTTCTCCCGAGCCACAAGAGGTGAACAGCCTTTCATGACCCATTGAGATCTACCGTTAAACGTAAGCATCCCTGACAATTGGTTTGGGATTTCCAGACAGCTTTTCCCGTTTGTCCTCACACTGCTGCCTGAGTGTGGGTTCCAATCACACTGCAATCATCCTCCCCCCAGCGTGAGATCCTTCAGGCTGCATGAAGGGAGATGCAGCCCATTCCTGAATCCCTCACTGTGCCCGGAACCCCACCTGGGTAATTCACCCGTCACTCTCAGAGCTGAGCCCTCCCACAGTCTTGCCAGCCTCCACTAAGGAAGGGCACTCCCTCAGCTGCAATATGGACAGGAACCCAGGAAGGTGGACACGGGAAGTGCTGCCTGCATATCAGCTTTCACTGGAAGTTTACAAAGTTAACACTTTATAAGCTACACAGACTTCAGAAACAAGAGACTCAGGACATAGGAATAGTAAGTGAGCCATTTTTGGTACAAGTTAATCCCCATTGTAGAGATACCAAGTCAGAAGAATTTTCTAAGACAAGATAGGGAAAACAAAGAAAGGGGTGCCCCGACACGAAGGGAAGGTGAGGCCTGCCAGTAACCTCTCCCGGCCCCCTCCCCGAAATGACGATTCTGGGACCCCCACCTACAACTACACGTTGAACTTATTTGTGTCCCCGAATCCTCTCTGGTGGTCCCAGAGAGGTGAGCACCCTGGAGGGTGCTGGCTGCCTGAGGGTTCACCTCCGAAATCTCCCCCGGAGCTGAAGGTGCCAGATACATGCTTATGTAGAGCTGTTGTAAATGGCGCTGGCATTTCATCACTGAATATCTGGTGAGGGGGGGGGAAGTCCTGGAGAGAGTGTTCACTAATGACATGCTAATGATTTAAATTGTGCTTCCTGGGGTCCCATAGCGTGTTTCACGCTACTCCACCAGCGAGGGGCCTGGAAAATCGGAACTCAGAAACTCGCTGGAACGATTTGCGTTTTCTGAGTTTCTACAGATTTTGAGTATGCGGATGGAAACTGCCGGCTCAAAATCGATGATTTCTAGAACATGTGCTGTTGCTTCTGTTGATTTCACACTCTGTGCTAGCATCAGCAACTTTCTTCATCAAAGGGACTGCATCGTTTGACATCACTTTGCTAATTTACATTTGCTTTCCCTGCTTGTACTTCACTTCTAAATGATACCTCTGCAAACAAAGTAACACCCTTCGCAGTTACTGAAAAGCAAATAAAAATGGTTTGATAAAGATGCTTTGAAGTGGTTTGTGGTCAGACTCTATCGTCACTTTGTCTCTCTCAAACATGTACTGATTAAAGTTCTCACAAACAAAGACAATAGCTAAGCATCTTTCTCAGTCTGGACCTGGCATCATTCAATTGTGTTAACTTTCTGGATGCAAGAGCAACTCATTGTCCTTGCTGCACGAGGGTTACTCCAAGTTCTGTTTTGCTGGCATCACACTGCAGGATGACATGATTGTTGATATTGTAGTTAACCTCAGCACTGGTGTTGTTGTCACTAGTTCTTTGACGATAGTGAAAGCGGCTTCTTTTTCTGCGCCCCAGTAACATTGAACTTCTGTCAAGGTTCACAATCTAATGAAAAATTGGACAAGAACTTCTGTAGGTGGCTCAGAAATCCTACAAATCATTAATCTGCCCGCCTTCACATCTATTGATTGCTGCATCTCTGATACATTTTGCACCTTATCAGGGTGAAGTCCTTTCATTGTCAATACATGACGACTTCAGCCATCTTCAGTTGCAGTTTTTTCCCCCCAAGGAGGTGGGCAGTCAGTTAAAATATGCAAAGGCCCGATTAAGGGCCATTTTACCAAGTCAGTGGCAATCATCCCTTTGCCATGTGGGAGTCTGCCAACTAAATAGAGGCTCCTCCCAAGAGCAACCTCGGGGAGAGTTTGAAACAATGAGGGGTAACCGCAGGCAGGAAAGGCAGCCCCCACTGCCCCAGTGATTTCCTTGGAGGGGTTTCCCGTTCATCACTTGCACATTTATATACAGCGAGTCTTCAGCCTGCTTTAGCAGCAGCCACTGTTCCTGATGATGCTGCTGAGGTTCCTGACTTGCTGGCCATGTGACTGGGACTGCAGCCTTTGGGGGTGGGTTGTCACCCATAAACTTGAGGGGGAGGTTCTGTAGGCCACCCATACATGCTAGAAACCCATTTCTCTGGCTGCGAGCAGGCTATCTGCCCAATTATGCCCATCAACTCTGTTTCTTTCTATAGATGCTGACAGACTTGTTGGGGGCAATTTTACCATCGCGTTGTGCCCGTTTTCAGTGGAAAGTTGGCCATAAAGCGCTTAGCGCGATTGGCGCTGGTTTTCGCGACCAGTGCTATTTTACAAGCACCAGTGCGGTCAGCCTCTCCCCGGAAATGGAGGCAGGTTAATATTTGGAAATTTAATATAATATTGTTTTACATCTGCTTAGCGAGCTCGGCGCTCAATCATCTGGGCCTGCCCCCCTTTATGCCCTTGCCGGGAAAGGTTCTCACCGACGAGGAATAGAAATGCTCCCCATGAACGGTAAGCAGTCGACTTGGCCTCGCCGGTGGAACCAGAGACAATTGAGGCGTCCTGGGAAGGCCAAGGGCAAGGGGAGGTTGCCCCTTGGGCAGTGCCAGACTTCCAGTGCTGGACGGGCAGTGCCAGACTGTCAGTGCTGGACTGGCAGTGCCAGACTGCCAGTGCCGGACTGGCAGTGCCAGCCTGGAAGCTGGGCAATGCCAGTCTGGCACCTGGGCAATGTCCACCAGGCAGTGCCAGGGAGGGGGCTAATTGAGGCGGGCTAATGGGGTGGAGTCAGAGGAGGGAGGGGGCCTGATGCCACTCTGCAGCTATCGGTGGGGCGGGGGAGGAAGGGAGAGGGGAGCCCGCTGCCACTCTGCAGCGATTGGCGGAGCGTGGGGGGGGGGGGGGGGGGGGGCGGTGGATCTGCTTTCGGTGGGGGAGGAGGGATCTGCAATCGGTCTGGGTGGTGGGGGAGTCGGCAGAGGCCGTATCCTGGGCCTCGGGCCCCTGCGATTTCAGGGGAGGGGTAAGCCGCTTCAGGCAGCCTGCACTAGCAGGGGCCTGACAGCGCTCTCTTTTCTGTCAGACCCCTCCTACTGCTAATGCGCATATGCAGCATCAGAGGCCTGTACACGTGCACTAACTCCCTCTGCAGGGTTTTGGGCATGTTAAGCCCCACCCACAGGCTTCTACAGCTGATTTTTTTCTGCAGGCAGTGTGCATATGGAGGGGGACCTGAAAACATGCTCAAAAGATGGATCTAAAACTCTCCCAGTTTCAAGTCCGCCCAGCACTTTTTATTTCTGATTTTCAACATGTATACATTCTAATGTCAATTTTCTAGTGTATTAATATAAATGCTCGCTCTGTTTATAAAGCCCTGGTTTACACCTGAAATATATTTAGGAGAAAGAACCCATTAAGTTAAAAATAAAATCATGTGGAAAGCAAAAAGCCAATTCTGCACCCTTTTTACTTCAATATTAAGAAGGAATTTCTTTAAATGCTCTCGAGACGCTGGAAAAGGTGCAGAGAAAATTTACAAAGCTGATACCAAAAATGGGTATTTATAGTGTATAAGGAAAGCATGAACAGACTGGTTCTTTTTCCTCTCGAAATATAAGGCTGAGGGATGATTTAATATTGGACTTTAAAATTTTTAATGATTTTGATAGAGTGTATATAAGGGAAATGTTTTCTCTTATGGGAAAGGGCATAACTAGAGGCCATCAACATAAGGAAGTCACCAAGAAATCTAGTGAGGAATTCAGAAGAAACTTATTTACCCAAAGAGTGGTAAGAATCTGGTTCTCACTGCCACAGAGAGTAGTTGAAGTGAATAGTAAAGGTGTCTTTAATGAGAAGCTAGGCAAGTATATGAGAGAGAGAACAGTGTGTTGCAATGGTAAATTTAGATGAGAAAATACGGGAGAAGCCTCTGGAGTACGAATACAAAAATGGGCTGGTTAGACTATCTGGCCTGATTCAGTGACATATATCCTATACAGTTCTACACTGTGAGGCGAATTTGTGTCTTTAGTGTTCCTGGTGCAGAGTTTTACAAGATTGCCTTTTTGTTTTCCAGTTAGTCTAACCAAATATTAATAAACCGCAATCAATAAGTTTACTATCTGGAGAGGAACATGCCAGAGTATTGAAGTTTATACTATAGCAACAGAATTAATATAGAAACCCAAGAGGATATCAGCTTTGATATTTCTTCATGACCAATTCGACATGGTTCAATCTAGAAATGAAATGAAATGCCTTCAAAGTTTTGAAAATGGAGTTTGAAAAGCATTTGACCCCAGAAAAAATGAGCTTGTGATATTTCACAAATTTAAGAATGAAATAGAGTTTGAAGTTTTGGAGAGGAGCCTCATGTACGATTTTAACTCGTGCGAACACAATGACAGTTCCAGTCCAGATTACTTCATAACAAATTCTTGACCTTGGGAAATTATGATATCCGTTTGTCAAGTTGCAGCAATTAGTTACCACACAATCAAGGGATTAATGAAAACAAAATTCAATGTAAGATGAAGATTTAGCAGGCTGATTCCTGGGATGGCAGGCCTGTCATATGAGGAGAGACTAAGTCATTTAGGATTATATTCACTGGAGTTCAGAAGAGTGAGAGGGGATCTCATAGAAACTTATAAAATTCTAACAGCGTTGGACAGGGTAGATTCAGAAAGAATGTTCCCAATGGTGGGGGAGTCCAGAACTCGGGGTCATTGTTTAAGGATAAGGGGTCAACCTTTTGGAACTGAGGTGAGGAGAAATTTCTTCACCCGGGAGTGGTGAATGTGTGGAACTCACTACCACAAAAAGTAGTTGAGGCCAAAACATTGTCTGATTTCAAGAATAAATTAGATATAGCTCTTAGGGCTAAAGGGATCAAGGGATATGGGGGGAAGGGGGATCAAGATATTGAATTCGATGATCAGCCATGATCAAAATTAATGGCAAGCAAGCTTGAAGGGCTAAATGGCCTATTCCTGCCTCTAGTTTCTGTACTTCTATGAAAGAAAGTGTAAATGGTGAATTAGAGATTAAATTACCCATCTTTTAAAAAAATAATAATTTCCAGTTTTCTTTGAAGAACTTAACAGCAGCTAATCACAAACTGGGTTGAGTGATTTTGTGAATCTGATTCAGATAGTGAGAATATAGGAAAATCAGCAAAACATGAATCTCCTGCATGATTTTCTCTTCAGTAGTAACTAACAAGCCCCCTGCTGTGCCCCCATTCTGTGCCTGTGCTGCCCCCTCTCTTTGTGTCCCATGCTCCCTGTCTCTCTGTGATCCATGCTGCCCCCTGTCCCTGTGACTCTGTACTGCCCCCTCTCTCTGTGACCCATGCTGACCCCTCTCTCTGTGTCCAATGCTGCCCCCTCTCTCTGACCCTGTGCCACCCACTCTCTATCCCCGTGCTGCCCCCTCTCTCTCTCTGTGACCCTGTGCTGCCCCCTCTCTGTCTGTGTCCCCATGCTGCCCCCCTCTCTGACACTGTGTTGCCCCCTCTCTCTGTGCCCCCATGCTGACCCCTCTCTCTGACCCCGTGTTGTCCCTCTCTCTGTGTCCCATGCTGTCCCCTCTCTCTGTCTCCATGTTGCCCCCTCTCGCACTGTCCCCATGCCGATTTCCAGCGCACAGCTGATGACACCAAAAAACTTACCTACGGAGACATACGGAGGCCGTGACGCCCAGCGGGAATCCCGCGAAATGGTCGCCGCTGATGTCTCCCGGCCCGCTGCGCTACTCAAGCAGCACAATGGGCTGTGAGAATTGCCCCCATGCTGTCATCCCTCAAGTCTCAAGTGAGTAATCAATGTTCCCCCCATCGTATCCTTGGTAATGCATTGATGCTATGTCCCGTCTCTTGCAGGCCGACCAGCGGAACAGGCTGGACCATCCTTGCTCTCCCTGGACCCACCAGACACCAGAAGTTCAGAGGTAGTCTTCTCCAAACCACCATTGGAGAGGTTACAAAGCTGACACCCGCACCCGACACCAGCACGGATACTCACACCTTGGTGAGTCCAATAAGTTGGCAAGCTTCCGGGTCACTCACTGGTGAACACCACAGCAGTAGAGGCAGAGATATCCCAGGGAACAAGCACTCAGAGGAATGCTGGAGCACAGGTCTCTGCTGAGTCCCTTGCCAATGACGTGTCCTTAGGTCTGGTCATCCCACAGCTACTGAGGCTGCAAAGGCAGAGTCGTGAGTATCAGGAAGGGAAGGCAGCACCCCTCCTCATACTGCAAGGCCGATTAGGGGAATGCCATCGCCTTCTATCCGAGGAGATGGTTCTGCCACTGCAGCGCACTGAGGCCAACACTGCGAGGGTGGCGTCCGTAATGAAACCTTGGTTCAGGAAATGCACTCCATAGAAGCAGATGTCCACACCATTGTGCAGGGCTTCAACTGCATGGTGTACTAGTGGAAATCTACGTGTGTCAGCACCAGAGGACAGCGGAACTTCTGGATCTCACTCCAGATGCCACTCCAGCCACACATCCAGACCATGACAGAAGGAAGCAGTCAAACATCTGTGCTGCCGAAAAGCAGATCTGGACCTTCAACGTCCCAACCCCCCTGGGGATACCTGCCAAGGTCATCTCAGGCAAAAGGGCATTTAAGTCAGCAGGCCACCTCAACCTCAGCTGTGGATCCTGGTAGACGGACGGCATGGTGGCACAATGACTAGCACTGCTGCATCACAGAGCCAAGCACCCGGGTTCGATTCCTGGCTTGGGTCACTGTGCGGTTTTTCCAGTGTCTGCGTGAGTTTCTTCCAAGTGCTCCGGTTTCCTCCCACAGTTTGAAAGACGTGCTGGTTAGGTGCATTGGCCATGCTAAATTCTCCCTCAGTGAGCCCGAGCAGGTACTGGAGTGTGGCGACTAGGGGATTTTCACAGTAGCTTCATTGCAGTGTTAAATGTAAGCCTACTTATGACAAATAAATAAACTTTATTTATTAATAAAATAAAATGTAGTGGGAGAGGCAAGAATATTAAGAATATTAGTGGGCAGGGGTGAATATAGGCGCTAGTGTAGATAAGTCACCATTGTTTTGAATGTTTGGTGTTAAATTTCAGTTTGTTCACCAACAGAGCCTTCACCCTGTCTGTTCATGCCACCAAGCTTGGGGGAACCTCTGCACTCACCCAGTGCTTCATCCCTATGGAGTGCTGCAGTGCTATATCCCTCTTGCAGCCCACACTAAGGAAGGGCATTCCCTCAGCTGTGATATGGACTGGAACACAGTAAGAAGTCTCACAACACCAGGTTAAAGTCCAACAGGTTTATTTGGTAGCAAAATCCACGAGCTTTCGGAGCGCTGCTCCTTCGTCAGGTGAGTGGGAGTTCTATTCACAAACAGGGCATATAAAGACACAAACTCAATTTACAAAATAATGGTTGGAATGCGAGTCTTTATAGGTAATCAAGTCTCAAAGGTACAGACAATATGAGTGGAGAGAGCGTTAAGCACAGGTTAAAGAGATGTGTATTGTCTCCAGACAGCAAGTTTGCGGATGACACGAAGATGGCTGGAATTGCGGATAGCGAAGAGCATTGTCGGGCAATACAGCAGGATATAGATAGGCTGGAAAATTGGGCGGAGAGGTGGCAGATGGAATTTAATCCGGATAAATGCGAAGTGATGCATTTTGGAAGAAATAATGTAGGGAGGAGTTATACAATAAATGGCAGAGTCATCAGGAGTATAGAAACACAGAGGGACCTAGGTGTGCAAGTCCACAAATCCTTGAAGGTGGCAACACAGGTGGAGAAGGTGGTGAAGAAGGCATATGGTATGCTTGCCTTTATAGGACGGGGTATAGAGTATAAAAGCTGGAGTCTGATGATGCAGCTGTATAGAACGCTGGTTAGACCACATTTGGAGTATTGCGTCCAGTTCTGGTCGCCGCACTACCAGAAGGACGTGGAGGCGTTAGAGAGAGTGCAGAGAAGGTTTACCAGGATGTTGCCTGGTATGGAGGGTCTTAGCTATGAGGAGAGATTGGGTAGACTGGGGTTGTTCTCCTTGGAAAGACGGAGAATGAGGGGAGATCTAATAGAGGTGTACAAGATTATGAAGGGTATAGATAGGGTGAACAGTGGGAAGCTTTTTCCCAGGTCGGAGGTGACGATCACGAGGGGTCACGGGCTCAAGCTGAGAGGGGCGAAGTATAATTCAGACATCAGAGGGACGTTTTTTTACACAGAGGGTGGTGGGGGCCTGGAATGCGCTGCCAAGTAGGGTGGTGGAGGCAGGCACGCTGACATCGCTTAAGACTTACCTGGATAGTCACATGAGCAGCCTGGGAATGGAGGGATACAAACGATTGGTCTAGTTGGACCAAGGAGCGGCACAGGCTGGGAGGGCCGAAGGGCCTGTTTCCTGTGCTGTACTGTTCTTTGTTCTTTAGTTAGTGAGATTTTGCAAGCCCACGCAAGTCATGGGGGTTACAGATAGTGTGACATGAACCCAAGATCCCGGCTGAGGCTGTCCTCATGTGTGCAGAACTTGGCTATCAGTCTCTGCTCAGCGACTCTGCGCTGTGTGTCGTAAAGGCCGCCTTGGAGAACGCTTACCCGAAGATCAGAGGCCGAATGCCCGTGACCGTTGAAGTGTTCCCCAACAGGA
This sequence comes from Mustelus asterias, assembly GCF_964213995.1. Taxonomy (NCBI): domain Eukaryota; kingdom Metazoa; phylum Chordata; class Chondrichthyes; order Carcharhiniformes; family Triakidae; genus Mustelus; species Mustelus asterias. The sequence continues at coordinate 128,920,049 of NC_135802.1, forward strand.
AGAGAACACTCTTGCCTGGGGATTGTCGAGCGGTGTTCATTCATCCGCTGTCGTAGCGTCTGCATGGTCTCTCCAATGTACCATGCCTTGGGACATCCTTTCCTGCAGCGTATCAGGTAGACAATGTTGGCCGAGTTGCAAGAGTACGTACCGTGTACCTGGTGGATGGTGTTCTCACATGAGATGATGGCATCCGTGTCGATGATCCGGCACATCTTGCAGAGGTTGCTGTGGCAGGGTTGTGTGGTGTCGTGGTCACTATTCTCCTGAAGGCTGGGTAGTTTGTTTGAGGTTGTGTGGTTATTTGAAGGCAAGAAGTGGGGGTGTGGGGATGGCCTTGGCGAGATGTTAGTCTTCATCAATGACATGTTGAAGGCTCCAGAGAAGATGTTGTAGCTTCTCCGCTCTGGGGAACTACTGGATGACGAAGGGTACTCTGTCCGCCGTCTCCCGTGTTTGTCTTCTGAGGAGGTCGGTGCGGTTTTTCGCTGTGGCATGTCGGAACTGTCGATCGATGAGTTGAGCGCCATATCCTGTTCTTATGAGGGCATCTTTCAGTGCCTGAAGGTCTCTGTTGCGATCCTCCTCATCTAAGCAGATCCTGTGTATACGGAGGGCTTGTCCATAGGGGATGGCTTCTTTAACATGTTCAGAGTGGAAGCTGGAGAAGTGGAGCATCATGAGGTTATCCATGGGCTTGCAGTACAGTGAAGTGCTGAGGTGACCGTCCTTGATGGAGATGCGTGTGTCCAAGAATGCAAATGCCTTCCAGAGGAGTCCAACTCGACTCTTTCCTCTTCGGTTGCTGCACTGCGGATCTCTGTGTTGGCTGTTCCGGTTCTCCCGCGTTGGAGATCTCTACTGCCTCCCGAAGATACACAAGGCAAACACACCCGGCCATCCCATCGTATCGGGCAATGGGACCCTGTGCGAGAACCTCTCCGGCTACGTCGAGGGCATCCTGAAACCCATTGTACAAAGAACCCCCAGCTTTTGTCGCGACACTACGGACTTCCTACAGAAACTCAGCACGCATGGAGCAGTTGAACCAGGGAGCACTCCTGGTCACAATGGATGTCTCGGCACTCTACACCAGCATCCCCCATGACGATGGCATTGCTGCAAATGCCTCAGTACTCAACGCCGACAACTGCCAGTCTCCAGATGCAATTTTACATCTCATCCGCTTCATCCTGGACCACAATGTCTTCACCTTCAACAACCAGTTCTTCATCCAGACACACGGAACAGCCATAGGGACCAAATTTGTACCTCAATATGCCAACATCTTCATGCACAGGTTCGAACAAGACCTCTTCACCACACAGGACCTTCAACTGATGTTATACACTAGATACATCGATGACATTTTCTTCCTTTGGACTCATGGTGAACAATCATTTAAACAACAAGTTCCATCCCACCATTAGACTCACCATGGACTACTCTCCGGAATCGGTTGCATTCTTGGACACACGCATCTCCATCAAGACGGTCACCTTAGCACTTCACTGTACCGCAAGCCCATGGATAACCTCATGATGCTCCACTTCTCCAGCTTCCACCCTAAACACGTTAAAGATGCCATCCCCTATGGACAAGTCCTCCGTATACACAGGATCTGCTCAGATGAGGAGGATCGCAACAGACACCTCTGAATGCTGAAAGATGCCCTCATAAGAACAGGATATGGCGCTTGACTCATCGCTCGACAGTTCCGATGCGCCACAGCGAAAGACTGCACCGACCTCCTCAGAAGACAAACATGGGAGACGGCGGACAGAGTACTCTTCGTCGTCCAGTAGTTCCCCAGAGCGGAGAAGCTACGACATCTTCTCTGGAGCCTTCAACATGTCATTGATGAAGACGAACATCTCGTCAAGGCCATCCCCACACCCCCACGTCTTGCCTTCAAACAACCGCACAACCTCAAATAGATCATTGTCCGCAGCAAACTACCCAGCCTTCAGGAGAACAGTGACCACGACACCACACAACCCTGCCACAGCAACCTCTGCAAGATGTGCCGGATCATCGACACGGATGCCATCATCTCACGTGAGAACACCATCCACCAGGTACACGGTACATACTCTTGCAACTCGGCCAACGTTGTCTACCTGATACGCTGCAGGAAAGGATGTCCCGAGGCATGGTACATTGGAGAGACCATGCAGATGCTACGACAGCAGATGAATGAATACCGCTCGACAATCACCAGGCAAGAATGTTCTCTTCCTGTTGGGGAACACTTCAGCGGTCACGGGCATTCGGCCTCTGATCTTCGTAAGCGTTCTCCAAGGCGGACTTCACAACACATGACAGCGCAGAGTCGCTGAGCAGAGACAGATAGCCAAGTTCTGCACACATGGGGACGGCCTCAACCGGGATCTTGGGTTCATGTCACACTATCTGTAACCCTCATGACTTGCCTGGGCTTGCAAAATCTCACTAACTGTCCTGTCTGGAGACAATACTCATCTCTTTAACCTGTGCTTAACGCTCTCTCCACTCACATTGTCTGTACCTTTGAGACTTGATTACCTGTAAAGTCTCGCATTCCAACCATTATTTTGTAAATTGAGTTTGTGTCTTTATATGCCCTGTTTGTGAATAGAACTCCCACTCACCTGATGAAGGAGCAGCGCTCCGAAAGCTTGTGTGGATTTTGCTACCAAATAAACCTGTTGGACTTTAACCTGGTGTTGTGAGACTTCTTACTGTGCTTACCCCAGTCCAACGCCGGCATCTCCACATACGGATTGGAACCCAGGGAGGATGACACAGGAAGTACTGCCTACATACCAGCCTTCACAACCCCTTTAAGGCAAGTGGTGCCCCTACATGAAGGGAAGGTGAGGCCTGCAAGTGACCCTTCCCGATGCCTCTCCCAAAAATGGTGATTCTGGGACACCACCCCCAAACCCCAAGTTGAACTTATCTGTGACCCCTTAGTGCACACCACTGAGAGTGCTGGCTGCCTGACCTCTTAAACCCACCTCGGAGGTGAAGGTGCCAGGTTCATGTTTGTGTGGACCTGTTATAAATGTTGCCGACATGATGTCATGCTGGTGCCTGCTGATAATCTGGTGAGCTGGAAAATCCCAGAGTGCTCGCCAATGACATGCTAATGTATTAAAATGATCTTTCTGTGGTCCCATGGTGTGTTTTAGGCCACTCCATCAGGGAGGGGCCAATAAGATCAGAACTCGGAAACTCACTGGTGCAAATTGCACTCTCTGGATTTTGAGCACATGCCGTCTTTCCTATAGACAGGGAGTGTGGGGTCAAAATTGTCACCTTGGGCTGCAGAAGTTCCACCTTGTCTAAGGGTCTTGCTATACTGGGTCGAACCTAGATAAATAATCAATTTATCTTCTAGCCCTTCTACTGCCCTTCAAAAGAATCGCCAGGTCCATGTGATTGACAACTTGCAATAAAGAACAAATCGGTTGTAAGGGATCAAGGTCAGGTTGCTGAGATTTTCTGCCAATTTAATTCACAGCAAAATTTCCTGTTAATTTCCATCATAGCAAACTTCACAAAACAATTATTATCTGCTATTTGTAAAACAGAAAGCAAAAAAAATTTTTAATTTAAAGGTAAACTATTCCCATATGCACACAGAATTAGTTAGATATTTAATTGAATTATATTAGTAATGAGTAGAGACTGGCTCCAAAGTATAGTTTCTAATATATTTTGGACTTCAGTTCAATTAAGTGTCAGAATTGTGATCCACTACTCACTCAATATGACCATAGATTAGAAAATCAATTTTAACTGAATTTCCTGAACTGGAATTGGGTAGTTTTGGGCTAGATGTGCCTTTTACTCCCTGCCCAATTTTACTGTCCATTAAAGTCAAATGTGAAAATCAGGTAGAGTGTAAAATGAGCTATTAGTTCAATTTTGGCTGTCTACTACCTGAGGCAAAACGCACCCAATTTTACACGGCAGTGAAATCAATGCAATGGAAAATTGGGAATTGTATAAAACTGAGTTCTAACCTGAATCAACCCAATGCCCATCAAGCAGTTAGGTTAAAATTGGCGCTTATGTTATTGTTTAATTTTTAACTGGACTTTTTCATTGGATTTATTCAAGCAATATATAAAATACTTTGTTGAATGTATTGTAGTCATATAGGACTAATCTTAGAAACCCATTTTTATATATGTGCCATCTTAACAATACCACGCTGAGATTTCTCAAAACAGAGGACTCCACATGATTTATGAAACTAAAATAGTTTTTAATGACTATACCTTTATTAAAAGAACACTGTAGATTATTAACCACAATGCAGCTCAATTAAGCTAAACCAATGGACGGCCTGGAGGGCCGAAGGACCTGGTCCTGTGCTGTATTGTTCTTTGTTCAATGGATGTATATTCTGTGGCTGTTCTAACTGCACAGTTCCTGCAGTCTGCCTAATTTCAGCACTTGGAGATGAGATCATTTCTGTGAAATCAACTTGGAATAGTATATGCTAATCTTCAATTGATGTTTTGCAGAATTTAACAATCTTGCATACAATCTTAGGATCCTTTATGCCTTTCATAAAGCCTCGGAACCTCATATTTATAATTCTCATGAGTATTGGATGTCTCTGTGTTGTTCTCTTTCGAAAGAGCTGATTGAAACACATTAATGATGGGCATACCGAATTATTGTTGTGTGACTCTCCACAGGTCATTTTAGAACAACTGCAATAGTTTCATTTCTTCCACAATGGACTTGATTTATCAAAATCAATTGGGAACTGAAAGACCTGCATAGCTTTCAAAATGCTATCATCTTCTTTCAAATAATATTGGCGCAAATTAATTTCTGACACTTTCTAATGATCAAAGCTATAAAGTAAAATTAGGAAAGCATCCAGAGATGCAAACAATTTTGGATTTACAGTATTCTGATTAATGTAAAAAAAAAAAGTATTCTGAAGCCGGAATGTTACCAAAACCCTCAGTTTGCAACCACAACCACCCCGCCTCCCCCGCAACCAAACCCCACAACACAGGACGACTTAATTCCGATTTATTTTTCTTAATTTCTGTTATCACTATGCAATTTCTCAAGTCTCTTTCTTGTAAGGCTGGAGGAAAACTAGAAGAGTCTACAATATTCTCAGTGAAGAAGCAGGTAGAAGGAAGAAGGGAAGGTGGAACTAGTTTCAGTTATCTGTTTTTGCTTCCACAGAGCACTCTACCTGGTAGCCAGATCAAGATCGGACAGAATTATCACAAAGTAGACTCTCAGATTTGCAACAGCAAAGTAGCTCTGGAAAGAATAAGAATGCATGGTGCAAGCATACTTCATGTTATATATATGTACCTGTCCTTATCACAGGTCTTATATTTACTGATCCAGACAACATTTCCTGGATATGTCAATGGAAATATGATAAAGGAGGCTGTCACATAGTCATGCTGATTCCTGGAGGCCAAATCATCCCATCATAAAGTCACTATTGCGTTAAACTACCATGTCACACTATCCTTCAATGTTAACATCTGTGATGTATGTTAAATCAATCTTAAATGTATCAAGTGAGTCTTTGCAAAAAGAACATTTTCATCAGTTTATTTTGGAAAAGAGGCACTAGCTTGACCAGACAAATACTTTCCCATATGGGAGCGTTGCTAAGAATATATGGCATTTTGTATGTGACCCACATATGATACTAACTGTTACACTTAATTAACTCATCAAGATAGGTGAGGTTGTCCTTATAAAAGATGCCAAATGACAGTATGATAGTGGAATGGCCAAGATACAGAACAAGCAAAACAGATGAAGTGAATTTAAATTCTAATACTGCAAATAGTGAAATTGAATTCAATGAATCTGGCCATTTGGCTGACATCCGGTGGGAATTCTCCAATTTTCAGACTAAGTGCCCACATCAGTGGGAAAACAGGAGTGTTTCCCACTGGCATTGAAAGCATCTGTCAGGTGGGATTCACTCATCTAAAAGGTGCTAATGAGCTTGTCTCAGGGAACCTACTGGCCAGCACCACTGTTCAGAGATCGGGGTGTCATTTCTCTGCGCTCGGTGACAGCCCCCCTTCCCCCCTCAGACCCCCACTCAGGCCCCTTCCAGGCCACGCACCTTGGCAGTGCGAACAGTGCACTGCATCCTGGCACTGACATGCTGGCCTGGCTTTTTAGGCCCAAAGGGGGAGGGATCAAGGAGATAAGTCCAGTGACCTGTGATTTCAGTGGTGAGGGGAGGACACCCTCTTTTTTGGAGCAGGTGGTGCTCCCCTGGATCCTCGGGGTCCAGCACGTCATGTCCCCATTTGTGATTAACGACGCCAAAGCTTGCCCGATGCCGTTCCCGCTGGGGGATCGGGTGCATGGTGGGGTGCTGGTGAATGGGCCATCAAACCCACTAATTCTATTACAATTAGCCGGTTTGCATAATTATCAGGTTGCCCCCCGCTATGGTGGGAACCAGATCGGGGCCAGCGGCGCAGGTCAGGTGAATTCTGATTGCCTTGACATCTGTCGGGAATCCTGATTTTTGTCCAACGCCCCATCCTGGCATTGGGATTCCTATGGGCCATCTCCTGAGGCTAGAAAATCCCATTCCTGATTTTTTTAAAAAGTAATCATAAAAGCTGTGATTGTCTTCAAATGATTGTCCTTCAAGAATGGAAAGATATTGGCTGGAATTCTCCTTTACCGTACGGCCTGCCAATGCTGTCAGCAAGAATAGAGAATTTGGCTCAGCCAAACTTCCATTCACTGCAGCAGGACCAGAGAATCCCAGCCATGAGCGAAGTCAGAGAATTCCATCTTTATCTAACTTAGCCCATACAAGACTCAAATTTCACATTAATGCGGCTAACCAATACCCTCTGAACTGGCCTAGCAAGGCACTCAGTTACAAAAAAATATAACGCGAGGAAAGACGAATGACCTTCAAGAAGTTCAATCAATGTGTTCTTGCCATTACAAGTTAAATCTAATGTTTGAAAGAAATATATATATACATACCATTTTTGCTGTCAAATGTTACCTTACAAAAAGATCAAAGGTTTATGAGCTACATTATTTTGTTTTTTTATAAAGAAATTACCTTCAAAGCTCCAGTAATAGCATCCTTGCTTACAACATTACTTGTCAAATACCGTTCAGGAACTTGCAAATAATAAGAGTTCGAAGAATCTGCAAATTTTACTTTAAATCTGCAAAGAATCCTAGGAATTGTTAGCGACAAACACATGCTGTACGTTTTAGTTTGTTGACTGTTGAGTTTCTTCATTTGATAATAACTCTAGAAAGCCTGATGAACCTAAGTCCAAGCTTCTCAGAGAAGAACTGGCATTTTAAGGGATTTCAAACACACAATGCTATTGTGAGAAAATGCAGTAATTTTCTTGAAAATATTGTAATTTGTTCATATCTTTTATCATGTTACAAAGCTTATTTCCAGTGAAGCTTGGGCAGTTGTTCTCAGTGCCATCTTCCCGGTGTGACTGCTTGTGTGTCCATTGTTAGCGCTTACGTGCAGCTCGCTGTTGTTAATGCTGCACAGCTGCAGCCACTTTGGGTGAGTCACATGCCCGGAAGGTCCATTCTGGTGAGAATCGCACTGGGGCTTTTTTATTGCACTATGTATGGTAAGTTTGTGATTCGCAGCTCGCTGAAAAAAATCAGTGCCATTCACTCCCGTTTTCTCGCTTGTTTGGCACTTAGAATTTTTTTCGTAAGATCGCGACCTAATAACTTTTTGGGGGAAAATTCTGCCCATAGAGGTTACAAGAAAGTGATCATCTAAAATGGGACAGTGAACTTTGCTAAAGAAAGAACTTTCATTTATATAATGCCCTACATGATATCCCAATGAACTTAAGCCAATGAAATAACTCTGAAATGTGGTCACTGTTATAATGCAGGAAATGAACCAGAGAATTTGCACACGTCAAAGTCTGACAGTAATGTAATAATAATCAGATAATGTCGCTCTTTTGAAAAATGGCGCTGGATGAGGGTTAAATATTGGCTAGGACAATGCAGAAAACTCCACTGCTCTTCTTTAAACAGTGGCATGGAGTCTTTTATGTGCAATTGAAAAGGCAGATGGGGCCTCATTTTTACATCTTATCTGAAAATCAGCACCTACTATAATGCAGCATTCTTCCAGCAATGTACTGAAGGATCATCATAGATTTTGTGCTCAAGTCTCTATAGCAGGATCTGAACCCACAACCTCTGATACAGTGACGAATTGTACCAGTGAACTATGGGTGATATAGCATGCACCTGGTCTGTGATACAGAAGTATGATATAAGAAGTGTGTTGGACAAAATGCATGCAAGACCCAAGGGGCTGGATTGACATCTTTGAGGCGCAAATCAGGAGACAAGAAATTTCCCAACATTATTGTCCAGTCTCCAACCCGACAGCTCTCCAGCATCCAGTGGAGACAGAAGAGGTCGATGCTGAGGCAGCCAGATTCAAATGCCCACTTCCACTCACTGATACATCAGCCCAATTCTGGAGATAAGTGTGAAACCTAGCTAACTCTCACTATTTCCTTACTCCCCTCACCCTCATAACCCTCTCACCCCATATCACCAATAGACCCTCACCTCCATACTCTTGAGAACCAGATGGCACAGACTCAGAGTGAATTGTAAAAGAAGCAACCTTTTCACACAGCAAGTGGCTCAAGTCTGGAATGCACTGCCTGGAAGTTGAGACTGATTCAATCAAGGCATTCAAGAAGGCATTAGATGATATTTGAATAAAAACAATATGCAAGGATGTGTTTAAAAGGCAGGCAAATGGTACTATGTCATAATGATCATCTAGACAGCTGGTGCAGACATGATGGGCCTCCTTCTGTGCCATTACAATTCTGTGATACATCCAACGCTTTCACCCAGTATCTACTAGAAACAGAACTCACGAGCCCCGATAATATTTGGAAGTCTTTGAAAATCTCATACATTTGTCAAAATAAACAAATATTACTCTTAAAAACACCATGCTCTGAAAAAACTAATAACTTGTCAAAATAAACAAGCACACATTCTCCTAATAGCTGTTTCAATAAACCCTGCTGAGCAGAATCCATTAGTGGGTTGGAAAGCAGATAAGCATTCATAGTGGCAGTCCATTGAATATTTGTAAAATGACCCCTGCTAAGCAGAATCCATTAGGAACTTTGAACATAGCCAAAAGCTCGACCAATCTGTCAAAGCTTCAAAAAAGCTAAACTGAAGGCTGAGCTGAACCTCAAGAAAAATTGTTAAAGCAATCGGGAAATTTTACACAATAGTGGATTTTAATAGTATACAATGCAAAATAGCACTTTGTCCAGTGCACTCAACCCTGAAACACCTAGATAACAAAGACACCTATGTCAAGGTTAAATCTCATGGGATCTAGCGTGAGGTAGCCAATTGGGTACAAAATTGGCTTGATGACAGAAGACAGAGGGTGGATGTAGAGGGTTGTTTTTCAAATTGGAGGCCTGTGACCAGCGGTGTGCCTCAGGGTTCGGTGTTGGGTCCACTGTTATTTGTCATTTATATGAACGATCTGGATGAGAATTTAGGAAGCATGGTTAGTAAGTTTACAGATAACACCAAGATTGGTGGCATAGTGGACAGTGAAGAAGGTTATCTAGGATTGCAACGGGATCTTGATCAATTGGGCCAGTGGGCTGATGAATGGCAGATGGAGTTTAATTTAGATAAATGCTAGGTGATGCATTTTGGTAGATCGAACCAGGATAGGGCTTACTCAGTTAATGGTAGGGTGTTGGGGAAAGTTATAGAACAAAGAGATCTTGGGGTACAGGTTCATAGCTCCTTGAAAGTGGAGTCACAGGTGGACAGAGTGGTGAAGAAGGCTTTCAGCATGTTTGGTTTCATTGGTCAGAACATTGAATACAGGAGTTGGGACGTCTTGTTGAAGTTGTATAAGAAATTGGTAAGGCCACATTTGGAATACTGTGTATAGTTCTGGCCACCCTATTATAGAAAGGATATTATTAAACTAGAAAGAGTGCAGAAAAGATTTACTAGGATGCTACCGGGTCTTGATGGTTTGAGTTATAAGGAGAGGCTGGATAGACTGGGACTTTTCCCCTGGAGCATAGGAGGTGTAGGAGTGATCTTATAAAGGTCTATAAAATAATGAGGGGCATAGATCAGCTAGATAGTCAACATCTTTTCCCAAAGGTAGGGGTGTCTAAAACTAGAGGGCATAGTTTTAAGGTGAGAGTGGAGAATTACAAAAGGGTCCAGGGGGGCAATTTTTTCCACACAGAAGTTGGTGAGTGTCTGGAACAAGCTGCCAGAGATAGTAGTAGAGGCGGGTACAATTTCGTCTTTTATTAATTACAAGAAAAATGATACATATCTTTGAACTACATTCTAGGCAACACACCTACTTGCAATGGTCTCTTTTTTGTGCTTCTGTCTGTAGTATGAAGGCTTGGCACATACAGATATTGGGGTGTAGGATTAATGTGGGACTGAGTAAAGTACTGCCCATATAGTGATGTAAGGTAATACATGACCTGCACCTACGGGATCAGTGTAGTGTTTGACAGAGCCATGTGCACAAGCAAGCTAGAGACGGCTCGGAGCTTGAATCCTTTACTGTATATATGTACATTGTTCTTGTAATTAATAAATACATATATTTAACCTACTTAAGACTATAAAGACTTAATTGCGACCTACCAAATGGTATATAACACCGAATGGGAAAACCAAAAACCTTGCAATAGTGCAAGAGAAACACTAAAATCCTGCTGTTTCCTGATGAGAGAGCTATTAATACCTGAGTCTGTCTGAATACAAGCTAATCTCATGACTGGGAAAGGGTGCATCTCATCATCCCCCTTGAATGCTGACTACTGCTCTCACTAGGCAGTTTTTTCCCTATTTCTGGCCAGATAATATTCTATCATTCCTAGTTAAATTCTTGTTCCTGCTGTTGCTAGGCAGATCCATGACAAGGGTGAAATCCCAAAACCGCTTTCACACCGGTGGGACTTTCCTGCTTAATTGTCCCTGCCCCTGCCACTGCACCAATGGTGTAATAGGGTTCCTGCCACGAAAGGTCAGGAATCCCATAACCATGCATTAATATATACTTAGCAAGCTTCCCACTGTATCATCCCCTCATGTTGGGACAATCACCAGGCAGGAGTGTTCTCTTCCTGTTGGGGAACACTTCAGCAGTCACGGGCATTCAGCCTCTGATCTTCGGGTAAGCATTCTCCAAGGTGGCCTTCACGACACACGACAGCGCAGAGTCGCTGAGCAGAAACTGATAGCCAAGTTCCGCACACATGAGGACGGCCTCAACCGGGATCTTGGGTTTATGTCACACTATCTGTAACCCCCACGACTTGCCTGGGCTTGCAAAATCTCACTAACTGTCCTGGCTGGAGACAATATACATCTCTTTAACCTGTGCTTAACCCTCTCTCCACTCACATTCTCTGTACCTTTAAGACTTGATTACCTGTAAAGACTCACATTCCAACCATTATCTTGTAAATTGAGTTTGTGTCTATATATGCCCTGTTTGTGAACACAACTCCCACTCTGAAAGCTTGTGGCTTGTGCTACCAAATAAACCTGTTAGACTTTAACCCGGTGTTGTGAGACTTCTTACTGTGCTTACCCCAATCGAACGCCGGCATCTCTACATCACGGCTAACATCGACACCGCAAACTGCCGGCTCCAAGTGGAGAGGATCTCCAAGAAGACCGCGCATATCGACACAGACATTAAGTTTCTACAAAGATGCAAGAAAGCAGACAAGATACCGAAAGGAGTACAGATCACAAACCCACTCAGGTCAACCTATAACAGAGACTACTCTGAGAGACTTTGCCGTCGCACCTCTCTCACACTCCTCAACCATCTCATACACTAGCTCTACAGCAAACGCTGCATCCTGGAAACCAAGATAGAGTCCATATTCTCAACTTGCGCTCAGGACACAGACCAGCTGCGAAACACTGCCAAGCAAACGAGACAAAGGAACTACGCCATCTACATGCACACCAAGAATAGGAAACTTGAGAAACTCGGCATCACCACCAGCAGCAACCAAGCCTCCCCTGGTACCACAGTAGAAAACAGTACCACTGCAGGGAAGTCCATTGTCAACTTGTCGGACTACACACTTCAACCAGATGAAATCGAAGTTCTCAGCCAAGGGCTCAATTTCTGCCCCACCACCAAAATGGACCCCATGAGTCTCACAGCGGACACAGAGGAATTCATCAGGCGAATGAGGCTGCGGCCACAAACCCCAAGAGGCCAACAGCGAACACAATGAGACAGCCAATGAACCGGAACAGAGAGATCCGCGGTGCAGCAACCGAAGAGGAAGGCCGCTGCCCTCGACTTGACATATATGCCCAAACTGTCAGGAGGTGCGTCAACACCAGATTCATCAGCCGCACTCAGAAGACAGCACTGAACGTCACCCAAGCGTAAAGCAACGCCATCCGCGCTCTCAAGACCAACCGCAACATTGTTATCAAACCAGCAGACAAAGGAGGGGCCACCGTCACACTGAACAGAACGGATTACTGCAATGAAGTGTACCGAAACAGAACAACGAGGAACACGACAGACAGTTACCCACATATCTGACCAAAGAATACGCCCGTCAACTCAACAGACTGATCAAGACCTTTGATCCAGACCTTCAGAGCACCCTCCATGCTCTCATCCCACGTACTCCCCGCGTTGGAGATCTCTATTGCCTCCCGAAGATACACAAGGCCAACACACCCGGCTGTCCCATCGTATCAGGCAATGAGACCCTGTGCGAGAACCTCTCCGGCTACATCGAGGGCATCCTGAAACCCATTGTACAAAGAACCCCCAGCTTCTATCGCGACACTATGGACTTCCTACAGAAACTCAGCACGCATGGAGCAGTTGAACCAGGAGCACTCCTCGTCACAATGGATGTCTCGGCACTCTACACCAGCATCCCCCACGACGATGGCATTGCTGCAACTACCTCAGTACTCAACACCGACAACGGCCAATCTCCAGATGCAATTTTACAACTCATCCGCTTCATCCTGGACCACAACGTCTTCACCTTCAACAACCAGTTCTTCATCCAGACACACAGAACAGCCATGGGGACCACATTCGCACCTCAATATGCCAACATCTTCATGCACAGGTTCGAAGAAGACCTCTTCACTGCACAGGACCTTCAACCGAAGCTATACACTAGATACATCGATGACATATTCTTCCTTTGGACTCATGGTGAACAATCATTTAAACTATATGATGACATCAACAAGTTCCATCCCACCATCAGACTCACCATGAGCCGGAATCGGTTGCATTCTTGGACACACGCATCTCTATCAAGGACGGTCACCTCAGCACTTCACTGTACCACAAGCCCACGGATAACCTCACGATGCTCCACTTCTCCAGCTTCCACCCTAAACACATTAAAGAAGCCATCCCCTACGGACAAGCCCTCCGTATACACAGAATCTGCTCAGATGAGGAGGATCACAACAGACACCTTCAGATGCTGAAAGATGCACTCATAAGAACAGGATATGGCGCTCGACTCATCGATCGACAGTTCCGACGCGCCCCAGCGAAAAACCGCACCGACCTCCCCAGAAGACAAACACGGGACACGGTGGACAGAGTACCCTTCATCGTCCAGTACTTCCCCGGAGCGGAGAAGCTACGGCATCTCCTCCGGAGCCTTCAACATGTCATTGATAAAGATGAACATCTCGCCAAAGCCATCCCCACACCCCCACTTCTTGCCTTCAAACAACCGCGCAACCTCAAACAGACCATTGTCCGCAGCAAACTACCCAGCCTTCAGGAGAACAGTGACCACGACACCACACAACCCTGCCACAGCAACCTCTGCAAGACGTGCCGTATCATCGACACGGATGCCATCATCTCACGTGAGAACACCATCTACCAGGTACACGGTACCTACTCTTGCAACTCGGCCAACGTTGTCTACCTGATACGCTGCAGGAAAGGATGTCCCGAGGCATGGTACATTGGGGAGACCATGCAGACGCTACGATAATGGATGAATGAACAACGCTCGACAATCACCAGGCAGGAGTGTTCTCTTCCTGTTGGAGAACACTTCAGCAGTCACGGGCATTCAGCCTCTGATCTTTGGGTAAGTGTTCTCCAAGGTGGCCTTCACGACACACGACAACACAGAATCGCTGAGCAGAAACTGATAGCCAAGTTCTGCACATATGAAGACAGCCTCAACCGGGATCTTGGGTTCATGTCACACTATCTGTAACCCCCACGACTTGCCTGGGTTTGCAAAATCTCTAACTGTCCTGGCTGGAGACAATACGCATCTCTTTAACCTGTGCTTAACCCTCTCTCCACTCACATTGTCTGTACCTTTAAGACTTGATTACCTGTAAAGACTCGCATTCCAACCATTATCTTGTAAATTGAGTTTGTGTCTATATATGCCCTGTTTGTGAACAGAACTCCCACTTACCTGATGAAGGGGCAGTGCTCCGAAAGTTTGTGGCTTGTGCTACCAAATAAACCTGTTGGACTTTAACCTTGTGCTGTGAGACTTCTTACTGTGGGATCCTTGTCTGCAGGGATGGGGGGAGGGGGGAAATCTTTATTTTTATATTTTTTTTAGATCAGATTTATTGAAAGCTGAGGGTTGCTGGCAGGGTGGGCTCTTTCAGAGCCCGCTCCGCTACCACAACTTAGTTAAAAAAATGCTGAAGGTGGGTCCCACTAAGTCTCAAAACATATGCAGGAAAAGCCAGCTAGTGGAGCCAGTGGGCAGCACACCACGTTTCCCACCTGAGCAGAATATTATTTAAATGGAGAGCGATTGCAGCATGTTGCAGAACAAAGATTTGGGTGCCCTTGTATGTGAATCTGAAAGAAAGTTAGCATGCAGTTACAGAAAGTAATTCAGAAGGCAAATGGAAGGTTGCCCAATTTATTGCAAGAGGAAAGGAGTATAAAAGTAAGGAAATTTTGCTGCAACCTCACAGGGTATTGGGTGAGACTGCACCTAGAATATTGTCTCCTTACTTGAGGGATACATTGCACTGGAAGTAGTTCGGGAAAGGTTAACTAAGCTGATTACTGGGATGAAAGAGTTATGTTGAGGAACAGCTGAGCAGGGGAGTTTTGAAGAATGAGAGGTGATATTATATTGAAATATATAAGAATCTGGGGGTGGGGAGGGGGGGTGGTTGACAGGGTAGATCTGAGAGGACATGTCCCCTTGTTGGTGGAATCTAAAGTTAGATGGCACAGTAGGAGTCTCCCTTTTAAGATGGAGATGAGCAGGAACTTCTTCTCTCAGAGGGTCATTAGTCTTTGGAATTCTCTTGCCTAGAGAGCAGTGAAGGCTGGGTCAGTGAAAATATTCAAAGCTGCATTAGACATATATTTTATCCACAAGGGGGTCAAAGTCTATGGAGGGCAGGCAGGCAGGAAATTGGAGTTCAGGTCACAATCAGTTTAGCCATGACCTTATTGAATGGCAGAGCAGGCTTGAAGGACCGAATGCTCTCATTTTTTATGATCTTATTTACAGAAGTATATCTAATACCTCCTCTTTATCATTTTTAACCCATTCAGACTAACTGAACTTGTTTCTTTCACCTTCTCTCAGGACATGGCTTGGGTCCTGCACCACAGCTTAGGAGAGTGTGCTGTTACATGATTCATTTTTAAGCACCAGCACAGAAATCAGAACCCCAGTTAGATATATTGAGTTAGAAAGGTCCGAGCAGGCAAGCATGAGCTGGTGGTAATGGAATGAACAAAACATGAGATGGTTGACCAGAGAGAAAAGTTGGAACCTAGTTTTGCAGAGACAACAGAGATGCACCATCAAGTATTTGATACATTTCATTGCCTGCCTAAAATCTGCCACATCATGTCTGATTGTTTGGAGATTGATTCTAGATTTGATGGTGTTCTGCGGCAAAACATCAGCAGTCAACAATCTACCATGGAGCAATTAGTCCTCTCTATGGACTCTCTATACAAGACTATGTCTTCACCTCTCACTGAAGTTGAAACTCATCCCAATCTTGATAGAGATCTCACAGTCAGAAACACTTACTTTTGACTTTTTCTTCCTTTATTTTCCTTTAGTCTTTCATGGGATGGGAGTGTCTAATCCAAGGCCAGTATTTTTTGCCTAACTCTAATTGGCCTTTTAACTGAGTGGCTTGCTTGGCTATTACAGAAAACAGTTTAGAGTCAACCATATTGCTGTGGATCTGGAGTCACATGTAGGCCAGACCAGGTAAGGATGGCAGATTTCCTTCTCTAAGGGACATTACTGAGACTAGTTTTATGTATTCCAGAGGCTGCCATGATGGGATTTAAACCTCTGACCTTAAAGCATTTGTCAGGGCCCCACAATTACTGGTCCAATGACATTATCACAACATCACCGCCTACCTAAACAACCCCACCCAGCCGCCCCTCCCCTTCCCACCCCAAAAGTACTGTTTACAAAATATTGTTGATGTTGACCCACTTTGGGTGTTTTCCTCAAGATCAGCTAATTTAATCAACCAGCATATCAGCCTCGCAAAAGGCTAATATTGGGTTGGTTTAACAATTTTTTTTATTTGTTCATCGGATGTGGGCATTGCTGTCAAGGCCAGCATTTATACCCAACCCCAATTGCCCTTGAACTGAGTGGCTTGCTAGGCTGTTTCAGAGGGCAGCTAAGAGTCAACCACATTGCTGTGGGTCTGGAGTCACATGCAAGCCAGACCAGATAAGAACAACACATTTCCCTCCCTAAAGGACATTTGTGAACCAGATGGATTTTTATGATAATCAACAACAGTTTCATTAATTCAAGATTTTTTATTGAATTCAAATGTCAACATCTGCCATGGTGGGCTTCGAACAAAGGTCCCCAGAGTATTACCCTGGATTACTAGTCCAGGGACAATAGCACTACACATTACCTCCTTGAGTGTCGGCATCACGGTAGAAGTTTGAAGGATTGAGCTTTGTGTCTTCATACAATACATTTTAGTAAAACGTATCACTTACTTACATGTAAGGCTTATGTATGTTTGAGAGTTACAGTTGAGAAAAATAATTATTTCCAATTCAATTTTGATCCATTTATTTTTCCAATAAAGTTTGCTCTTTGAAAGGTTTCCTATTGCAGAATCGTATTTGAATATTATAGCAAAGTGTTATAAGAAGGATATTGCAATAAATCATTTTGAAAAAGAAACATTGCAAGAAACTAAATAGTTCAAAATGCTCAAGACATGGCTTGGAATTTCCACTCCCATTCACATCATGTGAGGTCAGCGAAAGGATAAGAAAATATCGTGAGAAGGCCCCTCCCTCCATCAGTGATGGGCCACGTTTCCTGACCTTCAATGTTGGGAACCTCATTATAATAAATGATCATATAATTATCAGGCCCATACACCGGAATTATCAAAAAATCCATCCACAGCAGAGTGATGACAGAACGGCATGAAGGATGACTGGCCTCAAACGGCATGTACCCGACGATCAGTATACTCAGTGGAGCTCAGGTTAGTGCAGTGCTCAGGGGGGGACAGGGTCGTATCCGGGTATTGCCAGGGTAGTGTGTGCAGTTAGTGCTTGGTTTGTGCCAGGTAGTGACAGGTTGATGCCAAGGTACTGTCTAAGTGGTAGTGCAGGGAGTGCCAGGGGGGTGCACCTGGGTGAATTGGTTTGCTCGCTGTGTGCTGGGCGGCCTTTAAAAATAGTGCCCTGGATCATCAAGAATCTGTGTTGCTGGCGGAGCGATACATTGTAGAACCTATGACTTCAAGTTTTGTTTTCAAAATCCTGCACTAAATGGTGGAGAAAGCGTCATTGCCATTGGTGGCTTCAACACAGCTTTTCCCACCCAACATCGGTCTCTGCCAATATCAGAGAAAATCCTGCCCCATACATTTGCTGCATTCCCTGGAAGTCTCAGATCTTCATTAATTATTTTCTGTTATGCAGAACATTCCATTTCTAAAACTACCTGCAGTGTGCTGGAAAATCCAAGCTGGCTGGAGACTTGTCTTTCCAACAAATAGTCCTGTTTATAATAAATACAGTAAGAAGTCTCACAACACCAGGTTAAAGTCCAATAGGTTTATTTGGTAGCAAATACCATAAGCTTTCGGAGCACTGCTCCTTCGTCAGATGGAGTGGATATCTGCTCTCAAACAATGCACAGACACAGAAATCAAATTACAGAATACTAATTAGAATGCAAATCTCTACAGACAGCCAGGTCTTAAAGGTACAGACAATGTGGGTGGAGGGAGCATTCAACACAGGTTAAAGAGATGTGTATTGTCTCCAGACAGAACAGCTAGTGAGATTGTACAAGCCCAGGAGGCAAGCTGTGGGGGTTACTGATAATGTGACATAAATCCAACATCCCGGTTTAGGCCGTCCTCATGTGTGCGGAACTTGGCTATCAGTTTCTGCTCAGCGACTCTGCGCTGTCGTGTGTCGTGAAGGCCGCCTTGGAGAACGCTTGCCTGAAGATCCAAGGCTGAATGCCCGTGACTGCTGAAGTGCTCCCCCACAGGAAGAGAACAGTCTTGCCTGGTGATTGTCGAGCGGTGTTCATTCATCCGTTGTCGTAGCGTCTGCATGGTTTCCCCAATGTACCATGCCTCGGGACATCGTTTCCTGCAGCGTATCAGGTAGACAACGTTGGCCGAGTTGCAAGAGTAGGTACCGTGTACCTGGTAGATGGTGTTCTCACGTGAGATGATGGCATCCGTGTCGATGATCCGGCACGTCTTGCAGAGGTTGCTGTGGCAGGGTTGTGTGGTGTCGTGGTCACTGTTCTCCTGAAGGCTGGGTAGTTTGCTGCGGACAATGGTCTGTTTGAGGTTGCATGGTTGTTTGAAGGCAAGAAGTGGGGGTGTGGGGTTGGCCTTGGCGAGATGTTCGTCTTCATCAATGACATGTTGAAGGCTCCGGAGGAGATGCCGTAGCTTCTCCACTCCGGGGAAGTACTGGACGACGAAGGGTACTCTGTCCATCGTGTCCCGTGTTTGTCTTCTGAGGAGGTCGGTGCGGTTTTTCGCTGTGGCGTGTCGGAACTGTTGATCGATGAGTCGAGCGCCATATCCTGTTCTTATGAGGGCATCTTTCAGCGTCTGGAGGTGTCTGTTGCGATCCTCCTCATCTGAGCAGATCCTGTGTATTCGGAGGGCTTGTCCGTAGGGGATGGCTTCTTTTACGTGTTTAGAGTGGAAGCTGGAGAAGTGGAGCATCATGAGGTTATCCGTGGGCTTGCGGTACAGTGAGGTGCTGAGGTGACCGTCCTTAATGGAGATGCGTGTGTCCAAGAATGCAACCGTTTCCGGAGAGTAGTCTATGGTGAGTCTGATGGTGGGATGTCATCATATAGTTGATGTCATCATATAGTTGTTTCAGTGATTGCTCACCATGACTCCAAAGGAAGAAAATGTCATCGATGTATCTAGTGTATAGCATCGGTTGAAGGTCCTGTGCGGTGAAGAAGTCTTGTTCGAACCTGTGCATGAAGATGTTGGCATATTGAGGTGCGAAATTTGTCCCCATGTCTGTTCCGTGTGTCTGAATGAAGAACTGGTTGTTGAAGGTGAAGATATTGTGGTCCAGGATGAAGCGGATGAGTTGTAAAATTGCATCTGGAAACTGGCAGTTGACGGCATTGAGTACTGAGGCCGTTGCAGCAATGCCATCATCGTGGGGGAGTTCTTCCACAAACCCCAAGAGGCCAACAGCGAACACAATGAGACAGCTAATGAGCTGGAACATCAGACAGAGAGATCCGTAGTGCAACCGAAGAGGAAAGAGTCGAATTGGACTCCTCCGGAAGGCCGCTGCCCTCGACTTGACATGTATGCCCATGCCATCAGGAGGTGCGTCAACACCAAATTCATCAGCCGCACTCGGTGCTGTCTTGTGAGTGCGACTGATGAATTTGGTGTTGACGCACCTCCTGATGGCTTGGGCATACATGTCAAGTCGAGGGCAGCGGCCTTCCGGAGGAGTCCAATTCGACTCTTTCCTCTTCGGTTGCACTGCGGATCTCTCTGTCTGATGTTCCGGTTCATTAGCTGTCTCATTGTGTTCGCTGTTGGCCTCTTGGGGTTTGTGGAAGAACTCCCTCACGATGATGGCATTGCTGCAACGGCCTCAGTACTCAATGCCGTCAACTGCCAGTTTCCAGATGCAATTTTACAACTCATCCGCTTCATCCTGGACCACAATATCTTCACCTTCAACAACCAGTTCTTCATTCAGACACACGGAACAGCCATGGGGACAAATTTCGCACCTCAATATGCCAACATCTTCATGCAAAGGTTCGAACAAGACTTCTTCACCGCACAGGACCTTCAACCGATGCTATACACTAGATACAACGATGACATTTTCTTCCTTTGGAGTCATGGTGAGCAATCACTGAAACAACTATATGATGACATCAACAATTTCCATCCCACCATCAGACTCACCATGGACTACTCTCCGGAATCGGTTGCATTCTTGGACACACGCATCTCCATTAAGGACGGTCACCTCAGCACCTCACTGTACCGCAAGCCCACGGATAACCTCATGATGCTCTACTTCTCCAGCTTCCACCCTAAAAACGTAAAAGAAGCCATCCCCTACGGACAAGCCCTCCGAATACACAGGATCTGCTCAGATGAGGAGGATCGCAACAGACACCTCCAGACGCTGAAAGATGCCCTCATAAGAACAGGATATGGCGCTCGACTCATCGATCAACAGTTCCGACGCGCCACAGCGAAAAACCGCACCGACCTCCTCAGAAGACAAACACGGGACACGATGGACAGAGTACCCTTCGTCGTCCAGTACTTCCCCGGAGCGGAGAAGCTACGGATCTCCTCCAGAGCCTTCAACATGTCATTGATGAAGCCGAACATCTCGCCAAGGCCAACCCCACACCCCCACCTCTTGCCTTCAAACAACCACGCAACCTCAAACAGACCATTGTCCGCAGCAAACTACCTAGCCTTCAGGAGAACAGTGACCACGACACCACACAACCCTGCCACAGCAACCTCTGCAAGACGTGCCGGATCATCGACACAGATGCCATCATCTCACGTGAGAACACCATCTACCAGGTACACGGTACCTACTCTTGCAACTCGGCCAACGTTGTCTACCTGATACGCTGCAGGAAACGATGTCCCGAGGCATGGTACATTGGGGAAACCATGCAGACGCTACAACAACGGATGAATGAACACCGCTCGACAATCACCAGGCAAGACTGTTCTCTTCCTGTGGGGGAGCACTTCAGCAGTCACGGGCATTCAGCCTTGGATCTTCAGGCAAGCGTTCTCCAAGGCGGCCTTCACGACACACGACAGCGCAGAGTCGCTGAGCAGAAACTGATAGCCAAGTTCCGCATACATGAGGACGGCCTAAACCGGGATGTTGGATTTATGTCACATTATCAGTAACCCCCACAGCTTGCCTCCTGGGCTTGTACAATCTCACTAGCTGTTCTGTCTGGAGACAATACACATCTCTTTAACCTGTGTTGAATGCTCCCTCCACCCACATTGTCTGTACCTTTTAGACCTGGTTGTCTGTAGAGATTCGCATTCTAATTAGTATTCTGTAACTTGATTTCTGTGTCTGTGCACTGTTTGAGAGCAGATATCCACTCCATCTGACGAAGGAGCAGTGCTCCGAAAGCTTATGGTATTTGCTACCAAATAAACCTATTGGACTTTAACCCGGTGTTGTGAGACTTCTTACTGTGCTAACCCCAGTCCAACGCTGGCATCTCCACAATATAATAAATACTACATGCTAGGCAGCAAGTGTAGCTCTTCACAACCTGAAACTTCCAGCTCCATGGCAACAAATATCTTTAACTGCATCTACTTTGGGAACAATGTTGCAGCAGATATTTTTTTTAAGTAACTTAAATACCGAGAACCCTAATATCCTCATTTATTGGGATTATTTCCAGCTGGGTGCTGTATGACTGTCAGTTGTGTGACTGATATAACATCATTCTACATTCTGCATAATTTATAGGTCTCTCACAACAAGAGATATGCCAGTGCAAAAGCTGAATAGAAAGGATGTTCAGGGAACACATTTATCAACCTACAAGCTATGCATGAAGAATTAGACTGACACAAATTAGTTTTCACAGGCTGAACCACATTTGCTTGGAGTATCTGAGAGGGGATTAACCTGTCAGCTTCAGGAAGCAGAAAAATTATATGAAAGAAAATGGAAGGTCAGGATTTGAATACATTATACTGCAATATACCAGAGATTTAAGGACATATAATACTGATTGACATTTAAATTAAATCTCTACTGCACATAATTACTGTTTACTGGTTTGCTAATTATTTATGTCCTTATTTCCTTAAAAACAACCAGCATGCAATAATGTGGCTTGTGTAAAACCAATGAGCTCCAGGAACCCCAATATTACCTGCCAGCCTGGATTATTGATTTTCAGGCTCTCTAATTGGCAGAAACAAGGACACAATAGTTAAAATAGTGGCATTGACCTACCATCCCAAAGCTGCAGTTGTCACTGCTCGACACGCCTATGATTGGGTCGCCAACCATTGACTCAGGTAATCAACCCATTTAACCCTGTTTGTCATTTTTGAACTGAACTGGACAGAGTTCTGTGCACAATCCAACCAGTATTATAGGTGCTACGCAGCCAAAGATACCAAAGGTGGATTCCTTTATTTTATGCGGCCCACAAAAAAAAGTAGAACACCAATTTCCATATAACTAACCTAGGCCATGGTTGCTTTGACTCTCCCCTCTCCCTGTAGTGTGGGGGCCTATCCCTACTTACCGAATTGCAGCGCAGTGTCCTGGTAAATCAAATACCTAGGGCTGTGGAGAGGGATTTAAACTAAATGGTGGGAGCCAGGGTTCATGCAAGGGCAAGAAACGACAAGGCAATAGTGCAGGATAATGATAAATCAGAGTGTGATATAAAGGGACAGAGCAAACAAACATAAGAGTGCAGCAGCGAAAATGGGGTCATAGTAGGAAAATTTGTAAAAAAGACAGAACTAAAGATTCTTTCTTTAAATACACAAAGTATTCATAACAACATTGATGAACTGATAGCACATGGAGAAATGGATGACTATGATATGGTACACGTGCCTGGTTGCAAGGTGAATATTAAGGGTAGTTGACATTTTGAAAGGAGAGGAAGAAATAAATGGTGGTAAGGTAGCTCTAATACTGAAGGATGAGATCAGTACAGATCAGTGAGAAATACTTAGGTCAGATGATTAAGATGTAGAATAATAAAATGTAGGCAATTTTAACCTTCATATGGATTGGACAAATCAAATTGGCAAAGTTAGCCTTGAAGATTAATTTATAGGGGGTGACTTTGCACCGGTAATCACCATCAACAAGAACAGCGACGCGGATGCAAAATCTCACCAGAGTTGGGAAATGAGATCCTTGTCCGCGAGACCTTGGTTCCCAATTTTCCCTGCCTCTCACTGGTGACGTTGCAATGTCCCCAAAGAGCGGAAACCACATTTAAATAGAATTAAATGGATTAGCATATTAATAAAGAGTCTACATGCCACATGACTCCCCCCTTGCTGAACATTCAAACTTCTCTGACATGACCGCCACTTCGGCAAGGTTCCCTGCAGCTTTAGGAAGAGAGGAGACAGTTGGGGTGTTTGTGCCAAGGGTGCCAAGGTCACTGTAGCCCCCAAGAAAAGTGGGGCAGGGCCAGGGGAAGCCCCTCTGGAGAGCACCAAAGCCTTAGAAGGGTGGGACCTGTCAGTAACAGGAGAGCAACCATTGAAGCGAACTTGCAAAGATGGGGGAGGGGGAGTATTTACCCGCTAATCCCCTAACCTACGCATCTTGGGACAGTAAGGGTAAGTTTAACATGGCCAATCAACTTAACCTGCACATCTTTGGTCTGTGGGAGGAAACCGGAGCACCTGGAAGAAACCCATGCAGACATGGGGAGAATGTGCAAACTCCACACAGACAATCACCCAAGGCTCAAATCAAACCCGGGTCCCTGGCACTGTGAGGCAGCAGTCTAACCACTGTACTACTGTGCACATTCAGTTTGAGAGTGAGTAGCTTGTGCCTGAAACTAATGTATTACACTTAAATAAAGGCAATTACAAAGATATGAAGGCAGAGTTGACTAAGTAGACGGAGAAAATTGGATAAAAAATTAGACAATCGATTAACAGAGGCAGATAGAACAAAGAACAAAGAAAAGTACAACACAGGAACAGGCCCTTTGGCCCTCCAAGCCTGTGCTGATCATGATGCCTGCCTAAACTAAAATCGTATGCACTAACGAAGTTCGTATCCTTCCATTCCCATCCTATTCATGTATTAATCTAAAGAGCAAAGAAAAGTACAGCACAGGAAATGTAAATACAGCACAGATATTTAAGGAGAACAAAGATAACTTCATTATGAAAGGAAGCCTCTAAAAGAAGGATGAACCATATGTGGCTAACTAAATAGCTTTCAGCACGAAAAACAGAATGGCAGAGTATTACTTAAATGGTGATAGATTGGGAAATATAGACGTACAACGGGATCTACGTGTCCTTGTACACCAATCACTGAAAGCAAGCATGCAGGTGTAGCAAGCAGTTAGGAAGGCAAATGGGTATATAGTCCTCATTGCAAGAGATGTGAGTACAGGAGCAAGGATGTCTTAGCTGTACAGCGCCTTGGTGATATTACACCTGGAGTATTGTGTGTAGTTTTAGTCTTCTTGCCTAAGAAAGGATATACTTGCCTTAGAGGAAGTGCAACAGAGGTTCACCAAACTGATTCCTCAGATGGCAGATTGTTTTATGAGAAGAAATTGGGTGGACTGTGTCTGTATTCATTGGAATTTAGAAGAACGAGAGGGGAACTCATTAAAACACACATTTCTGCAGGGCTGGACAGAGTTGATACAGGAGTGTTTTTTCTTCTGGCTGGGAGTTCTATAACAAGGGGTCATGGTCTCAGGATACAGAGTAGGACTGAGCCGAGGAGAAATTTCTTCACTCAGAGGGTGATGAACCTGTGGAATTCTCCACCACAGAACACTGTGGAGGTCAAGTCATTGAATGTGTTTAAGAAGGAAATAAATAGATTTCTAAACACTAAATACATCAAGGAGTTTGAGAAGAGAACACATGTATGGTGTTGAGATAGAGGGCAGGAATTTACAGCCTCACTCGAACTGAAACCGTAAAATCCCGCCCGAGGTCAATGGACGTTTCTAATGTCCATCCCTTGCCCGCTCCGATTCCTGTGGTGGGTGGGACGGTAAAATTTTGGGGAGAAGATCAGGCATAGTCATATTAAATGGCGGAGCAGGCTCAAGGGGGCGAATGGCTTACTCCTGCTCCTATTTTCTCCGTTTCTACATTTCCAAATGTGAAGTAGCCCAGTTGGCATGAAGAGTGGAAAAGGAGAGCATTGTTTAAATGGAGAAAGAATGTAGAATGCTGCAGTACAAAAATCTAGCATGCAGATGCTAGGAATTAGGAATGCAAATGGAATATTGACCTTTATTGCAAGAGTGATGGAACATAAAAGTAAGGAAGTCTTTAGTTAAGGTGGGATATACTTGCATTGGAAGCAGTTTAGAGGAGGTTCACTAGGTTGAGTCCTCAAGTGAAGGGGGTGTCTTATGAGGAAAGGTTGATCAGGTTGTCTAAACTCGTTGCAGTTTCGAAGAATGAGCAGTGATATTATTTAAGAGGTTTGACAGTATAAAAGCTGGATGGATGTTTCTAGAATCTAGAACTTTGTGACATAATTTCAGAATAAGGGATCTCTCAAATGACTTGGAGAAGAGAAGAGATTCCCTACCCTCAAGGGTAATGGAGGCTGAGTTAGGCAGATTTTTGACATACGAGGGAATGAATTTTGGGGAATGGGTGCAGGAAAATTGAGATCAGATCAGCCATAAATGGCAAAGCAGTCCCAAGAGTTCCGATGGTCTACTCCTACGCCTATTTCTTGTTATAATTCAGGTCAGAAACTCCAAAGTGTTTTATGAAGTCTGCCTGGATCATAAGTTTTGCAAATTGATTTTGACTAGGGTAACCATGAGATGTTTCACTTCAGGTACGATTCAACTGACCCACTAGGGAGCTTTCATCAAACAAAGTTTATTTAAGAATACAGTTAACATATATAGAAAGAAAATTAACCAAACATTTTACCAATTACAAACAAGACAAAAAACGACCGCAATGTTGTGTAAACCTTAACAGCTAAATGCCATTCCAACCTAACAAATCCCATAAACAAAACCCTTGCCATAGGTTTAGCATGGAAAATATGAATGCTCACGTGATGCTGGAACTTAGTCCTTTGGTTGGAGAAGTGAAATTCTGACTTCCTGGCCTTGTAACTTCTAGCAGCCCTCTTGATATACACTCAGACTTGCTTGAAGTCAGAACAACTTCCCAAAACACCAGGGAGAGAGAGACTCTAGTTACTAGCTCGTGAATCATTAAAAGTAGAATTTTCATTCCAAGAAGACTTCTAACTACCCAGCAGTATTTGCAAAACAAAGGGGAGAGTGAGAAACACTGCTTTCCACTTGACAACTAGGACAGCTTATAACTAAACCAGCAGCTAGCAGCCAAACTGAAAGTAAAACCTTGACTTCACCATGAAAAAAAACTGTCCAAGACATATGACCTGTCACCCAGTCATAAATTCCAAGTCAATGCATTAGGCCCAGATTAAAAATAAACAAAACCCCATTTAAGCCATTGAAATGCAATAAAAGGACTTCTAGCAGGCAGCTCGGCAATAATTAAACCAAATGGACTGCTTACAACTGCAAAGAACATAATTTTTAGAAAAAACATTTCTTAAAGGTATGCTAGCGTCACATTTCTTATATTCTTAGAATTGGTGAGCTTTCCCTAGGATATTTGATCTCCAGCTTCAGCTGAAGCCTGGCTATCAAAATGGACTTCTATCCAACTGAAACCTTATCAGGGAGAAAACCTATCCAAAGAACAAAGAAAATTACAGCACAGGAACAGGCCCTTCGGCCCTCCAAGCCTGCACCTACCATGTTGCTCGACTTAACTAAAACCCCCTACCCTTCAAGGGACCATATCTCTCTATTCCCATCCTAATCATGCACTTGTCAAGACGCCCCGTAAAAGTCACTACCTTATCCGCTTCCACTACCTCCCCCAGCAACGCGTTCCAGGCACCCACTACTCTCTGTGTAAAAAATCTGCCTCGTACATCTCCTTTAAACCTTGCCCCTCACACCATAGAACTATGCACCCTAGTAATTGACTCTTCCACCCTGGGAAAAAGCTTCTGACTATCCACTCTGTCCATGCCTCTCATAATCTTGTAGACTTCTATCGCCCCTCAACCTCCGTCTCTCCAGTGAGAACAAAACAAGTTTCTCCAGCTTCTCCTCATAGCTAACGCCCTCCATACCAGGCAACATCCTGGTAAATCTTTTCTCTACCCTCTCCAAAGCCTCCACATCCTTCTGGTAGTGTGGCGACCAGAATTGAACACTATATTCCAAGTGCGGCCTAACTAAGGTTCTATGAAGCTGCAACATGATTTGCCAATTTTTAAACTCAATACCTCAGCTGGTGAAGGCAAGCATGCCTTCTTGACTACCTTCTCCACCTGCATTGCCACTTTCAGTGACCTGTGTACCTGTACACCCAGATCCCTTTACCTATCAATACTCTTAAGGGATCTGTCATTTACTGTATATTTCCTATCTGTATTAGACCTTCCAAAATGCATTACCACACATTTGTCCGGATTAAACTCCATTTGCCATCTCTCCGCCCAAGTCTCCAACTGATCTATATCCTGCTGTATCCTCTGATATTCCTCATCGCTATCCGCAAATCCACCAACCTTTGTGTCGTCTGCAAACTTACTAATCAACCCAGTTACATCTTCCTCCAAATCATTTATATATATTACAAATAGCAAAGGTTCCAGCACTGATCCCTGAGGAACGCCACTTGTCACAGCCCTCCATTCAGAAACACACACTTCCACTGCTAGCCTCTGTCTTCTTTGACCGAGTAAGAGTTTTAACAACACCAGGTTAAAGTCCAACAGGTTTATTTGGTAGCAAATACCATTAGCTTTCGGAGCGCTGCTCCTTCGTCCGATGGAGTGGAAATCTGCTCACAAACAGGGCACAGAGACACAAAATCAAGTTACAGAATACTGATTAGAATGCAAATCCCTACCGCCAACCAGATCTTAAAGATACCAACAATGTGAGTGGAGGGAGCATTACTAAACACGTTAAAGAAGCCATCCCCTACGGACAAGCCCTCCATATACACAGGATCTGCTCGGATGAGGAGGATCGCAACAGACACCTCCAGACGCTGAAAGATGCCCTCATAAGAATAGGATATGGTGCTCGACTCATCGATCAACAGTTCTGACGCGCCACAGCGAAAAACTGCACCGACCTCCTCAGAAGACAAACACGGGACACGGTTGACAGAGTATCCTTCATCGTCCAGTACTTCCCCGGAGCGGAGAAGCTACGGCATCTCCTCCGGAGCCTTCAACATGTCATTGATGAAGATGAACATCTCGCCAAGGCCATCCCCACACCCCCACTTCTTGCCTTCAAACAACCGCACAACCTCAAACAGACCATTGTCCGCAGCAAACTACCCAGCCTTTAGGAGAACAGTGACCACGACACCACACAACACTGCCACAGCAACCTCTGCAAGACGTGCCGGATCATCGACACGGATGCCATCATCTCACATGAGAACACCATCTACCAGGTACATGGTACCTACTCTTGCAACTCGGCCAACATTGTCTACCTGATACGCTGCAGGAAAGGATATCCCGAGGCATGGTACATTGGGGAAACCATGCAGATGCTACGACAACGGATGAATGAACACCGCTCAACAATCACCAGGCAAGACTGTTCTCTTCCTGTGGGGGAGCACTTCAGCGGTCATGGGCATTCAGCCTCTGATCTTCGGGTAAGCATTCTCCAAGGTGGCCTTCATGACATATGACAGCGCAGAGTCGCTGAGCAGAAACTGACAGCCAAGTTCCGCACAGATGAGGACGGCCTAAACCGGGATGTTGGATTTATGTCACATTATCAGTAACCTCCACAGCTTGCCTCCTGGGCATGCTGGCTGTCCTGTCTGGAGACAATAATCATCTCTTTAACCTGTGCTTAATGCTCCCTCCACTCACATTGTCGGTATCTTTAAGATTGGCTGTAGGGATTCGCATTCTAATCAGTATTCTGTAACTTGATTTTGTGTCTCTGTGCCCTGTTTGAGAGTAGATTTCCACTCCATCTGACGAAGGAGCAGGGCTCTGAAAGCTAATGGTATTTGCTACCAAATAAACCTGTTGGACTTTAACCTGGTGTTGTTATAACTCTTACTGTGTTCACCCCAGTCCAACGATGGCATCTCCACATCATGATTTCTTTGACCGAGCCAGTTTTGTATCCAACTTGCCAGCTCACCTCTGATCCCATGCGACTTCACCTTCTGCACCAGTCTGCCATGAGCGACCTTGTCAAAGGCCTTACTGAAGTCCATGTAGACAACATCCACTGCCCTACCGTCATGAAGCATCTTTGTCACTTCCTAGAAAAACGTGATCAAGTTCGTGGGACATGACCTCCCCTTCACAAAACCATGTTGCCTCTCACTAATACATCCACTTATTTCCAAGTGGGAATAAATCCTGTCTCGAAGAATCCTCTCCAATAATTTCCCTACCACTGATGTAAGGCTCACTGGCCTGTAATTATCTGGATTATTCTTGCTACCCTTCTTAACCAAAGGAACAACACTGGCTATTCTCCAATCCTCTGGGACCTCCCCTGTAGCCAGTGAGGATACAAAGATTTCTCTCAAGGCCCCAGCAATTTCCTCCCTTGCCTCTCTCAGTATTCTGGGGTATATCGCATCAGGCCCTGGGGGTCTTAATGTCTATCTTAATGTTTCTCAAGAACCCCAATACCTCCTCTTTTTTGATCTCAACGTGACACAAACTATCTACACATCCCTTCCCAGACTCATCATTCATCAAGTCCTTTTTGGTGAATACTGACGCAAAGTACTCATTTAATATCTCGCCTATTTCCTCTGGTTCCACGCATAGATTCCCTCCCCTGTCCTTGAGTGGGCCAACCCTATCCCTGGCTACCCTCTTGCTCTTTATATATGTATAAAAAGCCTTGGGATTTTCCTTAATCCAGTTGGCCAGAGCTTTTTCATGACCCGTTTTAGCCCTTCTTACTCCTTGCTTAAGTTTTTTTCTACTTTCCTTGTATTCCACACTTGCTTCATGTCTTCCCAGCCTCCTAGCCCTGACAAATGCTTCCTTTTTCTCTTTGACTAGGCTCACAATATCTTTCGTTATCCAAGGTTCCCAAAACTTGCCATACTTATCCTTCATCCTTACAGGAATGTGCCGGTCCTGAAAGCCTCCCACATGCCAGATGTTGATTTGCCCTCAAACATCTGCCCCCAATCTACATTCTTCAGTTCCTGCCTAATACTGTTGTAATTAGCCTTCCCCCAGTTTAGCACCTTAACTTGAGAACTACATTTATCTTTATCCATCAGTAACTTAAAGCTTACTGAATTGTGGTCACTGTTCCCGAACTGCTCCTCAACTGAAACATCGACCATCTGACTGGGTTCATTCCCCAATACCAGGTCCAGTATGGCCCCTTCCCTAGTTGGACTATCAACATACTGTTTCAGGAAGCACTCCTGGATGCTCCTTACAAACTCTGCCCCATCCACGCCCCTAGCACTAAGTGAGTCCTAGTCAATATAGGGGAAATTAAAATCTCCCACCACAACAACCCTGTTACTTTTACACCTTGCCAAAATCTGCCTACATATCTGTTCCTCAACCTCCTGGTGGCCTATAGTAAACCCCCGACATTGTGACTACACCTTTCCTATTCCTGAGCTCTCCCCAAATTGCCTCACTGTATGAGTCCTCCGAGGTGTCCTCCCAGAGTGCAGCTGTGATATTCTCCTTAACCAGTAGTGCAACTTCCCCACCCCTTTTACATCTCCCCCTATCCCACCTGAAACATCTGTATCCTGGAATGTTAAGCTGCCAATCCTGTCCTTCCCTTAACCAAGTCTCTGTAATGGCAACAACATCATAGTTCCTAGTACTAATCCAAGTTCTAAGTTCATCTGCCTTACCCGTTACACTTCTTGCATTGAAACAAATGCACTTCAGTCCACCAGACCCTCTCTGATTAGCAATCCCACTTTGCCTGCTGTTTCTCTGAGTCTTACTGGCCCTACTCTCTGGTTTCCCTTCAGCTAATTCACCTTTGCTTTGGTTCCAACCCCCCTGCCAAACTAGTTTAAATCCTCCCGTGTGACACTAGCAAACCTCCCGGCCAGAATATTTGTGCCCTTCCAATTTAGATGCAACCCATCCTTCTTGTACAGGTCCCATTTGCCCCGGAAGAGACCCCAATGGTCCAGATATCTGAAACCCTCCCTCCTACACCAGCTGTTTGGCCACGTGTTGAGCTGCACTATCTTCCTATTCCTAGCCTCACTAGCACGTGGCACAGGGAGTAATCCTGAGATTACAACCCTAGAGGTCCTGCTTTTTAATTTTCCACCTAACTCCCTAAACTGCTGCTGCAGGACATCATCACTCTTCCTGCCTATGTCGTTAGTACCAATATGTACCCCAACCTCTGGCTGTTCACCCTCTCCCTTCAGAATGCTTTCTGTCCATTCAGAGACATCCTGGACCCTAGCACCAGGGAGGCAACATACCATCCTGGAGTCTCTTTCACATCCACAGAAATGCCTATCTGCACCCCTAACTATAACTGAGTCCCCTATAACTATTGCTCTAGTCCTCTTTGTCCCTCCCTGCTTAACAACAGAGCCAGCCATGGTACCACTGCTTTGGCTGCTGCTGCTGGTATCCCCTGATAGCCCATCTCCCCCAACAGTATCCAAAACAGTATACTTGTTAGAGAGAGGGATGACCACAGGGGATTCCTGCACTAACTGCCTGCCCCTTCTGGCGGTCACCCATCTATCTGCCTCTGCCTGCACCTTCGGTGTGACCACGTCTCTAAAGCTCCTATCTATGACACTTTCTGCCTCCTTCATGCTCCTAAGTGCATCCAACTGCTGCTCCAACCATGCGTTCTGTAAGGAGCTGCAATTGGGTGCACTTCCTACAGACATAGTCAACCGAGACGCTGGAAGCATCACAGATCTCCCACATCTCACAAGTGCAACACTTAACCCCACTGACTAACATTTCGAGCACCAATTAAATTATTTGAGAAAATTTATAAAACTCTTACCTTCACTTTTACCTTCTCACAGTGGCCCCTTTTTTTTTTGGTCAGAGGAGGAGGGAAACACTAACGTAGTGTTTTAGGCTTACCACTCCTTGACACCAGATCTTCTGATTCCCACTTCTTGGTAGGTATTGCTGGTCCGACGTCTCCCAGAATTTTTTAAAATACTTTTCCAATTCAATCAAATCAAGTCCAATTCAGAGTCTCAAAAAGTTGAGACATTTCCGATCCAAGCTGACAAGACAGGGCCTTCACACCTGTCTTGGGCCTGATCTACATGAGCCCAGCTGATTGGAGTAGGTGCAGACTCACCTCCTCCAAGGGTTGATCTCATTTGCATCTTAGCCAAAAGGCCGAGATGCCACTTTTAAAAATTGCTTCAAATAAAGCTTAGATGTAACCCAATGACCTCAACCAAGCACAGCATCCGATCCATACTACACTTGATCTTGGCCAAGAAGCTGACATCTCCCAGAATGCACCAGTGAAATCCCTCAGCCGCTTCTACCGGATGCTCTAACTCCTGTTTATGACTCGAGGTGATCTTTCGCTTCCCACCTCTTGGTAGATGTTGCTACCAAGGAATCCCTCATTCCCTCATTTTTCTTTCATTGAAGTAGTTATCCTTTGTAAATAACAAGCCAGGGCAAATAGAACTAAATATATGAAAATCAAGACTTTTCTCTCAATGATTTATAAAACTGGATGAAAAACTTGTATTTATATCAGTTTTTCATAACCAAAGAACACCCCAAAGGACTTTACTGCCAATAAAATTTGAACAGTAGCCATTGCTTAACTGTAGAAAGCATGATAGCAAGCCCCCACAAACAGTACAGGTGACTGACAAATATTCCACTACTTAATCATAGAATCTCTACAATGCAGAAGGAGGCCATTCGGCCCATCAAATCTGCACTGACTCTCCAACAGAGGATGCGACCCAGGTCCTTTTCTGTAACCCACATATATACCCTGCTAATCCCTCCTAAT
This sequence comes from Mustelus asterias, assembly GCF_964213995.1. Lineage (NCBI taxonomy): Eukaryota > Metazoa > Chordata > Chondrichthyes > Carcharhiniformes > Triakidae > Mustelus > Mustelus asterias. Next base: position 128,953,489 of record NC_135802.1, read on the forward strand.
TTACACATCTTTAGATACTACGGGGCAAGTTAGATTGGGTAATCCACCTAACCTGTACATCTTTGGACACTACGGGACAACTTAGCATGGCTAAGCCACCTAACCTACACATCTTTGGACACTCAAGGCAATTTAGCATGGCCAACCACCTAACCTACACATTGTTGAACTGTGGGAGGAAACCAGAGGAAACCGACGTAGACAAGGGGAGAATGTGCAAATTCCACACAGGCAGTGACCCAAGGCTGGAATCGAACCCGGGTCCCTGGCGCTGTGAGGCAGCAGTGCTAACCACCATGTGACCATGCCGCCCCATGGTGTATTTGGATGTATTTGAAGAATAAATATTGGCCAGGGCACCAGGAATAATTCTTCTGATCTTCTTCATATATATTATGCTGGGAATCTTTTGCCTCTACTTGAGAGTTGGGCTGGAATTCCCCAGCCATTTACGCTAATGTGATTCTCTGGTCCTGCTGCAGTGAACGGAGAATTTCAGTTTTGGTTTAATGCCTCATTTGAAAGATACCACCTCCATCAGTGCAGCACTTCCTCAGTACTGCACTGTTAATTGTACGTTAATTGTGTTTAATTATATGCAGGTGGTATGTACGTCATCTGGAGATTCACTTGTGCCCCTCCAAAAAGGTACAGATTGGAACTATGGTGGTTGGATTAGGAACTACATGCTTGTAATGTGTGTTGTGATGGCCCATGTGCCTGTATTGTCCTTTGTGCGATGGTCCTTTACGAACAACTTGGTTGGGAGTATTTTGAAAGAGTGTTAATTGGGTTTCCTGATTATTACATCATGAAGTTGCAAGAAATGCCCTTGCAACCATGGGGATTGACAGCCAAGAAGCAAAGGGTAAATAGAAATCTAGGCTGTAATTTTCTGGCTGTTCATGCTAGCGGGACCTTCCAGTCCCGTTGATGGCACCCCCTGCTTTGGGTTTCCTGGCGGTAAGGGGTGCATTCAATGGGAAACCCCCTTGACAATGGTGGGACCAGAAGACCTGTCACCGGCCAATGGTGGTGTACTTCTGGCACCGTGAAACATACAGTGGGTAGTGCTGAAAATCCCACCATTGATTGCACTGGACTGGAATCAGCCTGTTTTTCCATTTGGCAGTTTTGAGGAATTTGTGCAAAGAAGAAACAATCTAGGTTCTCTCCAAAGTGAACAGTTTTCCATTTGGTAATCTTTGAGCAGATCCAGGTGTTGAAACAGGTCTCTAAGAATAGAGCAGAGATTGTGTTTCTGTGCATTATACAGTTGAAAATGTTACAACACTGTAGACAGAAAGAGTGAAGGATTGTGGATCGAACAATACCAATTGCTGCTGTTAAAGTGCTGCCAGAACCGACTGGACTATTTAAAGGGATTGAAGAATGGAGTTTCTCGAAATTCTGTCCTATCAGGACTGTCATGACCCAAGTAAGAGAGGGTTCGTAGTGTGTGCCCTATCAATGGTGACTGTATCCAGAGACTTCAGATAGAATATAGCTGCTGGCAAATGCAAATTAAGGGCCAAAATAATTGATTGGGAAGTGAGAAATCCTACAAAATGCAGGCGAAGTTGGAAGGACTTTAAAATTGCCCATGATCCACATTTGTGCTCGTAATAAATGCATGTGTATAACCGCATGGGGCTTATCTTTGTAGATTATTTGAAACAAAATTTACTCTTTTATTGGAAATTTCCTTCACCTGTTAATTAATGGTTGAATTATGTTGACTTTAATTTGTTTGTTATAATGTTAGTTAAAACCTTTAGTTTCAGACATGGGGCGGTACCGTGGCACAGTGGTTAGCACTGCTGCCTCAGTGCCAGAGACCTGGATTCAGTTCCAGCCTCAGGTCACTGTCTGCGTGGAGTCTGCATGTTCCCCGTGTCTACGTGGCTTTGCTCCGGGTTCCCACAATCCAAAGATGTGTGGGTTAGGTTGATTGGCCATGGTAAGTGCACAGAGTTATGGGGCTAGGGCAGTGGTGGGCCTGAGTAAGATGCTCTTTCGGAGAGCTGGTGCAGACTTAATGGGCCAAATAGCTTCCGTGTGCACTGTAGGGGTTCTATGAAAAGTATGTAAACATTGGCTCTCATTCTATCCACAAGTAGGCCTTCTAACACATTGGAGTGCCAGCTTTGATTTTTATGTTCGAGTCCTGGAATGGGACTTAAATCTTAAACCTTCTGACTCAGAGATGCAAGCACTACCAACTGAGCAACAGCTGACACACATCTCATATATATCACAGTAGGTGGTCATATATCAGTCAGAAAACAAAAAGGTGGATTTTCGGAACTGTAAGTCTATTTCTTGCTTTATTTCTGCAACAATGATGTTCTAAACCTCTGATGTTCAGAGGTTTAACTGAACAGACAAACCTCACACATTTTGTCAAGAGACTTAACTAAGGCCATCAATTTTGTGTAAAAATATATAAGGTAGTCTTTGATGAAATAAGCTTATGTTGAGTGTCTTATGGGACACCCCATGTGTGACACATTAATAGTATTAATGTGGCACACTATTTGTAGGAATTTTCCCCTGATATTCATGATACCTATTTACTTCTCATGTTTATTTACATTTTTGGAGTAAACTTATATCAACCCACAATACTTAATATCTTACAAATTATTAAAAGGTATTTACAGCACAGAAACAGACCATTAGGTTGAATTGACTTATGCTGGTGTTTGTGTTCAGCACAAACCTCCTCCTCCATATTCATTTAACTCTTCCAACATATTCCATTCCTCTCTCCCTCATGCTTATCTAGCTTTGTCTTGAATACCTCTATGTTGTTTATTCAAGTGCTCCCTGTGGAGGCGGGTTCCATAACCTAACCGCTTTCTAAGTAAAGATGTTTCTCATTAATTTGCTGTGGGAGTTATTTGTCACAATCTTATATGTATGGTCCCTAGTTCAAGTCGTGACTGCAAGTGGTAGCATCTGCACATCTATTTACCTGTCAAACCTTTTCATAATGTAAAAAAACCTCTTAGATTACCCTCTCATTCCAGTCCTCTCTTTTCTTGACTAAATAACTTAACTCTGCTCTGAATCTTTCCTGATATGTATAACCTCTCAGTTTAGGTATCATTCTAGTTTATCTTTTATAAAAGGTAAAGTCACCATGGTCCCAGATGACCATAGGCTGAGAGCTGACTGGTGGTGATTTAACCTGAGGATCACCACACCTCAGACAAGGGGCAAGATTGAGAAAGAGGGCTTCAGTCGGTACAGGAATTGAATCCACGCTGTTGGTGTCACTGTGCATCATGACCAGCTGTCCAAGCTACCTGACTCCCCTTTATCTTTTATACATCTTCTCCAGTGCCTCTTTTTACAATTTGGAGCTGGATTTTACATGCACCCAGTGGTGGCACATTACATTTGATGGATAGCTAGCCCACCATCTTCATGCCCTCTCCCAACCCAGTCTTCATAATACATTTTGTGGACAGAAACCAATTGCAATGCCTTCCCGCCATTTTTAACTAAAAATAGATGATCCATCTCAGCCTCCTCCTGAGGTCCCCTGCAGCACAGACGCTAGTGTTCAGCCAATTTAATTCACTCCATGCAATTTCAGGAACTGGCTGGAAGCACTGTATAGCTCAAAGACTATGGACCTTGACAACATGCTGGCAATATACTGAAGTCTTGAGCCCAAGAACTAGATGTGCCCCGAGTCAAGCTGTTCAAGTACAACTACAACAAAGGTATGTCCTGTACACAAAAAGCAGGACAAATCTACCTGGCCAATTAATGCCCCATCAGTCTACCCTTGATGATCAGCAAAGTGATGGGAGGTGTTGTCGACAGTGATATCACACTGCACTTACACAGCAATAACCTGCTCGTGGATGCACAGTTTGGATTCCGCCAGGGCCACTCAGCTCCTGACTTCATTCCAGCCTTGGTCCAAACATGGACATAAGAGAGATGTGGTGGGAATGACTGCCCTTGACATCAAGGCAGAATTTGACCTCGTGTGACATCCAGGAGCCCCAGCAAAACTGGAGCCAATAGCAATTAGAGAGAAAACTCTCCACTGGTTGGGTCATATCCAGCACAAAGGAGAATGCATATGGTGTTTGGAGCTCAATCATCCCTGACCCAGGACATCACTGTAGGAATCCCTCAGGGTAATGAGCTAGGTCCAACCATCCTCAGTTGCTTCATCAATGACTTTCTCCATCTAAGGTCAGAAATAGGAATGTTTCCTAATGATTGCATGATGTTTAGCACCATCATGACTCCTCAGATACTGAAGAAGTCCAAGGCCATATGCAGCAAGATCTGGACAACATTCAAGCTCAGACTGATTAAGTCACAAGTAGCATTCATGCCTCATGAGTGCCAGGCAATGACCATCTCCAAAAAGAGAACGCCTAACTATTTCCCCTTTATATTCAATGGCATTAACATCACTGAATCCCCCACTATCAACATCCTGGCTGTTGCCATTGACCTAAAACTTAGCCATAAACTATGACTCCAAGAGCAGGTCGGAGGCTGGAAATTTTGTGGTGCGTAATTCTCCTACTGACTCAGAATAATAGAATCATACAGTGCAGAAAAGGTTCTTTGACCCATCAAGTCCGCACCGACACATTAGAAAAACGTGACCTCCCACCTAATCCTATCGGCCAGCACTTAGCCCATAGCCCTGAATGTTATGATGTGCCAAGTGTTCATCCAGATACCTTTTAAAGGATGTGAGGCAATGCGCCTCCACCACCCTCCCAGGCAGCGCATTCCACTACCCTCTGGGTAAAACATTTCTTCCTCACATCCCCCCTAAACCTCCTGCCCTTCACCTTGAACCTATATCCCTTCATGACTGACCCTTCAACTAAGGGGAACAGCTGCTCCTTATCCACTCTGTCCATATCTCTCATAATCTTGTACACCTCGATCAGGTTGCCCCTCAGTCTTCTCTGCTCCAATGAAAACAAGATGTGGAGATGCCGGCGTTGGACTGGGGTAAACACAGTAAGAAGTTTAACAACACCAGGTTAAAGTCCAACAGGTTTATTTCAGGAGCACTTCAGCGGTCACGGGCATTCGGCCTCTGACATTCGGGCAAGCGTTCTCCAAGGCGGCCCTCGCGACACACGACAGCGCAGAGTCGCCGAGCAGAAACCGACAGCCGTGCGGAGCTTGGCTGTCGGTTTCTGCTCGGCGACTCTGCGCTGTCGTGTGTCGCGAGGGCCGCCTTGGAGAACGCTTGCCCGAATGTCAGAGGCCGAATGCCCGTGACCGCTGAAGTGCTCCTGAAATAAACCTGTTGGACTTTAACCTGGTGTTGTTAAACTTCTTACAATGAAAACAATCCAAGCCTATCTAACCTCTCTTCATAATCTAAATGTTCTATCCCAGGCCCATCCCGGTGAATCTACTCTGCACCCCCTCCAGTGAAATCACATCCTTCCATCGCCTACAAGGCCGAAGTCAGGATTGTGATAGAATACTTCCCACTTGCCTGGATAAGTGCAGCTCCAACTATATTACAGAAGCTGGACACTATCCAGGACAAAAGCCCGCTTGATTGGCATCCCATCCACCATTTTCAACATCCACCACTGACAGTGGCAGCAGTGTGTACAATCTACAAGATATACTGCTCTAACTCACCAAGGCTCCTTTGAAAGCACCATCCAAATCCATAACCTCTACCACCAAGAAAGACAAAGACAGCAGACACATGGACACACTACCACCTACAAGTTCCATTCCAAGCCATACACTCTCCTCATTTGGAAGTATATTGGCATTCCTTCACTGTTGCTGGGACAAAATTCTGGGACTCGCTTCCTAACAGCACTGTGGCTGCCCCTATACCACATAGACTGCTGCAGTTCTAGAAGGCATCTCACCATCATCTTCTCAATATTAATTAGGAATGGACAATAAATGCTGGCCTGGACAGATGCCCACATCCTGTGAAATAATACATTAAAAAAATAGTGGGAACACGGTACATACACTTGCAACTCGGCCAACGTTGTCTATCTGATACGCTGCAGGAAAGGATGTCCCAAGGCATGGTACACTGGGGAGACCATGCAGACGCTATGACAACGGATGAATGAACACCGCTTGACAATCAACAGGCAAGAGTGTTCTCTTCCTGTTGGGGAACACTTCAGCGGTCACGGGCATTCGGCCTCTGATCTTCGGGTAAGCATTCTCCAAGGCGGCCTTCACGACACACGACAACGCAGAGTCGCTGAGCAGAGACTGATAGCCAAGTTCCGCACACATGAGGACGGCCTCAACCGGGATCTTGGGTTCATGTCACCCCACAACTTGACTGGGCTTGCAAAGTCTCACTGTCTTGGCTGGAGACAATACACATCTTTTTAACCTGTGCTTAACCCTCTTTCCACTCACATTGTCTGTACCTTTAAGACTTGATTACCTGTAAAGACTCGCATTCCAACCATTATTTTGTAAACTGAGTTTGTGTCTTTATATGCCCTGTTTGTGAACAGAACTCCCACTTACCTGATGAAGGAGCAGCGCTCCAAAAGCTAGTGGCTTGTGCTACCAAATAAACCTGTTGGATTTTAACCTGGTGTTGTGAGACTTCTTACTGTGTTTACCCCAGTCCAACACCGGCATCTCCACATCACAGCTAGAGTCACCAGTCATTCAGTGTGGCCAGCAGCTTTCAAAGGCAGGACTTCCTCCCACTAAGGGGCAAAGTCCAATTCCCACCTTGTTCATACCACCTGTAGCTTGTTATTGCTGTGGCCTTATTAAGCATTGATCGGCAGACATTCAACATTTCTTCTGGCAATATGCCCAACCACCCCTCCCCACCCCCCATAACACTCAGCCCATGAAGAACTGTTCATGGTATTTCAAGTGTGTTCTAACCAAGGTTCGAGAGAAGTTTGACATAATGGGGCAATCTTACCGGCTCGTCGCACCATGGCCGATCAGCATGGTGAGCCAGGATAAAAAACCGATTCACGCCTGACCCTGTTTTACCAGCGAAATCGGTTTCGCACCTGTTGGAAAAATTCATAGTAGGTTAGAGAAATTTCAAATACTCAGGGACTTAAGACACTGATAAATTACTAGCAATAAGTAAAATGACCTCAGGTCATTCTCACAGTCTAACAGGGGAACTGTCGACATGAAAATAGAATTAACACAATAAGAGATTTAAATAAGTATGAGATTTGAACCAATATTTCTGATTTAAACATGTATTTTGGTATTTTAAAATATATTAGCTGTATTTATTAAGTAATTGTACACTTTAGCCAAAGGCAGACTGCTGCGAAGGATGATGGAATGAAGCTTTAGCAGACAGAACCATATTCTTTGGAACAATGAAACCCCAGAATGTGCATAGTCTTATCAGCAAAATTTTCGAACAGTGAGATTCCCAAAGCCACTTTATGAATAGGGCCGTTTAAGTGTCCTGATAAGGCAGTTCTTCTCAGACCTGAGAATTTTAGCTGTCTGGTTTGGCCATTGACGTGAATAAGAATTGGTGGGAACAGTAACCTTTGTAGCTAAGCATCTGGGGTTGTTAAGCTACAGGGGGAAGAAGCATCTGGATTCTACGGACCAATTAAATCCCATGATATCAGAGGGTAGAATGCAATTGGCTAAGTATATCACAATTGTTAACAGTGATTGATTTGTATTAATGATGGTTGGTTCATAATTACCGGAGAGTTGAGAGAAGCAAACTTGAGAAAGTATAATTGTTTTGATGGATGTATTGTAACCTCAGAGTGGTATTGGGATGCTCAAGGCCTTCTCTCATAGAAAGGCACTGGACTGCCCAATGCTAATCTCTCTTCGATCATTGGTCAAATAAAGATACATCTTTAACCGGGACGCTGGCTTCGTGAGTCTTTGTATTAGCTGAAGTTTTCGGCAATACCTCTCTGAAAAGACCCCGCAACAGCACCCAGACTGGGCGCAAAGCCAATTAACATAAAAGCAAGCCAATTTACCTGCTCCCACACAGCATCTTCCAGCCTCCTGGAATTTTCCCCTTTGCCAGCTGGTGAGAATCACTGCTGGTCTCCACCAGCAGACAGCTGGCATGCTGTGGCCATGCCAGTGAAATCATAGGCCATTGAGCCCGAATTCCAGGGGGGGGGGGGGGGGGGAGGAGTGGGAAGAAGTCTCCTAGTTCACTAAAAGATTGGGACACCCTGTGCAATTGTGCAATGGTGCCCAAGTGCTCTGCAGCCAGCTTCACTGGCTTTACTTAAGCTTCCTCCCACCCCATCCCCCAACCAATGCAAATCTCCCTGTCATCAGAAAAACTGACAGAGTGTGGGAAGATTGCAGTGCCAAACTCGCCCAACAAACCGCTGTCGAACACTCCCGTTTTCAAACTTTTTTGACATGAATTTTTTGGATCGATCACCTCGTCTCTGCTTTTTAATTCCGTCACCCGAGAAATGAACTCCAGTTCATTTTGAGAACAGTGCTCCAAAACCCTTCCGTTTCTCGAACCCAATTTGGAAAGACTTTTAATACTTGGGGCTGCTCACAGTGGGGGAGGCCAGCGGTGCACTGGGAACACAGAATTTTGAGCAGTGGGTTTCTCAGGAGCTTTCAAACTATTCCTGGGTTTTCCAACTAATTAGAGAGGCGGGCAAGATAATGACCCACACAAGACTTTCAAAGCTTTACAATTTTAAGGAACACTTGTACAATTGTCAAGACAGAGCCAGCTACTGCAGTGATGAAGCCTCTTTGAGGAAAGGCTGCCGACATTCTTTAATGTATCCCTGGACATATGCTTGCAGGCTGTAGGGACATTCAGTGCTCAGCAGATAATAGGAAGAATCTTATCTTGGAGATCAATCAGGCTGGAAGTAGCAGAGTTGAGCAGCAGGACTGTGGTGCTTCACTCCATGCTATAGTGCTCCAAGAGGTTCCTATAATCTCATTCAGGAAGGAAAGGTGAGTAGCATAACATATTCAAGCACCAACACCCTCCTCTGACTTGCTCTGCCTTCTGCACAGCAATCATCAGACTAATTCACCTCGCAGGTTCATCCATTCCTCTCTCTCAAGGGTCCTCCACACACCCCTATCTGTCCAGCCACCAATGACACTCTCTCATTTCATCATCATGTCATGCCCATCCTTCAGAGTAACACCCCCATAAATGTATCCAACTATACTCTCGACATATTCCAATTCTCCAGGGTGTATGTGAAGCACAGTATGTGAGGTCAGCAAATTATTAAATAGAAATCCCTGCTGCTGCAATAATCTGCAACATCCAGACTACCTCAGTGTGGACGATTCACTGGTCAGGGTGGATTAAAGAGCAGCTGATTATCCCAATAGCTGTGTTCACCAATCCAACTAAATGTGGCATCAGGAATCTCACTTCATGATTCAAGTAACAATGAGAAGCAATAGGTGGATTCTTAGCAGATAAAAAGGTCCAGTAGTGGGTTAGGACCCACTTAATTCAGTAATGGATTTTGCCAAGGCTTTTTAATTCATACATGCTATGGTCAGATTGAAAGGGAAATGCTGACAACCTCTATCTCCTTTTCAAATCACATGTGATCAGTGAATTTAAAGAATTGAAATGATGCATATATTTGTATTAAATCCATGAGTGTGTAATTAAGAAATTGTACAGTAGCAAACTTTGAGGAATTCGTTTTAAAAAAGATTACCTTCTAAAAATTAAATAAATAACCCCAAAATGAATGCTACTTCGCTCTTACACATTCACTCACACTAACACACTGGAGAAAAGTTCCAGGAGTAAAAATAGTTCACTGTTACAACTTCAAAAGAAAAAAAAGGGGAACAGGTTTGATATTTGATTCCAATGCAGGAACATGAAATGTCCAGTCTGGCATGGATGGGAGAAATTCTACAATGAACAATAGAAATAGGTATCGGAATAAGGCATGGTGGATGTGGTAATATCTCAGAGACCTTAGTGTGAACACAAACCACAGACAATAGGAAGCCTCTGTGAGCCCCTGCAGTCTGACTAACAAAGTTCTCCACTTAAAATATTTATCCAATTTTTCCTTAAAAGATGCAATGGCCCTTGCCTCAGCCATTTCCTGTGATAAAACATTAAGACAGGGGGGTAATTGTTGACCATCAATTAAAAAATAAGTTAAAGGACATAGGGCTAGCATGGATAAATGGATGGGACACAGGCGGATGACGTGAGGAGAATTTTAGTTGCACTGTTCCCTCCTTTGCAGTATCCCTACTGGTTGTTTTTTGGTTGGGATTTTCTCTCTCTTATATTAGATCCACTTGCCTTTGTTGTTTCATTTCTCATGACTTGAGTCTGTGGGTAATTGAGCTTGTAGGCGTACCTGTGGCAGAAGGAGCATTAGACATAAAAAATACTGGATTGTAACAAATACAATAATAGGTATTTTATAGATATCCTCATTGCAAAGTTATTTAATCTGCAAACACTAAATACAGATTCTGGTTTGTTTAATTTATTGTAATGTTACTGGTGTCAGTTTAGTATTAAAGGCAGAAAGGTTCCATCACTTCTGGAGTTCTGACAACCTCTTCAGACCATTTTACAGTTTCTGTCTCAACAGCCATCAATTCTAACCATCAGTATGAAGAATTTCTTCAGCTCCTCAGTTTTTATTCTTCAAGTCTTAACCTTGAGCTCCTAGTACTGGTGGATAATTTGAGAAGCTGATAATTCACTTGTTCACTCACTTCATCTAAACCTCTTCCCCTATTTAGTCATTTATTCTACTGAAACTGCACCAAACACCAATGAGTGGTGTCCATAGGAAGGTTCTCAATGGCATGCATAAATAAATCTTTTACAGTATCAACATTCTGTGTCAACCAGTAGCAATATTTCCAATGCTTATGCTCCCTTCACAAAGCAATGCTACTCAGGCCTGCTGCACATCCACATACACTCCTAAAGGGATCAGTAAGTGGGTACGAGTCAGGGAAGCTCGATTTCCATCACTGAAACTGATTGTGCAGCCTCCTGCCACAAATTTACCCAGTTTGTGAACCTATTGTGATGTCTGATCCATGATGCACAATGCGAGGCTGAGGCTTCCCCTGTGATGTTACAGTTTCTCTCATCCAGTTAAAGGGTCTCACCTTGATGAAAATATTGAACAAACACCCTTAGCCCTCATTTAGGTCACAATGACAGAATGGGCTAGAATGTAAAAACAGATTCCCACATGGTTACAAGCCAGAGAGCAGCAATAAGCAAAGTTGAGAATGTTTGCCTTCTCTGTGTCCCCTTTTACTGGTGGAAGATCATTCCAACTCTTCAATGTCCTTCTGAAATTGTGATTATGTTCCTTCGATTTGGGTGCTGTAGAGCTGAGCAGTCCAAATCATTGATGGTATTGGATACCATTGATCAGGACCCACTGATGATGGGTTGCTATCAATGAGGCAAGGGAGTTGATCAGTGCTGGTGGAGGTTTTACATAGTCATAGTAATAGAGATTTATAGCATGGAAAAAGACCCTTCTAGCTCATTCTGCCCAGTTTTTACCACAAAGCTAATCCCAATTGCCTACACTTGGCCCATATCCCTCTATACCCATCTTATCCATGTAACTGTCTAAATGCTTTTTAAAAGACAAAATTGTACCCGCCTCTACTGCTGCCTCTGGCAGCTCGTTCCAGACACTCACCACCCTCTGAGTGAAAAAAATGTCCCTCTGGACCCTTTTGTATCTCTCCCCTCTCACCTAAAACCTATGCCCTTTAGTTTTAGATTCCCCTACCTTTGGAAACAGATGTTGACTATCTACCTTATCTATGCTTACAAAGGATAAAAAAGCATGAGGAAAGCGGCGGAGACACAAAATAAAAGAGCGTGAATATTTTCTAGATTATAAAGCTAAAAACCAGTTGAAAGTGTTTTGAAAAGCCAAGCTAAACACTAACTAAATAAAATAGGGATGGAGAGCCAGCCAATGTGTTGTACCTGCATGATGTGGGAGCTGGTGGACCCCATTGTAGTTCCTAGTGAACTCATCTATAGTGTTGGTTGCCCAAGGAACTGTGGCTCAAAGCTGGTGAGCTGGAGTTTGAGCTTCGGACACCGTTGCACATCAGAGAGGAGGAGGGGTAGCTGAATGCTGTGTTTCAGGAGGCAGTCACACCCCTTGGATTAACTACCTTGAATTCAGCCAGTGTCAGGAACAGGAGGGTATGACTGTGAGTGAGGCAGGTAGAGGGATCCAAGGGATAGCACTGCAAGAGCCTTAGCCTTTGTCCCTGTCCAAAGGGTATGAGATTCTTGCTCCATGTGTAGAAGAGAGAGGGGACTGTAGGAAGGATGAGCAAATTGACCATGGCACTATAGTTCAGGGAACCATTCAAGTGGGGGGAGAAAAAACAAATGTAATCATAGTTGAGGATAATATAGTGAGGGGAATAGGCACTGTTCTCTGTAGCCAGGATCGAGAGTCTTGAAGGTTGTATTGCCTGCCCGGTGCCAAGGTTTGGGACATCTCCTCTAGGTTGGAGAGGAACCTGCAGTGGGAGGGAGAGGATCCAGTGGACATGGTCCATGTAGGCACCAACGAATTAGGTAGAATGAGGAAGGAGGTTCTATGTAGGCAGTTTGAGGAGTTAGGCACTAAATTAAATAACAGAAACTCCAAAGTTATAATCTATGGATTATTACCTGAGCCATGTGCAAAGTGGCAAAGGGTACATAAAATTGGACATATAATAGTGTCTCAAGGATTGGAGAAATCGGTATCGGTTCATGGAGCATTAGCATGAGTACTGGGGAAAGTGGGGGCTGTGCCACTGGGACAGTGTGCATCTGAACCATGCAGGGACTGGTGTGCTTGCAGACTATACAATTAGGGGAGTAGAGGGGGCTTTAAACTATAGAGTGGGGATAAGTGTTCAATTGCTTGGAAAATTAGGAGTCTAAGTTAAAGGTAGCAGTGCAGGTTAGTAATCAGTCTGAGTGTCAACAGAAAGCTACAAATAGAGACAGACCATATGAGGATTATAATACATCAAAGGCTCATTCAAGAGCCCTAACTAGGAGGGGGAGGGTTCCAAGAATAGAAGCTTTTTTAAAAAATCAAGGGTATATAAGGGAGCAGTGGCAGTGAGGGGGAATTTGACTGTCATAGCGTGACAGGCCGGAAGAGGAAGCATAAACATAAATATGCAACACACGAGCAAATCCAGATTTGTAAACAACTGTAAAAAATCAAAGCTAAATGTTCTTTATCTGAATGCACGAAGCATTTGTAACAAGATCAATGAGTTGATAGCACAGATTGTAACATATGAGTTGATGTTCCAAAAGAACAGGCCAAGGGGGAGAGGAGGTGGGGTAGCATTGATAATCAAGGAAGGTTTCCGAGCAGTGCTGGGTAAAGGCAGTGGATAGTGATGTAGAATCGATTTGGGTTGAAATCATGAATAGCAGGGGAACAAAGTCAAGGGTGGGAATTATCTATAGACCCCAAAATGTGGCCTCTCAAGAAGTCAGAGCATAAATGAGGAAATATCAATGGCATGTTTGAAAGGAATTGCAATCTCAATGCTCAATTATTTAATCTGCATATTGATTGGACAAACCAAACTGGCAAGGGTAGCACAGAAGAAGAATTTGCAGGGTGCATCAGGGATTGCTTTTTAGAACAGTACATTGTGAAACCGACACGGGAACAGACTACTTTAGGTTTGGTTTAGCGCAATGAAGAAGGGTTAATAAGGGATCTTGTGGCTAAGGACCCCCTAGGGGGCAGTGACCACAATATGATAGAATTCCAGATACAGTTTGAGGATGAACACCTTAGGTCAACTTAAATTAGGGCTATTATAATGGTATGAGGGAAGAGTTGTCAGAGGTGAACTGGGTAAACAAGTTAAAATACAGGTCAGTCAATGAGCAGTGACAGATATTCAAACAGCTGGTCCAAAATGCTCAGCTGGAGTTTATTCCAATCAAAACGAGGGACTCCACGAGAAAGAGGTAAAATCCATGGTGAACAAAGGAGGTCAAGGATAATGTTAAATTGCAAAGAAATATATACAAAGTGACAAGGGATAGTGGTAGTCCAGAGGATTGGGAACTTTTTAAGATCCAGCAGCAATAGGCTAAAAAGCTCATGAGAAGGGAGAAAATGAATTTTGAAAGAAAGCTTGCATGCAGCATAAAACAAACAGTAAGGGCCCGATTTTTACCATTTTGATTCTAAGTGCTGAATCTGGGCATAATTCAGATCCGACTTGGAAAACTGCTCTCAGGCGCCCCCATACGCATTTAACCTGAAAAAGAAATCACGGGTTCGAATCGCACTGTGGGCGGGGCTTATCACGTCTGAAGCACTGCAGCTCTGAGCGGAGCTTTGAACTGCGCATGCACAGTGAGAAACAAAATTTGAAAATGCGCCCATCACATCGTTCCCGGGCCGCAAAAAGCGGATAAAGCGACCCGGGAGTAAAAAGCGGGAGCGATGGCCCCCACAGACATCACCCCACCCCCACAACATAACTGTCCCCCTTATCCACCCACTCCCCCCGCTACCTAGACCGATCGTGACCCTCTGCCCCCCTTCCCCCCGCACCGATCCCCCACTGAGTGGCAGTGGTCCCCCCTGCCCTGCCCCCCCGCCCCCCCAACCAGAGATCCATCTGGTCATTCTCCTCCCCACTCCCGGCCAGAAAATCACCTGCTCCCCCCTCCCCAACCAGAGAGCGATTGGGCCTCCCTCCTCCCCCTTCCCCACCAGAGAATGATCTGGCCTCTCTCCTCCCCCCCGCCGCCAGATATACATCTGAGCTGCCTCCTCCTTCCCCCGCCCCTCACCAGAGAATGATCTGGCCCGCCTCCCCCCCGGGCCTCCTCCCCTCCCCCACTCACCATCGATCTGAGTCAGAGAGCTGTTGGAAGCTCTAAACTTACCTCCTCAGAAGCTGGAGCAACCGAAACAGACCTTCGCGCCAAATCTGGACGGGCGAACGCGATGGTAAAAGGGGAAATGCTGGAAAAGTTGGGTGGGCAGCCCATTAATTCAATTTAAATGCATGCAAATGCATTTAAATCACCGTTGCACACGTTTCGGGCGCAGTTCAGATCGCGGCCATTTTCAGGCCTTGGTAAAGTGGACATCTGCGTGGGCATGGATCGCGTTAATAGCCTCACACCCGACTTTACCAAGTTTTCACGCCAGAAACGGGCAATGGTAAAATCGGGCCCTAAGAGTTTATATAGATATGTAAATAGAAAGCTGGTGGCTAAGATAAATATGGGACTCTACTGAATGAGGCTGGTGAATTGATAACAGCAAACAAAGAAATGGCAGTATGCTAAATAATTTTTTTACATCAGTCATCAGTGGTAGACATTATAAGTACCCCTAAGATATCAGATGGGCTGATTCCAAATAACATGGTAAAACTTACAAAAATCTAATCACAAGGTATAGAGTATTAGATAAACTCAAGGGGCTAAAGGCAGACAAGTCACCAGGACCCAGTGAACTGCACGCTAGGGTTTTAATGGAAGTGTCTGAAGAGTCAGAGGATCCATTAGTTGAAATTTTTCATAACTTGCTAAATTCCAGGAGGGTACCAGAAGATTAGAAAACAGCCAATGTGACTCCCTTATTCAAAAAGGGAGAAAGGCAGAAAGCAGGGAACAATAGGCCAGTTTGTTTCACATCTGTTATTGGCAAGATGGTGGAGTCAATAATTAAAGAGGAAATAGCTAATCATTTAGGAAAGCTGAATATAATCAAACCCAGTCAATATGGTTTTATGAAAGCTAAATCATGTTTGACAAATTTGCTCAAATTATTTGAGGATATAACAGGGAGAGCAGATAGTGGGGAATCTGTATATGTAGTATATTTAGATTTCCAAAAGGCATTTGACAAGATGCTGCGTAAGAGGTTGTGCATTCAGTAAAATCCCATGGAATTGGAAGAAGTGTGTTAGCATGGATTGAAAACTGGCTGTCATATAGAATAAGAATTCTCACAACACCAGGTTAAAGTCCAACAGATTGATTTGTAGCAAACGCCACTAGCTTTTGGAACTGGTTGTTCCTTCATCAGGTGGGTGGGAGTTCTGATCACAAACAGGGCACAAAGACACAAACTCAATTTACATGAATAATGATTGGAATGTGAGTCTTTACCTTTGCATTGTCTTTACATTGTCTGTACTTTTAAGACTTGATTAGCTAATCAAGTCTTAAAGGTACAGACAATGTGAGTGGAGAGAGTATTAGGCACAGGTTAAAGAGATGTGTATTGTTTCCAGACAGGAAAGTTAGTGAGATTTTACAAGTCCAGGCAAGTTGTGGGGTTTACAGATAGTGTGACATGAACCCAAGATCCCGGTTGAGGCCGTCCTCATGTGTGCGGAACTTGGCTATCAGTCTCTGCTCAGCGACTCTGCGCTGTCGTGTGTCGTGAAGGCCGCCTTGGAGAACGCTTACCCGAAGATCAGAGGCCGAATGCCCGTGACCGCTGAAGTGTTCCCCAACAGGAAGAGAACACTCTTGCCTGGTGATTGTCGAGCGGTGTTCATTCATCCGTTGTCATAGCGTCTGCATGGTCTCCCCAATGTAGCATGCCTCGGGACATCCTTTCCTGCAGCGTATCAGGTAGACAACGTTGGCCGAGTTGCAAGAGTATGTACCGTGTACATGGTGGATGGTGTTCTCACGTGAGATGATGGCATCCGTGTCGATGATCCGGCACGTCTTGCAGAGGTTGCTGTGGCAGGCTTGTGTTGTGTCGTGGTCACTGTTCTCCTTAAGGCTGGGTAGTTTGCTGTGGACAATGGTCTGTTTGAGGTTGTGCGGTTGTTTGAAGTCAAGAAGTGGGGGTTTGGGACAACTGATCTGGGTGGGAGACACTTTATAGCAGTCCATCCCCAAAAGTGTTAAAAGTATAGCTATTTTTTTAATTTCAGGTTTTTTAATTAAGTCTATTACAATCTCATAGTTTTACCATTGTAACAGGAAATCTGCCAGTTTTGTCATGCATAATTTTCAACTGGACTGGAAATGGGATTGGAAAACTTCCTATAGCCATTTTTACTCACTCAGTAATTTATTTGCAATATTTGTCTGTGATTCCTGTTTCTTTGCAGCCAGTAATTTCGTGAAGACTTGAAGCCTGTGTGTGCTTCTCTTTTGTCTCTTGCAGCTTTGCAGTGTTTGCCTTGTTTTCAGTTGTTTGTTTCAGCAGTTGTTTGCACTTTTTGAAGCTTTCAGTGGTCCTGGATTCTCGGTGTCTTCTTTGTTCCTTCTGCAGGTTTCAAAAATCTATTTTTGCTACTCTCTGACACCACGTTGCAATTATAAGGACAGCAATCTTCATTGTTGTGTTTCTGTGAGAGACTTCTATTTAACTGATCTCAAGATGTCTGCCTACATGCATGGTAGCCATGATGTGGACATGCCGGCGTTGGACTGGGGTAAGCACAGTAAGAAGTTTCACAACACCAAGTTAAAGTCCAACAGGTTTATTTGGTCGCACAAGCCACAAGCTTTCGGAGCACTGCCCCTTCACCTGATGAAGGGGCAGTGCTCCAAAAGCTTGTGGTTTGTGCTATCAAACAAACCTGTTGCACTTTAACCTGGTGTTGTGAGACTTCTTACTGTGTATACAGGGTCCCATGTCTATAAAAAGCTTTACATTTCAAAACCCAAACAGTGCCCTATCTGTCCACAAAAAGGAAGACATCTCGACTATGTCAAACAAATTCTCGAGTGTTTCCAAAAACTTTTGACTTCTATCCAGTGTCTCCAACACGGAAGTTATGTTTCAGCTTGCATTAGGCACATGATGCGTGATATAACACACGAGAGGCGTGATGTACTCGGGAAATAAAGGCTTTTATTGCCAACAATAACAGAGCTACCATATACAGTACACGATCCCAGACTAAAGGGTCACCAGGCAGAGCAGTGACCTTTATACCTCTCCCAGGAGGCGGAGCCGACTGGGGTGTACCATAACAACTATATTAACAGGTAGAACAGCCCAACCCTAACCCCAACAGTAACATATATACAGACTCATAGTACTGGCCAGATCATGGCTCAGCACTACCTAGTGGGAACCAACAATGGTTCACCACATTCACCCCTCCTTTGAAAACAAAGGCCGGCGGGGTACAAAACCCAGAACAATTGTTCATTTGTCTATAAGTTCAAGCGGTCTGGGGGACCGCACTGTCGTTGTGACCTCCTCAACACCGGCGATGACACCAGTTCAGGCAATCGCAGTGACGTTCTCCCCAAGGCGATGTCCAGCGACTCCTCCAGTGCCTCACGGGCCGGTAGACCCCAAGGTGGTGACAATCCGCTGAACTCGGGCACACCTTGAAGTGGCGACCATCTCCTGGACTCAGGCAAGCTGTACACGGGAGTAAGAGGGTTAAGTGGTGGTCCCGATACTGTCCGCGCCGTGTCAGGAGGGGAAAAAATGGTTGGGGGGTCCCTAACAGTAGGTGTGGGAGCGACAGGGGTTTCCAAGCCCCCTGCTGGCGCCAGATCTCAAATCGAGACCGTGTCCTCTCGCCCTTCAGGATATGCCACGTAGGCATACTGAGGGTTGGCGTGGAGGAGATGGACCTGTTCAACCAAAGGGTCGGACTTGCGGGTCCTAACATGTCTCCGCAGGAGGACAGGTCCTGAGTACGTCAACCAAGACGGTAATGAGGTCCCAGAGGAAGACTTCCTAGGGAATGAAAACATTCTCTCATGAGGAGTAGCGTTGGTTGCCGTACACAGGAGTGAGCGTATGGCGTGGAGCGCATCAGGGAGTACCTCTTGCCAACGGGAGACTGGAAGACCTTTAGACCTCAACGCCAGTAAGACAGCCTTCCAGACTGTAGCATTCTCTCGTTCGACCTGTCCGTTACCCCTTGGGTTGTAACTCGTGGTTCTACTAGAGGCAATCCCATATGAGAGCAGGTATTGCCTCAAGTCATCGCTCATGAACGACGAGCTCCTATCACTGTGGATGTAACAGGAGTAACCGAACAGGGTGAAAAGATCACGAAATGCCTTGATAACCGTGGCAGCAGTCATATCAGAACAGGGAATGACAAAAGGGAATCGTGAGTACTCATCAACCACATTGAGGAAGTACACGTTCCGATCTGTCGAGGGAAGGGGGCCCTTAAAGTCCACACTCAGTCTTTCGAAGGAACGAGTGGCCTTAACGAGTTGTGCCCTGTCAGGTCGGTAGAAGTGTGGTTTGCATTCCGCGCATATCCGGCAGCTTCTGGTTATGGACCTGACATCCTCCACCGAGTAGGTAGATTCCGGGCTTTTATGAAGTGGTAGAGCCGAGTGACCCCCGGATGGCAGAGGTCATTGTGGAGAGCCTGCAATCGATTCTCCTGCATACTAGCGCATGTTCCACGTGACAAGGCATCCGAGGGCTCGTTGAGCTTCCCTGGACGATACATGATATCATAATTGTAGGTGGAGAGTTCAATTCTCTTATCATTCTTGATCTTACCCCGTAATGTGTTGTTGAACATGAACGCCACGGACCGTTGGTCCGTGAGCAGAGTGAACCGTTTGCCCGCCAGGTAATGGCGCCAATGCCGAACGGCCTCCACAATGGCCTGGGCCTCCTTTTCCACCGCCGAATGTCGAATTTCAGGGCCTTGGAGGGTGCGAGAGAAAAAGGCGACGGGCCTGCCCGCCTGGTTAAGTGTGGCGGCCAGGGCAAAATCAGATGCATCACTCTCCACCTGGAAGGGGATGGACTCATCGATAGCGTGCATCGTGGCTTTCGCGATGTCAGCTTTTATTCTTGCAAAGGCTAAGCGAGCCTCTGTTGCTCGGGGAAAAGAGGTAGACTTGATGAGCGGACGAGCTTTGTCCGCGTAATTGGGAACCCACTGTGCGTAGTATGAGAAGAAGCCTAAGCATCTTCTCAGTGCTTTTACGCTAGTGGGCAGGGGAAGTTCGAGGAGAGGACGCATACGGTTTGGATCAGGGCCAAGGACCCCGTTTTCCACCACGTATCCGAGGATAGCTAGGCGGCACGTGCGAAATACACACTTCTCCCTGTTGTAGGTCAGATTCAGGCGAGATGCAGTGCGTAAGAATCTAAGAAGGTTGGCATCGTGGTCCTGCTGGTCATGGCCGCAGATGGTGACGTTATCCAGGTACGGGAAGGTAGCCCGCAGCCCGTTCTGGTCCACCATTCGGTCCATAGCACGCTGGAAGACCGAGACCCCATTCGTGACACCAAAAGGAACCCTTAAAAAATGGTACAGGCGACCATCCGCCTCAAAGGCCATGTATTGTCGGTCCTCTGGGCGAATGGGAGTTGGTGGTAAGCAGATTTTAAGTCGATGGTGGAGAACACCCGGTACTGCGCAATCTGATTGACCATGTCAGATATGTGCGGGAGGGGATACGCATCCAGCTGCATGTATCTGTTAATGGTCTGACTATAGTCTATGACCATCCGGGGTTTGTTCCCATTCTTAACCACCACGACTTGCGCTCTCCAAGGACTAGCGCTAGGTTGGATGATCCCTTCCTTGAGGAGCCGCTGAACTTCAGATCGAATGAAGATCCGATCTTCAGCGCTGTAACGCCTGCTCTTTGTTGCGATGGGCTTGCAGCCTGGCACAAGATTCTGGAATAGGGAGGGTGTGGTAATCCTAAGCGTTGAGAGGCTACATGTGGAGCGCGTTGGGCAATTTAGAGGCTGCAGGTCTCCCACTGAAAGCGGAGGGAGTGGCCCACCGTACTGCAGGGTTACACTCTTCAAGTGGACCATAAAATCTAGTCCTAGGAGTATTGGCGCGCAAAGATGCGGTAACACAAGGAGCTTGAAGTTCTCGTAGACTGTGTCCTGCACCGTCAGATTGACCACGCAACACCCTAGCACGGTGACAGACCGGGACCTTGACACCATCGAAATTGTCTGCTTGACAGTCCGAACCTGGAGACCACACCGCTTCACGGTGTCTGGATGAATGAAGCTCTCCGTGCTCCCGCTGTCAAACAGACAATAAATCGGGCGTTTGTTTACCTGTATGTCCATCATGGACTTGTCGAGTCTGTGAGGCTTGGCCTGGTCCAGGATGATCGACGCCACCGTTGGTTCGTGGGCGCAACTGCAGGCAGCTGAGATGGTTGATGACGACCCCTGCTGGTCATTCGCGGACGGTGCCGACCAACATGGCTGCCCCCATAGGTTGCACGTGGACGATGGCACCAAAACCTGCGGCCCCTGCAGGTCGCACGTGTTTTGCGACTCCGTCGTTCGGAATGGCGACGTCCTGGAATCGCACGTGGCAGAAGACCTTGAAGATGCAGAAGACAAGGAGGCCGGCTCCGGGGAGTCACACGCCGCACTGCTGGTCTTGGATGGAAGTTTGGACCGGCATACCTTGGAATAGTGCCCCTTCTTGCCGCAGGCGGAGCACAACACCGCTTTAGCTGGACATCGCTGCCGAGGGTGTTTCACCCCCCCACAGAAGTAACACCGCGGGCCACCTGGAGCTGCTGCCATCGTCAGGTCCGAGGCTGGGAACGCAATCGCGCAGTTTTTCGGTCCCGCTGAATGAAGTGGGGTCTGTGACTGCCCCTGCCCCTGCCACGCTGTCTCCACGTGGTCGTCGGGGTACATCGCCAGACTTTTGGAGGCCGTTTCTAGAGTGTCAGCTAACTCTATGGATTTAGTGAGGTCGAGGTTACCTTGCTCCAACAGCCGAAGGCGGATGTACGACGAGCCGATTCCTGCCACGAACGCATCTCGAGCGAGGTCGTTCATGTACTGGTCTGCCGACACTGCCTTGCAGTTGCAGGCTCTGGCTAGCTGTTGAAGCTCGCACGCGTACTGTTCCATCGTTTCGCCGGGCTGCTGCTGTCGAGTGGCTAGAAGATAACGAGCATGCATCTCATTCGGCGGTTTGTTGTATCGCTTCTTGAGAAGCTCGAGGGCCCCTTTGTAGTCGGTGGCCCCACGGATCGCTAGGTATACAGCGTCGCTTACCCTCGTGTGGAGGACCCGGAGTCTGTCGGCGTCGTTGTTGACCGCTGTGGAGGCGTCGAGGTAATCCTGGAAACACTTCAACCAGTGGTCGAAAGTGTTCGATGCGCCCGCCGCACGTGGGTCCAATGTAAGCCGTTCGGGTTTAAGCATTTACTCCATGTTTTCTTTGTCGTTTTTTTTTCACAAAAAAAAAGAATTTATTTGTTGGCAATAAAATTGATGCGCGATATAACACACGAGAGGTGTGCTGTCCTCGGGAAGTAAAGGCTTTTATTGCCAACAATAACAGAGCTACCATATACAGTACACGATCCCAGACTAAAAGATCACCAGGCAGAGCAGTGACCTTTATACCTCTCCCAGGAGGCGGAGCCAACTTGGGTGTACCATAACAACTATATTAACAGGTAGAACAGCCCAACCCTAACCCCAACAGTAACATATATACAGACTCATAGTACTGGCCAGACCATGGCTCAGCACTACCTAGTGGGAACCAACAATGGTTCACCACAGCACATGATATAAAACAGCAGACATAACCATTGATGGCACCAGTATCAAAACTGTGGAAAAGATCTCATACCTTGGTAGTGTGCTCCCTAAGGATGCCACTATTGATTAAAATATGTGTGCAGGTATCCAGAAAGCAAGATCTGACAACTCTATGATTATGTCGGGAAGCAGCATGGTATTAAACTGAAGACTAAAATTAAATCCTACAGGTCTATTGTCCTTATCACTTTGCTGTATGACGCAGAATCCTGAGCCTACTATAAGTACCAAACGGAATGCTTCCACCAAAGACACCTGAAGCCCATCATGAAAATTCAATGGCAGAAAAAAAATTACAATTAGGTCCTTCATTGGGCTGGGCTGAACAGCATGGAGACAACTCTCCAGAAAATTCACCTTCGATGGGTAAGCTATG
Source organism: Mustelus asterias (assembly GCF_964213995.1). Classification (NCBI taxonomy): domain Eukaryota; kingdom Metazoa; phylum Chordata; class Chondrichthyes; order Carcharhiniformes; family Triakidae; genus Mustelus; species Mustelus asterias. The sequence goes on from NC_135802.1 coordinate 128,976,439, forward strand.
TCTCCCACAAGGAGGAACAAAGAATCCCAATGCAGATATTCCATGGAGAACTGTCGCAGGGAAAAATAATCATGGTGATAAGTACAAAAGATACATGAACACTCTAAAAAGTGAACCTTATGCACTTATGAATTGGAAAACACTACAGAAAACACTGGCTAGTGTAGAAGCAAGCACTGAAATTTGGTTCAGCATGCTTCAAGGACAGTTTACACCAAACTTAATATCCAGTGTACCCAGAAGATCAGAGGTGGTGCAGCTGCAAAAGTACCAACAATATCCACATTAACTGGCAGTTATACATCGATGTCAATCTTGCATCGGACTCTTAAGAGGATCCTAGAAGACAATTAAGTCACAAACAGCTCGGACATATTAGGATACTGGTGCCCAGACTTAAGTGATTTGAGATCTACTTATTCGACAGTCAGCCTAACATTATCTACCAGCCCTGTCTTCCCATCCTCCCCTGCAGGGGGGTTCAAACATGTTGCACAATATAGGCCTATATGGCCTGTGACGTTAGTGTACCTTTAAGAGATTTTTTTAAAATCATGTGCTCTGCAGCTCTCACAGCCTCAGCTCTCATTGTTGCTGGGCTGTCTGTAGGATTCCTTTTATTGCTCCTTCAGTGGTTTAAATGGGGTTTATTTTTACTCTGGGATTTTTTATGACCCTGCATTGTTAGGAGGAGGGTCATGTGTTCGGGACAGTTTTTTGTCCACCCTAGTGAATTTAAGGTTTCATTTTCTGTTTTGGCTGGCTGCAGTTTTGAGTTTAGAAGAGACATCAAGCTGAAAAGGAGTGTTTTTCTCTCTCTGCCTGGTTTTTGGAAATTCTGGTTAGCTGAAAGCAAGGCTTCTTGTTTTCCTAGAGTAGAGAATCGGCTGTTGGTGGCTCGACCAGTCTCTTGGTGTTCTGGGAAGCTGTTCTAATTCCAACCTTGTCTGTGTGTGCCTCAACAGAACTGCAGCATTCATCCAAAGGACTCAGTTCCAGTACCATGTGAGCATTAGCCTTTGCTGTGTTAAACCTGTGAAAAGGGTTTATTGTCTATGGGAAGTATTGTTTGATTGGAATATTTTAGATATATTTGTTAAGGGTTATACATTATTGTGGTTGTTTGTTTTTGTTTGTAATTGATAAGTTATTGCTAATTTTCTTTCCATACATGTTAACTACATTCTTAAACAAACTTTGTTTGATAGTGGGTCATTTAAATCACACCTGAAGTGAAGCATATCATGCTTACCCTAGCCAAATTCAAAGTGCAAAACTTCTGATCCAGGTGGACTTCATAAAACACTTTGGAGTTTCTGGCCTGAATTATAACAGACCTGCCAATGGATAAAAAGAAGAAAAATGCACCAATTCATCTTGCACACTATTATGCAAAGATTTCCTCCTCTGAAGGGCATCAGTAAATCCCACTCTGCCATTCAGTGATATGACTGTTGATATTCTACTTCAACACTGTTTTCTCTCTCCCTCAACCCTACCCATCTAGGAATTCAATAGACAAAGGTCAATTTTATATCTCTTATCCCCACCTTAGTCATCACAATTTCTGATATTTCCTCCTTTTGTCTGATTACATTGGTGATAAGTTGTTGAATGATTTCTTTCTTTGAGCTTCATATATTGGATTTGGTTCTTAACCATTATTCCGGTTTTCAGACTTTGTAATCTGCTCGTATTCAAAAGCGCACACCATGTATGTGCTGTGCATGCACAGAGTACAGAAAGCACACATCGCTTTGACTAATTTCCAATCAACAGGCCAACTGCAGTTGAGGTGCAGAAGAGGGCACCTCTTCCCTCAGGTTCTACAAGAGATAGTTGCAGAGATAATGGATACACTAGCTATGATTTTCCAAAATTCGTTAGATGCGTGAACCATTCCAGCAGATTTGAAGTTAGTAAATGTAACACTTTTTCAAGAAAGGAGGGAAAGAGAAACAGGTGACTACGAGCCAGTTCAGCAATCATTGGGAAAATTCTGTAATCATTGGGAAAATTCTAGAATCATAGAAAACTCTTTCCCTTTTTCTCAAGTCGTAATTTTCTTTCTGGGACTCTTGCTTAGCCTTCATTCTCCCCACTAATTCTGGCAATACCAAATCCAAATGGGTTCACACACATCATTCCATTAGTAATTCAGCTGGCATAACCCCTGTGGTCATATTTGCCGTGATATTGTATGACAACAAGAGACTTGCCAAACGTAGAGGCATTGGCCTATGAACTTGCATTTTCATCAATGATTTGAACATTTGTACAGCTCATTCTGCTAAACCATTGGAAGCTGGGTGGTAAGGGGCTGACTGAACATGGCGAATACTGTTTGACTTAACAAATTTCTGAAACTCCGCTGTAAATGCAATGTTCGTTGTCTGGCACTAAGGCCTCTGGGATGCCATGGATGGCAAATATTTGCCTTAACTTGTCAATGGTGGCTGTGGCCATTGTAGACTTATCAATTGGACATCCAACCATTTAGAATGAGCATCCAAGATGTGGAACATATGCCCCATGAACAGACCTGCAAAATCTATATGTAGTCTTGACCACGGCTGACCCGGCCACTCCCATGGATGCATTTTGTTGGTGCAGGCAATGCTTGTTGGGCTTCACAACTCAGGGACTGGTTGACCGTTCTTTTGATTTCTTTATCGATGCCCAACCACCTGACGTAACTTTGGGCAAGTGCTTTCATCCTATTTCATCCAAAGTGTATGTCATGCAATTCCTGTAATGAAAGCTGTTGTCCTTGGGGTGGCACAATAACACGAGCCCTCCATAATAACACACCATCCTCACGTTATCTCCATCCTACGTTGCTGGTAAGGTTTAAGTTGCTCTGACTTATCATCTCGTCATCATTATATCATCATCCTCCTAACCCATGCCTGAAAAGGGCGTGAGGCTGATTGTAATATTTAAATCCTATGTAAAGTAGAATTTAAATATTACAAGTGAGCCCAGGACGCTATCATAAGGGCTCACTTGCCTTTGCGGCCTCACTGGTGAAGGTCCTCACCGGTGAGAATCCTGTATGGTCCACATCAACGGGGACCTGTCAAGATAGCCTCGCTAGTAGGACCGGGAGTTTGGGGGCAGAGGGGTGTCCACCAGGCACCAGACAGTTCCAAGGGGACGGGGCCTCAGGGGCAGGTCCTACTGGGGGGGGGGGGGGGGGGCAGGCCTGAAGAGGGTGGGGCCTAAGGCAGTGGCAGGTGGGGGAATGGTGCCCACTCTGTAACTGGGATCAGGGGGGGAATGCTGCACACTCTGCAACTGGCGATCGGCTGGTCTGTGCAGGGAGGTGGACGATCATCTGGTTCATGCGGGGGTGGGGGGGGCATGTGGGCAGTCAGCCAGTTGGTGCAGGGGAGGAGGTGGATGTTCGGTCCATGCAGGGGGAGAATCGGCCACGCTAAGCTGCAGTAGCAGTGGGGGGCAATTGGTCGCAGAGCCCTGTGGTAGCTGGGGGAAGGTAACTGACAGATCTCTGAGAGAACTGCACATGCGCAATGCTGAAATCTGCTGGTTTTCAGCGAGCTTAGGCACCACTCTCTCTGCTTGCTGGTTGGAATCAGATCTTGGTTCATTTTTTCCTCAAAGTGAGGTAAGATTCGATTTCAGATTTTCCCAAAAAAAGGCGAATTCACTCCCGTTTTCACATTCGTTTGGCACTTAGAATGTTTTTGGTAAGATCGCCCCTTTTGGGCTTGAGGCATCAGGTGATGTTAGACTCCTCACCAGGCTGTAGGTTTGTGTGCCACAGACTGCAATACACATCTACTCTCTTTTTCTCCCTGGCTCCATTGAGGTTCCTCCCCAACCCAAGCCCTCATTCCCGATTGGCTCAGCCCCCACACTGCCTCTCCATAGGGTCTGGCCTGACTACAGAGCACTCAAGGATCGGCTCCTTAAAGGGGTCACGTTACCAGAGACTTGCTGGAGATTGTTTCTGCTGGGCGGGGAATCTGAAATACTCGGGTGTAGTCTCAGTATAAGGGGCTAATCATTTAGGACTGAAACGAGAAGAAATTATCACAACCCCACGTGCTTACCCTGCTAGATCCACTGACACTAAGGGGCTATTTGGCATGGCCAATCCACCTAACCTGCACATCTTTGTGCAGGAAGGAAACTGGATCACCCAGAGGAAACCTACACTGACACGGGGAGAATGCACAAACTCCACACAGATAGTCACCCGAGGCCGAAATTGAACCCGGGTACCTGGCGCTGTGAAGCAGCAGTACTAACCACTGCATGGCCCATCTTCCCTAGATAGACTGTAGTCTTACTCAAGGGCTTGCTTTAAACTATTTTACAACATCACAACATTGTAAATGATAGGTGACAGAGTAGAAATGTCTCTCCTGTGTAGAATGTTCATCCTCTCTCAATAAGCTTTGCACATAACTGTTGATATCACTGACATATAATCATCTGCACTACATTACTCATGAGAATAACTAAATTTTAACCCATTACACTACGAACCCAACTACCTTTCCTGAAGGTCCCACAAAGGTGCATATCTGAACTGAAAGATATTTTTGAGACATGTAACGGTGTTTCTCAGAGTGAGCAACCTCCTCTGAAGAGTCTTCATTCCTCTCCTGCACCAGCAAATGTTGAATACCTGTACAACTTGTGGGAGATGTATAATATGAATTATAATGGAGACAGTGAAAGGATTTTTAAGCCATATTTGTGCAGATGATCATATTGCAGTAGCTGCTGACATCAGGTCAATATGACTGAGTATTGTGTGGCTTGCGCAAGGTCCAGGAGAGGGGGTACAGATGGTGCCAAAAGCCAAGGCTCAGGGCTAAGGGGTCCCGAACTCTATTTTAAACTGAGTTTCTCGTCATCCACACCGAGCAGTCAAAGTCGCAGACTGGCTTAGAAAATCTGAAGTGAAGAGTTCCGTTCTTCTTAAAGCTGTGCTGCTGCTTCCAACCTTCGAGCAGCCTCATTAAAGTTTACTGTGAGCAGGTTTTGTGCAGTGAGATTGCCAGGTCAGAAGTGTGTAATGGCTCATGGTGTATCAGTAACCTCTTTTATCCTGCATATGGTTCTCAAGCATTTTTTCTAGTGATTTAAATTCATTTTAACTTATTTTACAGAATGTGAGTATTGCTAGCTGGGTCAGCATTTATTGCTCATCCCTAACTGCTCTCCATTTCAGAAGACATTTGAGAGTCAACCACATTGCTGTGGCTCTGGAGTTACATATAGGCCAGACGAGATAAGGACAGCAGAACTCCTTCCTTAAAGGACATTAGAGAACCGGTGAGTAAAATCTTGTCCTTTTGTCTACTTACCCTATTGTCCCACTCAACCTTGGTACTAGTATTGAAATGTTTGATAAAGTTGTGTTGCATCGTAGATAGTGAAAAGATTTGTTGATCAAGGAAACACAGTTACAAATGTGAACCATTCAGTCTTTGTCCTCTGGTTTCTTAAAATTTATGTTGCACAGAGACACCTGAGAGCTCCAATGCCTCTCACTGACAGTGAAGACATATGTCTTTCAATCATTCCACTTTGTTGCTCACGAGTAATTTGTTCTTTCTACCCTATGATATTACTGATAAAATAGAATCTAATTACACCCCCTCTATGAAATAATTATATTGAAGAATATCATGTATCCAGGAGGAGAAAGTCTGGGCCCAATTTTACCATCATGTTGCGCCCATTTTCGGGCGTGAAAACTTGATAAAGTTGGACGTGAGGTGAGTAGTGTGATCCGTGCCTGCCTCTGCATCAGTTCTCCTTTTACCAAGGCCCGAAAATGGACGCGATCGGGACTGCATCTGAAACAGGCGAAACAGCCATTTAAATGCATTTGCATGCATTTAAATTGCCTTAATGGACTGCACGCCCAACTTTACCAGCACTTCCCCCTTTACCACCGCGTTCACCAATCCAGAATCAGCACGAAACAGACATACTCCATAAAAGTCCGATTCAGGCGCTCCATCAGTGAGGGTTAGTGAGGTGGTAAATGCGTAGCATCCGACGGCTCTCTGCTGCTTATGGCCATTGCAGCCATTTTCTTTCTCGGGTTCGTGGGGGCTCTGCAAGTGTGTGGGGGGGGGGGGGGGGGCGGTGGGGGACTGTTGCTTAGCAGGATCTCTGATGTCCGATTTGCAGCACGGACCCGGGTCTCAGCACTGACCTTGGATCTTGGGGTGTTGCTGGGACCTAGTGCACTCAGCGCTCTTCCAGCTGAAGGATGTGCACAAAGCCCTTGCAAATTGCACTGCTGCAGCTTCTCAACTTTTCAAGGAGCTGTGATCTTGGGGAGCATGTGGCTGGGGGAATGGGGGGGGTGTGATTTTGAGGAGAATGTGGTGGGGGAATTAATTGGGGGCTGTGAGTTTGGGGAGCATGTGGCTGGGGGGATGCGCAGTATGGACAGTGACTGTTGATGTGTTTCTCTCCATCTCCAACCCCCCCTCCTCCCTTCAGAGTGACGAAATGGCTTTTGTGATGCAACCGATTGACCTTGCTGTTCTTATGGTTGCTGCTGGAGCTGAGGAGGAAGAGCTGGAGGAAGAATTGTGGGCACAGGAGGCCCAGGCATTAACACTTGCAGGAGTAGAGGGAGACGACCACCAGAGGCAGGTGGCAGAGGGGTGGGGTGGGGTGTGGGGGGAGGGGGTGGGGGGTGGTGGTAGGAGAAAGAGGGAGCAGAGACCCTGGCAGTTCCATGCACAAGTGTCATCTGAACAGATGTTGGACACAGTGTGCCGCCGATGTATCCGCCTCTGAAAGGAGACAGTGCAACACCTGTGCCATCTGTTGCAGGAGCTGACACCAAGGGCCAGGGGGGGAGGGGGGGTCACCCACTCTTGGTGACTGTCAAATTGACAGCTGCTCTGAACCCCTAGCAGAGGTGTATGTGGATTTCCCAGACAGCTGTGCACACCTGTGACAAACAGGTCACAGAAGCCCTGTATGCCCGGGCTGGGCCATACATCAAATTTAACCTGGCCCAGCAGGAAGCCTGGGCTGCAGGGTTTGCAGCCATAGTGGGGCACTCTCATAGTACCTAACGTACAGGGGGCCATCAACTGCATCCATGTCGCCCTCAAGGCTCTCCTACAGAATCCATGAAGATTCATCAACAGAAAGGGGTTCCACTCCCTGAATGTTCAACTAGTGTGTGACCATAATATGAACATTATACACGACTCCGCAAGACACCCAGGCAGCGTGCAAGAGAGCTTCATTGTCAGGAGCTCTGACATCCCGGAGGCATTTGAAGAGGAACCCAGGCTGTGGGGATGGCTCGTGGGTGATATGGGTTACCTGCTTCAGACATGGCTGATGACACCTGTGCGGAGGCCTGTGACTGAGGCAGAGACCTGCTATAATGAGGCCCATGTAGCCACCCGTGTGATAGTGGAGAGGTGCATAGGACTCCTTAAAATTAGATTTTGATGCCTGAACCACTCCAGCCTCGATACAACCTCTTCCCGCATTGTGGTCATGTGCTGTGCCTTGCACAACTTGGCTCTGCAGAAAGGTAACCTATTGGAGGAGGAGGAGAAGGAGGACGTGGAGGCTGACCAGCCGGGCGTCGCTAGGGAGGAGGATGACCAGCAGGAGGAGGAAGAAGAGGAAGAGCACGCCGAGGAACACCACCCAGGTGCTGGAGGGGTGGCAGCTCAAATGAGGCATGCGAGGGTGGCTATGGAGGCCCTGATCACCAGCTGGTTCAGTCACTAGAGGCTTGTGTCTGTGCGTTCCATTCCCCCTCCCCCACCCAAAGTCCTTCTATCTCCTGCAACATTGTCACACCAGAGTGGTGGGCCTGGGTACGCTGTGCTAGTGAGTTTTTTGGCAGGAACGAGGTTGATAACAACTCACTAAGCACCATTATGATGATGCCATGGTGCAAACTAGTTTGACTCCTACCTGAGCCCCGCATGCAGGCTGGCACCTGGGCCCATGTCTGTGTAGTGGGTAAGGGATCTGAAACTCTCATACAGGGCCCTGGGGTAGGTGGGGTTCGGGAGGGAATCACTCATGGGTTCTGAGGAACCAATGGCTTCCTTTTCTCAGTGACACAGCTTTGAAGGGCCTCCCCAACTGACATCAACATGAAGCATCCTCCGGCGATCATCAATGGAAGAGGATTCCTATTCAAGGCAAATCTGAGACAAATTAGTCACAGGTGGGTGGTGAAAAAACATTTAATAATTGCAATAAATGCGTTTTAATGATGAGTTCTAACATAAAAAATTGGAATGGAAAACTTTAAAGTGCTTAAAGATCTAGCTAACTAGTGCAGCCCTTCACCCGTACCATCTTTGTGTAACTACAACTTCCTGACCTTACGTGGCCTGCCACTGCGCCTCAGTGACTCCCCAGAATGTACATCAGAGGTGAAGGGGGCCTCCTGCCTACCTTGCCCCATTCATTGTCTGTGATGCACCTGGCGGGCGTCCTCTGGAGGCCCTGGACCTTGAGAGTCCTGGCCGGCTTCCAGGTGTCTGGGATGTTTCCATGACACCCTCTTTAACCCGCTGTCCCTGAGATGCCCTGGTGTCAGGAAGGGGGGAGTTAGAAGGTGTAGCCAAAGCCACAGTCTCCTGGCTGGAAGGCCCGAGCATGGGCTCGAGCCCTTCCTCCTCCATTTGGCTTCCTGTGGGCCCCTGGGTCACTCCATGGGACGGTGCTTCTGCAGTGAGCTCCAGAAGCTCCGGTGTCATCTGGCCCTGCCAGTCCTGGAAGACTACCTGCGTCCTATCCAGCCCTGTGCAATGCCCATCGGAGTCAGGGGCACTTGTCAATGGGCGCAGCAAGGGCCCTCTGAGGTTGGGCCATGCTCTGCAACCCCTCAGCCATGACCCTCTGCGGTTCTCAAGGGCTGCTGCCGTAGCCCGCTGTGTCTCAGCACTGACCCGCTGGGTCTCCTGCAAGCTCTCAAGCCTCTCAGCCACGGGCCGCAGAATCTCAAGAATCCTGTTCAGTTCCTCAGCTGTGGCATGCTGTGACTCGGCCATCGTTTGGAGACTGCCACTCATGGTGAGGATTCCCTGCCTCAGGCTTTCTATTGCAGACACCACCCTTGCAGTGTTGGCCTGGGAAGCACGCAAGACAGGCAATAGCTGGTCTGCCTGAAAGCTTTGGGACTCCTCCCAGCAGCCTCACAGTTGATCCAGTGTGGTTGTCAGCCCCTCCTGCATTCAAAGAATAAAGAAAATTACAGCACACGAATAGGCCCTTCAGCCCTCCAAGCCTGCACCGACCATGCTGCCCGACTGAACTAAAACCCCCTAAAAGAACAAAGCTCTGTTGCTGCATCTCCAGCAGCTGAGGGAGAAGTGACCTCAGAGGCCCAGCATGTAGCCTGGGGCCAGCTGAGTCCTCGCCTCCGGCAGGCCCCGCATGTCAGAGGCCTCGGACTGTCCCTCTTCCATCCAATGTACATCAGCAGATGTGTCGTGCTCACAAGAGAGTGACCCAGAAGCCTCACCACTAACTGGACCCACTGATGTGTCAGTATCTGGGATGGTGAATTGTGAGGTGGAAGCTGACGCCAAAAGGGTGCCATCCTCGGAGTTCCCTTCAGCCTTGGAAGTCCCTTCTGAGCTGTCCTGACCAGGATGGGCGGAGATGCAGTACGGGCCTGGAGTCCAGAAGGCCCCGGGGCGTCCAGGTGTATCCCTGCAACAAAGGACACAAGGTTAAGTGCAAGGGAGAGGAATCCGGGATGCAAAACACGTGATTCACATTTCTCCATTGAACATAGAACAAAGCACCAAGAAAATTACATCACAGGAATAGGCCCTTCAGCTCTCCAAGCCTGTAGCGACCAGGCTGCCCATCCTATTTGTAACCCTCTACCCTTCCATGGACCATATGCCTCTATTCCCATCCCATTCATGTAGCTGCTTCTGCGACCACCCCCGGCAGCGAGTTCCAGGCACCCACTATTCTCTCTGCAAATAAACATGCCTCGTAAATCTCCTTTAAACCTTGCCCCTTGCACCCAAAACTCATGCCCTCGAAGTTGCCTCAAAGTGAGTGGAGGATTGACAAGAGCTCACGTCTTGATGGCAACCCGACCATGCTGTCACTGACAGCCCGCATCTCCTCTTCCCTTGATAGCTCCAGCGCCTGCTCCTCGAAGGGGGTGAGGATCCAGAGGTCTGGCTCACCACCTCCTGTCTTTGCCCCCTCTCTGGTGTTATGGTGGGTTTTCTCCTGTGGAGACAGAAGGAACCATGAAAGAAATGATGGCGTGATTCCTGCAGAGTATCAGGTGGTGGCCCTTAGAGGGCAAATGTAGTGGGACTCTTGGAGGGAGGGGGAGGATAGGAAGGAGGTGCTTGGGGGTCAGGAGCTGGAAGCATACAGGATGCTGGGGATGGGAGGATCTGGGGGAGATTTGGGGGAAGATGTTAGATGGGGTTAAGCACTCCCCTTGCTGCCGTGATGAGGTCATTGACCTTTTTGTGGCGCTGCTTCCCAGTTCGGGGGGCCAGCGCCCTGGCACTGACCAAGGCAGCGACTGCCTCCTAGGCCGCATTGCCATCACCCACCGCCGCTCTCCACCACCCCCCCCCCCCCCCATCCCCCCGGCCTGCGCCCTCTTGGGGGGAAGATGGTGTCCTGCCTCGCCTCTGCTGCATCTAGTAGCCTCCCCAGGTCGCCCTCAGAAAAACAAGGGGCTGGTTGGGCGCACATTGTCCTGGAATGCCTGCTTGCCTGTCTATCCTTGAGCTTTTATGGAGCTGCCCTCGTTAGGGCAGATCAGCTGCAGGCAGTTGGCAGAGCATTCCAGCAAGTTACATACAGCACATGCAGGTGTGCTAATGTGCGGGGGTGGGGTGGGGGGGACTGGATCAGTGCCTCAATGATTGGGGACAGGAGAGAGAGAGCTGTCAAACAGCCATCGGAGTCTGGAGGTGATGGGGGCCATGTGCGGGAGAGTCCGGGGTGTGGGGGGGATTTCTCTGCCTGATATCGGTAGGGTGGAGGGGAGGAGGGTGGAGCTCTCTGCCTGAGATCGGTGGGGGGGAAGGGGGATCTGCTGCCACTCTGCCTGAGATCGGTAGGGGAAGAGGGGGAAGGGGGCCATGATCGGTCTGGGTGGCAGGGAGGTGGGGGGATAAGAGGGTCAGTAATGATGTGGGTTTGGGACAATGTCTGTGGCAGCCAGGGAGAGGCATTATCCGGCCAGCAAGGGATGTGGCACGGGAGCAGCATTCTACCATTTTTTTGTCTACACATGCACATTTGGAGGCGCCGAACGGATCTGCAGGGTTTTGGGTGCGTTAAGCCCCTCCTATAGGCTTGTGCAGCGCGATTCGGAATCGCTGATATATTTTCAGGCAGAGTGCGTTGGGGGTGCCTGAGAACAGGGCTAAGCATTGGATCTGAAACACTCCCAGTTTCAAGTCGCCCAGCACTTAGAATCAAAATGGTAAGATAGGGCCCTCTGATTCTTCTACAAATTAGAAAGTTGTGAATTTTTTGGGGCTTCAAGCATTGAATCTTTTCCCCAAATCTCTGCGTCTATATGGTGCAATTTTAAAAAATCATTCATGGGACTTGGGCGTCCCTGGCTGGCCAGCATTTATCGCTCGTCCTGAATTGCCCTTGAACTGAGTCGTTTGCTAGACCATTTCAGAGGGCAATCGAGAGTCAGCCACATCACTGTGGCTCTGGAGTCACATGTAGGCCAGACCTGGTAAGGACGGCAGATTTTCTTCCCTAAAGGACTTTAGTGAACCAGATGGGTTTTTCAGACAATTGACAATGGTTTCATGGTCATCAGTAGATTCCAACTTTTAAAAAATTGAATTCAAATTCCACCATGGGCCGGGTCCCCAGAATATTAGCTGAGTTTCTGGATTAATAGTCTAGCAATAATACAACTTGACCATCACCTTCCCATGTGCCCAACATGTTAATGAGGGCAAGAGGCAGTCACTGAAATCAGTGTTATCATCTACATAGTGTTATAAATAGCCAATGAGATATTTTCCTGTCAAATTAACAAATTTGCACGATGCTGTAAAGTAAAATTTATACTAACCCATTATATCGTTGCTGCTCTTAATATTAATGATCCATACTGCACTATGATGAGATTTGTAAACAGATACCAACAATAGACATCATCACTTTACTAGGATCTTTCTGTGATTTTTTTGGTGAATTGATGGTGATAGGGGAAAAATACCATGCATGGTTGAGGGGGAGGGTTAAAGTTGGGGTGGGGTAAAGGAATAAGGGGCCCAGAAACAGGAGAAGCACTGGGGCCTGTGTTTTCTCACCCTGGCCTTGGCCATATGGTTGTGCGATATCTAATCCTGACACACTGAGACCCCCATCTCACAATTCCTTATGGCCTTGCATTCTGACTGTCTGTCAATCTCCAGTGCATCCTGCACACAGTGGTCTGGGTGGCAATGACTGGAGGCCCATCCTGATTGTTTTGTGCTCTCTTCTGTTGCAAGGAGAGAAGGAAGAGTTATGTCTGTGAGAAATTAAATATGTTGACAATGGAATGACAACATTTGTGGAGGATAACTGTGAGGGTTAGGTGAGAGGTGAGGGTGTGTGGCAGAGCTAGCTGTTTAGATGGGGAACTACTCACCTGCTATTCCTCAAGAAGATTTTACATGAGATCTGTAGCAGACTGTCCTTTTGATTGGGTATTGATTTCTTAAAAAATATATATTTGTTCATGAGATTTGGGTGCCGCTGACAAGGCCAGCATTTATTGCCCATCGCTAATTGCCCTTGAAATGAGTAGCTTGCTAGGAGTCAATTTAAGAGTCAACCACTCTGCTATGGGTCTGGAGTCACATATAGGCCAGGGCAAGTAAGGACAGCAGATTTCCTTCTCTAAAATACATTAGTGAACCAGGTGGATTTTCATAACAGTTGACAATGTTTCACGGTCCAGATTCCAATTGAATTCAAATTTCGATATCTACCGTGGTGGCATTTGAACCCAGATCTCCAGAGTACTGCCCTGTGTCTCTGGATTATTAGTCCAGTGACAACACCACTATGCATATATTTTGTTCTGGGGAAAATCAATGCTTACCTTCCAAATTAAGACCAATTTGCACATTGGCTACGGTTTGGAGACATTTCAGAATTAGGATTTTGATTCGGTGACATTAATTGGTTGTGTTGTTCCTTTGAGATTAGTCCACACATTAGGCTAGGAGGTATGCACATTCTTTGATTCAAACCATTGTTAAATTGACCAAAGCTGAGGTCAAATTCAACATATTCCCATGCCAATTTGATTCCGAGGAAGTGGATGTTGCCAGAGGTCCCCAGATATGGACTTCAGTTGTTGGTTTTTCCAACAGGCAGATGACCAATCTATCACTTTGGCCAGCTGCATGCGGAAAACAGAAGTAAAAGCTATGATGAGATGTTGCCAGTAAATTTGGCCAGACTTGCTGGGTTTTCTCCATGTTACTATGCTACGTAGCTCCCCCATAAACATTGCATGTGGTTCACTGTTACTGCCTTGGAAGCCACTCAGACATAAAAAGAATGAGTATCCACTCAAGACAACAATGTATGGGCAATAAATACAGCTTTGATAAAATATTGCCTGCATCTCAAGAACCAATATTGTAAGAAGCTATGAGCATTAACAATGTAATAATCAAAAGCTGAGATCAGAAATACCCAATTTGAATATCAGACTTTGTCTTATTAATAATAGACCAGTACTGAGAGGGTAAACAGATAAATACATTGACCAATTTGCAACTTCAGTCACTAATCGCTTGTAACGCTGGTACCTCATTAATCTATTGCCTGTAATGAATGCAACTCAGCATTGGCAGTAAAACAAACCAAGATCAAGTGTAGTATCGACATGCTGTACTTGGTTGAAGTCATTAGGTTACATTTTAGCTTCATTTGAAGCAATTTTTAAAAGCGGCATCTCGGCCTTTTGGCAAAGATGCAAATGAGATCAAGCCTTGGAGGAGGTGCAATGCCTACTCCAATCAGCTTGGATCATGTAGATAAGCCCAAGACAGGAGGTGGAGAGCCCTGTCTTGTCAGCTTGGATCAGGAATGTCTCACTTGTTGGAACTCTGAATTGGATTTGATTTGATTGAATTGGATTTTAAAAAAAGAAAAGGATTCTCAATATTTTGTTTCTCTTCCTAGCTTTAGTGACCTTAGAGAGCTGTTAGAGGACATTGAGTCCATGCAGCCAACCTTGTTGATAAAGCCTGGTACATTGTAATCTGCAAAACAGCCCTGCAAAATGGTTGAAAGGTGACCTTAGTCTTGATACACTTGTTGAAAGGGAAAATCTGGCTCTGGTCAGTGCTTTCAGATCTTCCTCTTCACAGAGTGATAACTATCCTATCCTGGTGATCATTGCTGTCAATTTCTTCTTGACTGTACCAAACATTGCACTTCATAAGAACATGCATTCAGTGTCAGTTTAATGCTACCACACAAACTTTAAGCATCTCTTTGAAAACATGCAATATTCACTAATATCCATATGGTTAATCTATTGGAATCTGGATAAAACAGCCCTACCAACAGATTGTACTTGCAGCTATAACTCTTAAATCAAGCAGCTGTATTGACAGGTGAGGAAAATAAAGTCAGACACGTATACAGAGGCATGCTACCTTGACAAAACCACCCGCACTGATAAAAAGAGCAACATTCTCTAAGAAAATCAGCAGAAATTGTTCTGGTTATGATGTATTAGAAAGCAGCCCCCGTCCTCTCTGTGGCTTTTCTTAGAATAGAAAAATACAACTTAGTTGAATTAACTGCAATGTTTTCAATGCTGTGAGAATAGTTAGCAGGCGTAAGTGTTGTGAGGCAAGACTGGAAACACACTTTGACTAGATGATGGAAAGAATCATAGATCATAGGCAAGCTCAAAATTATTAAACAATCTGAAAAGGTAAATTAGGAAAATAATATTTCCACTGATCAGTGAGTTAAAGGATGTAAATTGTAGAACTGTGAAGTGCACCATTTTTAACAATGCACAAAATAATGTATATTTTTAGCCTCTAAAGGGTGATTTGGCAGGTGTGTCTTTTATGTGCTTATTTGAAAGCAAAAGGTCCATGATACACTGCTAATTTTCTTAATAAGTACAACAACCAAAGACAGCAACAACAGTTCAATGGTTGATTTTCAAAGCACTTGATGCTATTAATTGAACACATTGAAAATATGTGCATTTATATATAATGATTTTTCATACCTCATGAGAATTAATTGCATTTTTGGCATGTCCAAATGTCTGAAATAGTTAGAATTCCAATACACAACTGTATGCCATTTAACCCACACTTAATAAATGATTTTTATATTTCATCTAAATTCACTATGCCCAATGGATACAGAAGAATGGGATGGATACAGAAGAATGGGGTGGATTTGCAACTAGGGTATATATTCAGGAGTTTAAATTATGAGGAAATGTTATGGAAAATATGAGGTGGTTTAATTGAGTTTTAAAGATTAGGAACGGAAGTAACACATTTAAATGCTGACTAATTATTTGTCCTGCTGAAGAGTTCAAATTCCAGAAAACACATGACTAAAAAGTTATAAGTTGGAAGGGAGGGCAGATCTTTTACATTTAAAAGGTAATAAGAGTTGTTATCAGAGAAGAGTGGGATGGGGGAGGAGGGTACATGGTGGGTTAAGGCAGCAAGTGGATATGAAGAAAGGAAGGGTTCTATCTTGGGGGATACCACCCCTCGATCTGCAAAGGGCAGTCCCTGAGAATAGAAACCCCTCTCCTTCCCATCCTTTGAAGAATTGTTTTAAAACTCAGCTGTCCACTCATCCATTGTTTTATAGCGCAGGCAACTTAATATCCGAGTCAACTGGCTTGGTAACAAGCCTAATTGACCCTTGATTATCTATTTAAATATGGCATGTGGGCTGCTGATTTCGGCGCATGCCCATCCCCAGTACTATGGGGGTGAGCTCTGGGGTGGGTTAAAAGGTGGCACCCAGAATAATAGGAAAAATAAGAGAGGGGTTCCAGAGGTAATGATTCAGAGCAGGAAGAGAAGCCACTGCAGGATATTCTCTGGCTATAGGCAAGACTAGCATCAGTCCCTACCATTATACCAGCATATAAAAATATACAGGGTGAAATACCTTTGAACAGTATTGCAAAACAGATGAAGTCAGTTGAAAGAGATTGGGTAAAATGCAAAATGGATGGCTAATGTGCTATCACTAATTTTCTGCTGCAACCCAATATCACCTCAGTTGATAAATGATGTGATAAATATTACCACTACACATTAATGCTAAATGGAGATTCTATCATAATGGCAGGCGTGTTCACATCCAGTTTGAAATTGCAACATTTGCTTCTTTTATTTCTGTCACTTCTTGTACCGTTAACATTAATATGAATGGGATTTATGGATGGTACTGCTTTGGTCCAACTGGGAAAGAATAGGCAGTGACCTGAAATGACCCATTTGTGTCTCTACACAGTGGCACAACTAATGCATGTAACAATAGTGATTTATAAATGGTATCAATAAAATCAAGCTTGTTAAGCCTCTGAATGCTGCCCTCGGTATTTCCATGAATATTGAAAGAGACTAACTCCTCAAATTTCACTTAGAAATAAGTGAACCTGATAGCAGATTCAGAAGTTGTGAGACATTGTAACTCACATCATGCAGCAAAGAAGAAACATTTTAGTAGGATGTAATACAACTTATAACCAACTCCGAACCTCTTAAGGCAACACTAATTTTGAATACTGCTGAAAAGAGAGACATGTTGCCAAAACCTTCTGTCTTACACTCATCACAACAAATGCCAAAATGCCAAATTTTGAACAGTCATAACAATTCATGCTACAAGAGAAAAAAGTGCTGATTTATTGGCAAGTCGTCTCTGATTGGCTGAGGTGTTGCCATGGGGATAGTAACTGGGAGCTATTGACTCTGCCAGCTCCAAAAAGCAAGGTTTGAACATATTCCTTTTGTGTGCAGAGAACAGGTCCTTGTGTGAATGTAAATCACTTCCAGTAAATGAACCATATTACAAGCCCAAACAATTATCTTAAATTGGTTGTTAGTGTAGCCATTACCACACTAATGATTTTTGAACAAGTGCTGTCCAATTGTAGAATCACAGTTAACAATAGACATTTAGTTTTGGTTTTTGCAAATGCAACCAAAGGAACATGATAGTTGATTCAACCTGTCAATCATTGGGATGGGTTACATACCTGGCATTGCACTGGCACTGAAATTCACACAAAGTTCCTCAATCGGTGGTGAGCAGAACGTCATTGTGAACTCACGGTAACATCCTGTTAGTTGAAAATACCACTTGCATACCCAGTGTACAGTAGCAGCATGAAATGATTTGCTTAATCAGTTCAAATTTGAGATACTTTGGCTGCGAATTTCCAGCACTACCTTCCCAATGGTTGGATTTCCCATGGAGGAGGCGGTGAGGCATAGGACACCGGTGGGATCTTCTGATCCTGAAGTAAATGGCTATTTGTGTTGCTTCTCCATTCCACTGCTGAGGAACCTGCCATGGAGGGTCTACCTCAGCTAGACCAGTCCCCATGTCCATGATGGAGGTGTTTCCCTGGGGAAGGACGGCTGTGTGTGTGTGTGTGTGTGCGTATCCCCACGTCCGTGGGGTGAATTCCCTAGAGGTGCCCACACGCATGGGGGAGAGCATGGTTGTACCTGTGACCATTGGTCGGGGATTCCCTGGGAGTGGGAGCCGTATGTGTAGGGGGAGTTCCTCATGGGAGTGGGAGCCGTATGTGTAGGGGGAGTTCCTCATGTCCGTGGGAGTGCGGGGAATCTTTTTCTTATTTTTATTACATTTAAATTGGGGCGCCCCAATCACTTGAAGGCCAACATTGTTTGGTGGTTGTGGGACCTGCCTCCAGGATTTTTTTGACCATATGGTGTGAAAAGCTGGCAGTGGAGCCAGCAGGCTATACATTGCTTTTCCCGCCTGAGTTGATACTTAGACAATAAAATAGAAAATTCCGCCGTTTGTCTTTCCAGGATAATTTGAGGTAACCGGGTACTTTTCAGGTCTGAAAGTGGATGCCAATGGCCAATTTGTGAGTTTGCACTGCACACAGCAAACCAAGATCTGATCAAGATAACCACTGTCCCACAGGATCATGTGCTCTATATCTGTGTCAGGCTTTCAAGGTGAACAAATAACTAACACCCTATTTACATGGTTGCTGATAAGGCTAATCTGATAACATGTGGAGTTATACAAATCCCAATGTGTACACGGACCCATGAGGGTACACTTGCAATAGACAGCAGTGGAAAACCCATTAGCAGATTTCTCAACTTGCATGTTGAGGAAAGGAAGTGCATTAGACTTCTTCATCTCAAAAGTAAATTTGAGCATGGGACCTGTCGTGAGGTTCCCCAGGTGGTCAGGGGTGGGGCAGACAGTGCTGCCAGCCTAGGACCCTGGCAATGCCAATCTTGCACCCTGGCACTATCAGTCTGGCACACTGGCACTGCCCACCTGGCACCTTGGCAGTGACACTGGGCACAGGCAGTGCCAAGAAGTGGAGCCTGAAGGGGAGGGGGTGGGGCCCGAAGGGGTGGAGCCTAAGGGGAGACGGGGAGCTGTGCGCTCTGCAATTGGGGTGTGATTGACTGGGGTGGGGAGAGGGGTCGGAATGGGAGCGGCAAACATCTGGAAAGGAGTGGGGGCTTTTGGGGTGGTAATCGACTGGGGGGGGGGGGAATGGGGTTGGCGATCATCTGGAGGGGGTGGGGGTATTGCGGCGGTGATCGACAGGCCAGCAATTGGTTGGGGAAGGTGGAGGCCAGTGATCGGGTGGGGGGGCAGTGGGAAGTAAGAGATCTCTTGATGTACTGTTTGCACTGGCACAGTACAGTGAGAGATCGATGCATGCACATTGGCACCCTCTAGCGTGATCAGCTGGCTTTCCGGTGAGGACAAGTGAGCTTATGCACGCCGGTGGGAGAAAGACTGCAGCCAGAGTGAGATTCAGCCAGAGTGAGGGTATCAGAAATTTGGAGCTGAATGGGAATTTGGTGCTGAGAGGAAAGAGGTGTTCACCTTTGGGAGGAGCGAAGAGGCGGACCTGCGAGGGAGACTCAACGGCAAGTGAGAAGTAGAAAGAAATTGAACTGTGACATCACAGTCAACAGGTAAGTGATTGGCTGGTGTCTTGTAAGTAGTTTTTCTTTTTTCTCATTTTTTCTCTGGGCATTATAGTTGTTAACTTAAGGGTTAAGTCATGGCAGGAGATCCTGTGTCATCCTCCTCTTGTGCAATGTGGGAATTCAGGGACCCTTCCAGTGTCCCTGGCTCCTTCACATGAAGGAAGTGTGTCCAGCTGCAGCTCCTGTTAGACTGCTTGACAGCTCTGGAGCTGCAGTTGGATTCACTTTGGAGCATCCATGATGCTGAGGAAGTCGTGGATAGCATGTTCAGTGAGTTGGTCACACCACAGATAAAAATTATTGAGAGAGATAGGGAATAGATGACCACCAGATAGAGGAAGAGTAGGAAGGCAGTGCAGGGATCCCCTATGGTCATCTCACTTCAAAACAGATATACCATTTTGGATACTGTTGGAGGAGATGGCTCACCTGGGGAAGGTGGCAGCAGCCAGGTTCATGGCACCGTGGCTGGTTCTGCTACGCAGGAGGGCAGGAAAAAGAATGGCAGAGCTATAGTGATAGAAGATTCAATTGTATGGGGAGTAAACAGGTGTTTCTGCGGATGCAAATGAAACTCCAGGATGGTATTTTGCCTCCCTGGTGCAAGAGTCAAAGATGTCTCAGAGCGGCTGCAGGACATTCTGGAGAGGGAGGGTAAACAGCCAGCTATCGTGGTGCATCTCGGCACCAACAATATAGATTAAAAAACGGGATGAGGTCCTACAAGCTGAATTTAAGAAGTTAGGAGGTAAACTAAAAAGTAGGACCTCAAAGGTAGTATCTCGGGATCGCTATCAGTGCCACATGCTAGTCAGAGTAAAAATGACAGGATAGCTAAGACGAGTACGTGGCTTGACGGATGGTGCAAGAGGGAGGGATTCAAATTCTTGGGACATTGGAACCAGTTCTGGGGGAAGTGGAACCAGTACAAATCGGACGGTCTGCACCTGGGCAGGACTGGAACCAATGTCCTGGGGGAAGTGTTTATTAGTGCTGTTGGGGAGGGTTTAAACTAATGTGGCAGGGGGATGGGGACCAATGCAGGAAGTCAGAAAGAAGTAAAGTGGGAACAGAAACAAAAGGCAGTAAGGGGAAAAATGGAAGGCAGTGAAACCAAAAACAAAAATCAAAAAGGGCCACATTACATCATAATTCTAAGAGGGCAATAAATGCCAAAAAAACAAGCCTGAAGGCTCTGTGTCTCAATGCAACGGCATTTGTAATAAGGTAGATGAATTAACTGTGCAGTCATTAACGGATATAATATAATTGGGATCACAGAGACCTGGCTCCACGGTGACCAGGAATGGGATCTCAATATCACTGAAAGTGGCAATGCCAGTGGAGAAGGTAATCAAGAAGGCATACGGCATGCTTGCCTTCATCGGCCGGGGTATTGAGTTTAAAAATTGGCAAATCATGTTGCAGCTTTATAGAACCTTAGTTAGTCCGCACTTGGAATATAGTGTTCAATTCTGGTCGCCACACTACCAGAAGGATGTGGAGGCTTTGGAGAGGGTACAGAAAAGATTTACCAGGATGTTGCCTGGTATGGAGGGCATTAGCTATGAGGAGAGGTTGGAGAAACTTAGTTTGTTCTCACTGGAGCGACGGAGGTTGAGGGAAGACCTGATAGAAGTCTATAAGATTATGAGAGGCATGGACAGAGTGGATAGTCAGAAGCTTTTTCCCAGTGTGGAAGAGTCAATTACTAGGGGGCATAGTTCTATGGTGTGAGGGGCAAGGTTTAAAGGAGATGTACGAGGCAGATTTTTTACACAGAGAGTAGTGGGTGCCTGGAACTTGTTGCCGGGGGAGGTAGTGGAAGCGGATATGGTAGCAACTTTTAAGGTGCGTCTTGACAAGTACATGAATAGGATGGGAATAGAGGGATATGGTCCCCGGAAAGGTAGGGGGTTTTAGTTAAGTCGGGCAGCATGGTCGGTGCAGGTTTGGAGGACTGAAGGGCCTATTCCTGTGCTGTAATTTTCTTTGTTCTTTTGAGTGTTCAATATCCAGGAAAGATAGACGGAAAGGAAAGGAGGGTGAGGTAGCATTGCTGGTTAAAGTGGAAATTGATGCAATAATAAGGAAGGATATTAGCCTGGATGATTTGGAATCTGTATGGATGGAGCTGTGGAAAACCACAGGACAAAAAGCATTCGTGGAAGTTGTGTACAGACCACCAAACAGTAGTAGTGAGGTTGGGAATGGCATCAAGTAGGAAATTAGACTTGCCTGCAGTAAGGTACAGTTATTATGGGTCACTTCAATCTACATATTGATTGGGTACACCAAACTGGTAGCAATGCGATGGAGGAGGATTTGTGGGATGTATAAGGTATGGTTTTCTCGACCAAAATGTTGAGGAACGAACTAGAGAGCAGGGCCATCCAAGATTGGGTATTGTGTAATGAGAGAGGATTAATTAGCAACCTTGTGGTGCGAGATCGTTTGGGGAAGAGTGACCATAATATGGCAGAATTCTTCATTAAAATGGGGAGTAACACAGTTAAGTCTGAGATTAGGGTCCTAAACTTGAGGAAAGCTAACTTTGATGGAATGAGACGTGCATTGGCTAGGATAAGCTGGCAAAGGATACTTAAGGGGTTGACAGTGGAAAGGCAATGGCAGACATTTAAAGAACACATGGGTAAACTTCAACAACTGTATATTCCTGTCTGGTGTAAAAGTAAAAAAAAGAAGGTGGCTCATCCATGGCTAACAAGAGAAATCAAGGATAGTGTTAAAGCCAAAGAGGAAGTATATAAATCGGCCAGAAAAAGTAGCAAACCTGAGGATTGGGAGAAATTAAAATCCAGCAGAGGAAGATAAAGGGGTTAATTCGGAAGGGGTAAATAGAATATGAGAGTAGGATTGCTGAAAACATAAAAACTGACTGCAAAAGCTTCTATAGATACTTGAAGAGATAAACACTGGTGAAGACAAATGTAGGTCCCTTACAGTTAGAACTAGGTGAATTCATAATGAGTAACAAAGAGATGGCAGGCCAGCTGAACAAATACTTTGGATCTGTCTTCACTGAGGACACAAATAACCTCCCAGAAGTACTAGGGGACAGAGGGTCTAATGTGAAGGAGGAACTGAAGGAAATTCTTACTGGTCAGTAAATTGTATTGGGGAAATTGCTGGGATTAAAACCCGCTAAGTCCCCAGGGCCTGATGCTCTGCATTCCAGAGTATTCAAGGAAGTGGCCCTTGAAATAGTGGACGCATTGGTGGTCATTTTCCAGCATTCTATAGACTCTGGAAGAGTTCCAGTGGAATGGAGGGTAGCTAATGTAATCCCAATTTTTAAAAAAGGATGGAGAAAGAAAAAATGGGAATTATAGACCGGCTAGCCTGACATTGGGGAAAATACTGGAGTCAATTATTAAGGATGTAATAACTGAGCATTTGGAAAGTGATGACAGCATCGGTCCAAGTCAGCATTAATTCACTAAAGGGAAATCGTGCTTAACAAATCTTCTACAATTTTTTGAAGATATGCCCAGTAGAATGGACAAGGGTGAACCAGTGGATGTTGTGTATCTGGACTTTAAAAAAGCTTTTGACAAGGTCCCACACAAGAGATTAGTGAGCAAAATTAAAGCTCATGGTATTGGGGGACAAGTATTGGCGTGGGTAGAGAGCTGGTTGCAGACAGGAAGAAGTCTCACAACACCAGGTTAAAGTCCAACAGGTTTATTTGGCAGCACTAGCTTTCGGAGTCCAAAGCCCCTTCTCCGAAAGCACCGAAAGCTAGTCCTGCCAAATAAACCTGTTGGACTTTAACCTGATGTTGTGAGACTTCTTACTGTGCTTACCCCAGTCCAACGCCGGCATCGTCACATCATGGCAGACAGGAAGCAGAGAATGGGAATAAACAGGCCCTTTTCAGAGTGGCAGGCAGTGACTAGTGGGGTTCTGCATGGTGCAGTGCTGGGACCCCAGCTATTCACAATATACATGAATGATTTGGATGAAGGAATTACATGCAATGGGCCTGATTTTACCATTTTGATTCTAAGTGCTGGGCAGACTTGAAACTGTGAGTGTTTTAGATCCGACTTTTAGACCCATTCTCAGGCGCCCTGATACACACTCTGCCTGCAAAAATATCAGTGATTCCGAATCGTGCTGCACAAGCCTGTGGGTGGGGCTTAACGCACCCAAAATCCTGCAGCTCTGATCGACACCTCCAAATACGCATGCTCACAAAAAAATGATAGAATAACGCTCCACTGCCACATCCCTCCCTGGCCCCCACAGACATTGCCCCACCCCCACAATATTAATGACCCTCTTATTCTCCCATCCCCCACCACCCAGACTGATCACGGGCCCCTCCCCCCCCCCCCCCAATCTCAGGCTGAGTGGCGGCGGACCCTCCTTCCCCCCCACCGATCTCAGGCAGAGTGGCAGTGGACAACCTTCCCCCCCACTCCTCCCACTGATCTCAGGCAGAGAGATCCACTCTCCCCCTCCATCCTACTGATATCAGGCAGAGTGATCCTCTTCACCCCCAGCCTGGACCCTCCTGCACAAGGCCCCCATCTCCTCCGGACTCCAATGGCTGTGTGACACCTTCCTCTCTCTCCCCTGTCCCCAATAATTGAGGCAATCATCCACCACTCGCCCCATCCCCATCAATACACCTGTAAGTGCTCACTTGCCTTCCCCTCAATGCTAACAAGCAAGCTGTATGTTATTTGCTGGAAAGCTCTGCCAAACTGCCTGCAGCTGATCTGCCCTAACGAGGGGCAGCTCCATTAAAAACTCAAGAATGGACAGGCAGGCATTCCTGCACAAAATGTGAACACGACCAGGCCCCCGATTTACTGAGGGCGACCTCGGGAGACTGCTGAATGCAGCAGAAGTGAGGCGGGACACCCTCTTCCCCCCAGGAGGACGCAGATCCAGGGGCTCTGATGGAAATGCGGCCTGGGAGGAAATCGCCACCTCAGTCAACGCCAGGGCACTGGCCCCCTGCCAAACCGGGAAGCAGTGCCGAAAAAAAGTCAATCACCTCATCCGGGCAGCAAGGTGAGTGCTTAACCCCTTCTTGCACTTTCCCCCAAATCTCCCCCAGATCCTCCCATCAGGCCACAGCTGAGGGACTGAACAGGATTCTCGAGGTTCTGCGGCACATGGCTGAGAAGCTCGAGAGCTTGCAGGAGACCCACCGGGACAGCGCTGAGACACAGCAGGCTACGGCAGCAGCCCTTGGAATGTTGCACAGTTGTAGAGGGTCATGGCTGAGGGGTTGCAGAGCGTGGCCCAGTCTCTTGCTGCGGCCATTGACAGGTGACCCCTGACTCAAGTGGCCATCGCAGAGGGTTTGACCACCATGGGCAGGATGCAGGTGGTCCTCCAGGACTGGCAGTGCCAGGTAACACAGTAAGAGTTTTAACAACACCAGGTTAAAGTCCAACAGGTTTATTTGGTAGCAAATACCATTAGCTTTCGGAGCGCTGCTCCTTCGTCAGATGGAGTGGAAATGTGCTCTCAAACAGGCTGGTAACAGTGCCAGGTAACATCAGAGCTTCTGGAGCTCACTGTAGAAGCACCACCATCCCATGGAGTGACCCACAGGCCCACAGGAACCCCAAGCGAGGAGGAAGGGATCGAGCCCATGCTGAGGCTTTCCAGCCAGGAGACTGTGGCTGTGGCTACACCTTCTCACACCTCCCTTCCTAATACCCCAGGAGCAGTGGGATGAAGAGGGTGTCATGGAAACATCCCAGACACATGGAAGCAGGCCAGGGCCCTCAAGGTCCAGGGCCTCCAGAGGACGCCCACCATGCGCATCACAGACAATGAGGTGAGGTAGGCAGCTGGCCCCCTCCACCTCCGATGTACATTCTGGGGAGTCACTGAGACATAGTGGTAGGCCACATTAGGTCAGGAAGTTGTAGTTGCACAAATATGGCATGGGTGAAGGGCTGCACTAATAAGAAAGATATTGAAGCACCTTAACATTTTCTGTTCTCAAGTTTTTATGTTAGAACATCTGATTTAAACATCTTTATTGCAATTAAATGTTTTTTCACCACCTACCTGTGACTAATTTGTCTCAGATTTGTCTTGAATAGGAATCCTCTTCCATTGATGATCGCCAGGGGGATGCTTCATGTTGATGTCAGCTGGGGAGGCCCCTGAATGCTGTGTTATTGAGGAAAGGAAGCCATTGGTTTCCCAGACCCTACGAACGACTCCCTCCCAACCCAGGGCCCTGTATGGGGATTTCAGATCCCTTACTCACTACAAAGACATGGGCCCAGATGCCAAGGTGCATGCGGAGCTCAGACAGGAGTCAGGCTAGTTTGCACCAGGACATCATCATAATGGTGATGATCTTAGCGATTCGTCACCACCCTCCTGCCTGCCAAAAAACTCACTAACACAGAGTACCCAGGCCCACCACTCTGGTGTGACAATGTTGCAGGAGATAGAAGGAATTTTGGTGGGGTGGCGGGGGGGGGGGGCAATGGAACGCACAGACACAAACCCCTAGCGACTGAACCGCCTGGTAATCAGAGCCTCCATTGCCGCCCTCGCATGCCTCATTTGAGTTGTTTATTTTCCATCCCTCCAGCGTCTGGTTGGCATATTCATAGAATCATAGAAACCCTACAGTGCAAGAAGAGGCCATTTGGCCCATCGAGTCTGCACCGACCACAATCCCACCCAGGCCCTACCCCCATATCCCTACATATTTACCCGCTAATCCCTACACATCTCAGGACACTAAGGGGCAATTTTGGCATGGCCAATCAACCTAACCCGCACATCTTTGGACTGTGGGAGGAAACCGGAGCACCCGGAGGAAACCCACGCAGACACGAGGAGAATGTGCAAACTCCACACAGACAGTGACCCGAGCCGGGAATCGAACCCTGGTCCTGGAGCTGTGAAGCAGCAGTGCTAACCACTGTGCTACCGTGCCGCCCTCATATTCTTCCTCATCTTCCTCCTCCTCCTCTTCCTGCTGGTCATCTTCCCCAGCGACGCCCAGCTGGTCAGCCTCCATGTCCTCCTCCTCCAATATGTCACCTCTCTTAAATCAAGATTGTGCAAGGCACAGCACACGACCACTATGTGGGAAGAGATCATTGGGCTGTATTGTAGGGCCACGCAAGATCGGTCCAGGCACCGGAATCGCATTTTGAGGAGCCCAATGCACCTCTCCACTATCGCGCGGGTGGCTACATGGGCCTCATTATAGCGGGTCTCCGCCTCAGTCACAGGCCTCCGCACAGGCATCATCAATCATGTCCGAAGCAGGTAAACCATATCACCCACAAGCCACCCCCGCAGCCTGGGCTCCTCCTCAAATGCGTCTGGAGTGTCAGAGTTCCTGACAATGAAGCTGTCGTGCACAATACCTGGATGTCCTGCGCAGACATGCATAATGTTCATATTATGGTCACACACTAGCTTACATTCAAGGAGTGGAACCCCTTTCTGTTGATATTTCTCTGCGGATTCTGTAGGGGACCTTGAGGGCGATGTGTGTGCAGTTGAGTCCCCCTGTACATAAGACATCCCTGCAATGGCTCCGAACCCTGCAGCCCAGGCTTCCTGATGGGCCTGGTCCAAGTTAAATTTGATGTACTGCAGCCCGGGCATACAGGGCTTCTGTGATCTGCATGACACAGGTGTGCACAGCTGATTGGGAGATACCTCAGACATCTCCGCTAGGGGTCTGGAAGAACCAGTCAATTTGACAGCCACCGAGAGTGGGTGCCCCCCCCCCCCCTCTCTAGGTGCCAGGTCCTGCAATAGGTTGCACAGGTGTTGCACTGTCTCCTTTCTGAGGCGGCGACATCAGTGGCACAAAGTGTCCAACGTCTGTTCAAAGGACACTCGTGCACAGAATTCTGGGGTCTCTGTTCCCTCCTTCTCCTGCGCTGCCCCCTCTGGGTGATTGGTGGGCACCTCCTGCTCTGGTGGTAGTCTCCCTCTACTCCTGCAAGTGGTAAGGCCCAGGCCTCCTGTGCCTGCAATTCTTCCTCCAGCTCCTCCTCCTCAGCTCCAGCAGCAACCAAAAGAACAGTAAGATCGATTTGTTGCATCGCAAAAGCCATCTTGTCACTCTGAAGGATGGGGGGAGGTGGGGAGGGAGCTGAGAGGAACACACGTAGAGGTTAAGGAATGCTGCTAGCCCCTAGCACATCAACAGTCACTATCCATACCCCCCATTCCCCTAGCCACATGCTCCTCACAATCACAGACACCCCCAATTCCCCCAGCCACATGCCCCCCCCAATCACACACTCCCCAATTCCCCCAGCCACAAGCATATCATTCAGCTGGAAGTGAGCTGAATGCATTAGGTCCCAGCAGCACCGCAAGGCCCAGGGTCAGTGCTGAGACCCGGGTCCGTGCTGCAAGTCGGATATCGGAGACCCTGCTGAGCAACAACCGCTCACCCCCCACACACTCGCAGAGTCGACACTGACCCGAGAAAGAAAATGGCCGCAACAAAAGGATACCCATGAGCAGCAGAGAGCCATCGGATGCTATAGACTTATCTCCTCACTAACCCTCACCGATGGAGCGCCTGAATCGGACTTTTATGGAACATGTCTGTTTCGCGCCGATTCGGGATTGGCGAACGCGGTGGTAAAGGGGGAAGTGCTGGTAAAGTTGGGTGTGCAGCCTATTAAAAAAATTTAAATGCATTCAGATGGTCGTCACGCCCGATTCAGGCGCAGTCCCAATCGCGTCCATTTTCGGGCCTTGGTAAAGGGGCAACCGGCACCGAAGTGGGCGCGGATCGCGCTATTCGCCTCACACCTGACTTTACCAAGTTTTCGCGCCCAAAAACAGGCACAACTTGATGGTAAAATTGGGCCCAATATCTCCAAATTTGCAGATGACACTAAGCTAGGTGGCAGTGTGTGCTGTGAGGAGGATGCTAAGAGGCTGCAGGGTGACTTGGACAGGCTCGCTGAGTAAGCAAATACTTGGCAATTGCAATATAATGTGGATAAATGTGAGGTTATCCACTTTGGTGTCAAAAACAGGAAGAAAGATTATTATCTGAATGGTGGCAGTTTAGGAGAAGGGAAAGTGCAACGTGACTTGGATGTTATGGTGGAACAGTCGCTGAAGGTTGGCATGCAGGTACAGCAGGCGGTGAGGAAAGCTAATGGCATGCTGGCCTTCATAGAAGAGGATTTGAGTATAGGAGTAAGGATGTCTTGCCTTTAACACCATTATTCCTACAAGGCTCATCTCCAAACTTTGTGGCCTGGGGCTCGGCTCCTCCCTCTGCAACTGGATCCTAGACTTCCTAACCCACAGATCGCAGTCAGTATGGATAGATAACACCTCCACGATCATCCTCAACCCTGGTGTTCCGCAAGGCTGTGTCCTCAGCCCCTTATATACTTCTGACTGTATGGCCAAATTCCCCTACAACGCGATTGCTGATGACACCACCGTTGTGGGTTGGATCTCAAACAATGACAAGACATAAAACAGGAAATAGATAAAGAATCTGATGAACTAGTGCTACGACAATAATCTCTCCCTCAATGTCAACAAAACGAAGGAGACTGTCATCGACTTCAGGAAGCGTAGTGGATGGCATGCCCCTGTCTATGTCAATAGGGACGAAATAGAAATGGTCAAGAGCTTCAAGTTTTTAGGTGTCCAGATCACCAATAACCTGTCCTGGTCCGTCCATGTGGATGCTATAGTTTAGAAAGCCCACATATTTTCTCAGAAGACTAAGGAAATTTGGCATGTCTGCTACACCAACTTCTACAGATGCACCATAGAAAGCATTCTTTCTGGTTGTATCACAGCTTGGTATGGCTCCTGCTCTGTCCAAGATCGCAATAAACCACAAAGGGTTATGAGCGAAGCCCAGTCCATCACTCAAACCAGCCTCCCATCCATTGCCAGTGTCCACACTTCCAGCTGCCTCAGAAAAGCAGCCAGCATGATCAAGGACTCTACGCTACCCAGACATACTCTCTTCCACCTTCTTCCATCGGGAAAAAGATACAAAAGTCTGAGGACACGTACCAACCGACTCAAAAACAGCTTCTTCTCTGCTGCTATCAGACTTTTGAATGGACATACCTCGCATTAAGTTGATCTTTCTCTACACCCTAGCTATGACTGTAACACTACATTCTGCATTCTCTTTCCTATGTACAGTATGCTTTGTCTGTATAGCGTGCAAGAAACAATACTTTTCGCTGTATACTAACACATGTGACAATAATAAATCAAATCAAATCAAGTTATACAGGGCCTTGGTGAGGTCATACTTGAGTATTGTGTGCATTATTGTCTCTTAGTCTGAGGAAAGACATTCTTGCTATTGAGGGAGTCCAAAAAAGGTTCACCAGACTGATTCCTGGAATGGCAGGACTGACAAATGAAGAGAGACTGGATTGACTGGGCTTGTATTCTCTTGAATTTAGAAGAATGAGAGGGGATCTCATAGAAATATATAAAATCCTGATGGGACTGGACAGACTAGAAGCAGGAGGAATGTTCCCAATGTTGGGGAAATGCAGAACTAGGGATCACAATCTAACAATAAAGGGTAAGCCATTAGGATTGAGATGAGGAAGAATTTCACTCAGAATTCTCTACCACAGAAAGCTGTTGAGGCCAGTTTGTTAGATATGTACTCGAGGGAGTTGGGCATGGCCCTTGTGGCTAAAGGCATCAAGGAGTATGGAGAGAAAGCGGGAGTGGGAAATTGAAAGTGCATGATCAACCATGATCGTATTGAATGGTGGTGCAGGCCTGAAGGGCCAAATGACCTACTCCTGCACCTACTTTCTATGTTCAACAGACTCTGTCCACTCCCACAATGGCGTGAATCATACTTTGCCTCTTTATTTACATTAAGTGCCATTGGATTCCGCCTGAGCGCTTGCCGAAAAAATGAATGCGATTTTCTCCTGTTTTCAAGCTCGTTCGGTACTTAGAATTTCTTTGGTAAGATCGAACCATCACCACCCTCCCTCCCACCGCACCTCCCCCCCCCCCCCCCCCCCCCAAACCCTCACCCTGTGTTTAGTGAACTAACTTTTTTGCAGACTGTGAAAAACAGGGAGGGAGGTTATGAGCCAACCAGCTGATCCGGACTCGGAAGTAAGCTGCCATAGAGGGGCAGGGGTGACTCGACCCCCAAGCCAGGGCTGAGGAGGACTTGGAAAGCCACAGCCAGGCAGCCAGCATCGAAGTGAGGTGAGGTTCAAAGTGCCACTGGGGCCAGGCGAATTCGACTCGGGGTAGCCATCGTCTCGCAGCAATGGGAGCAGGGGCGACTCAACCCCCAGGAGTGAGGAAAGCAAATGCTCTTTCAGAAAATTCACATTCAATAAAATCAAGAAAGGTCAGTTAATATGAAGTGTCACTATCAATCTGACAGTCAAAAATGCAGAAAATTGAAGACAAGTCAAAACGCCGAAGATAGGCAAAAAGACAGTTTGTCATTTTACTTTAAAAAGTTTGAAGTATTAAATAGTGCACCAATTGCACATTCATCCTCATTCACCAAACGTATCAGTGAATTATCTGATGATTTAGACTTGCCGATTTCTGGAGAAACCAGAAATCGCCTGAAAAAGTTGAACAAGAAGTGGAATCCAAAAAGACAATGGAACTATAAAATATTTCTTCTGCTGAAGTGAGGGAAGAAACCTACCCTGAGGACATTGCCTCATGCTCAGAATCTGTTCCACTGAGTATGAGAATATTTCATCCTAAATAAACCAGAAAACATCAGTCATATGGAAAATTTGATTAAAGAGTTTGGTGTTGAAGGCCAGAAGCAGATTCGAAGTCTTCATAAGTCACATTTTCTGAGGGTGAAAAGAAATGAGGTGATGGAAACTGGAAATTAGTTGATTTTTTCAGAAACCTCCGAGGCAGTCTACTGTTATGTTTGGAAATTATTTCCTGATCCTAGGAAAGGGAAATACACATTCATTGACAGGTACTCTAACTGGAGAAATGTTGGAAGAGATACTGCTGATCATGAAACTTCCCAAGCTCACATTAAAGCTATATATGCATTTGTTCAAATGTGTAAATTATCTGGAAGAATTGATTCGTGTAATTGGCTCAGTTTGAAAAGGAGTGTTCTTACTGGAGGAAAGTGCTGAAGCATGTTGTTGCCACAATCAAATTGCTGTCTTCTTTGGGACTACCTCTAAGAGGACATGATGAGTTTTCAGTGTCAAGTAGAAGAGGTAATTTCCCTTGCCTGCCTTGAACATCTCAGTGAATTTGATGAGCTTCTCAAAGACCATTATCAATATTGAGGCTCAAGTAAGACCAACATTTTAACAACCTCATCACTGTAATGGCAGAGTTGCTCAGAAACCAATTCACTAATGAAGTAAAAGATGCTAAATACTATTTCATAATAGTTGATTCAACAGCAGATGTGAATCATGTGGACCAATTAACATTAATTTTAAGATATCTGACCAGCGATGGTGAAGTTGTAGAGCGATTCCTGTTTTGTCCAGCTACAATCCCACACTTCTGAGTGTATGGAGACAACGGTTTTGGAAATCATTGCAAATTTAGGTTTGGGCATTAAAAATTGATCTTTAATAATTCCACTAATATGGGAGGAAAATATTCAGGTCTACAAGCAAGACTAAATAATTCAAGCCGCTGTGCATTATTCATCCCATGTTCCAGTCACTTTTGAATCAAATCTGCAATGCTGCAGCTGAATCATGTGAGGCGGCCGTACATTGTTTTGACTTTATTCGCAACTTGTTTGCCTTTTTTAGGGTTTCCATGCATCAGTGTATTATGTTGCAATCACGCTTGGAGCAGGTAAATGGAAAACATTTGATAGCCAAAAGAATTTGTGAGAGCAGGTCACCAGGTCAGCTCAGATGCTGTTTTGGCTTTGAAATTGAACTTTGTTGATATAAAAGAAACCTTATCAAACATAGCCACGTCAAAAACCATGTGCAAAATCCTTAGCAGAGAAGTTTGAAAAGTTTTAAATATTGCTGTTTTTATTCTTTTGTGGAACCATTTACTTCAAAGAATTAATGCCATCAGCAAATCACTGCAAAATGTTGATACAACTTTATTGAATGATGCACAATTGTTAGCCTCAGATTAAAGCTTTGTCATGGATGCTCAAAATGAATCTAGCTCGATGGAAGCAGAGGCACTAAAATTAACAAAAAATATAGGTCCTTCTCATGTTGAGAAGCATACAAGATGAAGGAAGTTATTTGTTCAAGGAACCAGAGACAATTAAGTCACTTTAATATTATCTGACACAATAGTGGTGCAATTGCAGAATAGAAGTGAGTCTCTGAAGAAAACTACTGATTTATGCTTCTTTTCGATGGAAGTTTGGATGAGAATGCTAAGAGTTCCTGCAGTAAAAAATAAAGTGAATTGTACCAGGAGAACATAAACACAAGTCTTTCACAGATGAAGTGAAACAATCCATTCATTTCATCAATAATGATGAGCTCTGTGCTTCAAGACCACAAGCTGATTTGTACAGACTTGTACGTGATGGTTTACAGGCAACCTTTCCAAATGTGGACACCATTCTGAAAATATTTTTGACAAAACCTATCACAAATGTTTCCAGTGAACAGTCTTTTTCTGAATTGAAAAGAGTTGAAAATTATTTGTGAAGTAGGGTGAATCAGGAATATTTGACAAGTTCAGCAATATTGACAATTGAAAGTGCGTCTTTACAGGATTTTACCTACCAAGATATAATTGATGATTTTTACAGGGAGGTGGTAGAGGAGTGGTATTGTTGCTGGAATAGAAATTCAGAGACCCAGGGTAATTCTTGAGGACACAGGTTCTAATCCCACCATGGCAGATGGTGGAATTAGAACTCAATAGTCTAATGATGAGCATGAAACCATTGTTGATTGTCATAAAAACCCATCTGGTCCTTTAGGGAAGAAAATCTGTCGTCCTTACCTGGTCTGGCCTACATGTGACTCCAGACCCACAGCAATGTGCTTGACCTTTAAATTCCCTCTGAAATGGCCATTCAATTGTAAGAAGATAGCTCACCAGCTCCTTGTGAAGATCAACTAGAGAAGGGCAATAAATGATGGCATAACTGGTGATGCCCACATTTTGTAAAATTGATTTTTTTTTTATTTTGAGAAGAAAAAGTGTAGAAGAAAATCTATTTAAATTGCCATGCCAACATGGGATGAAGCAAGAAAATCTGAAAAATCTGTCTGCCTTCCATGTTCTCTTGTTTAAATTCTGTTTTCCAAAACGGACCATCATTGGTCTGATATAATGGCTGCAGCTGGTCACACGCTGATAGTTCTAACCACCATCGCTCTCAAGACTGGCTTTCAGAAAGTCTCTTCAGGATAAAGAACGGAATCCTGCAGACACAGCCACTAATACTGGACTCATGGACATTCCACTCATGAATTTACAGTAATAACTTCTATGATTTTGTGCGAGGAAGTATGGAAGTTAACTTTTGAAACTGAATAAGACTCTGAAATGTACTGAATGGCAGTGCGTCATGGCGACTAGAATATTTGCTCCTACTCTGGACTAGTTAATTGTGTCCTGCACTGGCCTGTGCTGCAGTGTTGTCATCAGCTCATTTTTCCATTTTGTTGCTCATCAGCAAGTTTCATGTTTGCTCGCCTCAAGAAACACATCACAATGTTGACCATCTTTACCATAATTCTGATAAGATTTAGCTTGGATTTCAATTCAGCAATTTTTCATACAGGCATGTTTTTACACATTAAAAAGCACTAAAGCAGTTAAGCAGTGATCAATTTCTGTATTTTTGCAGCTTGCACCTTTGCGTTCTATGGGCAAGGGAGGGCATAATGTCATGGGGGGAGGGGTGTGACATCACTGGGGGGAACTGCAGAAATTAAGGTGAGCACAGGGCCTCATGAATGTAAGACCTCACTGGGCAAAGGCATTATTCATGTCGAAACTGCACTGAGAACAGTCAAGCACTGTAATGCGTTGGTTCTATACACCATAAAGAGGAGGAAGATGATAGAATACCTGGCAACATTTGATTTGATTTGATTTATTATTGCCACATACAGGGAAAAGTATTGTTTCTTGTGTTATACTGCTATACAGACAAAGCATACCATACATAGAGAAGGAAAGGAGAGGGTGCAGAATGTAGTGTTACAGTCATAGCTAGGGTGTAGAGAAAGATCAACTTAATATAAGGTAGGTCTATTCAAAAGTCTGATGGCAGCAAGGAAGAAGCTGTTTTTGAGTCAGTTGGTGCATGACCTCAGACTTTTGTATCTTTTTCCTGACGGGAGAAGGTGGAAGAGAGAATGTCTGGGGTGCATGGGGTCCTTGATTGTGCTGGCTGTTTTTCTGAGGCAGGAGGAAGTGTAGACAGAGTCAATGGATGGGAGGTTGGTTTGCATGATGGACTGGACTGGACTTCGTTCACGATACTTTGTAGTTTCTTGTGGGCTTGGACAGAGCAGGAGCCATACCAAACTGTGATATAATCAGAAAGGATGCTTTCTATGGTGCATCTGTAGAAGTTGGTGAGCATCATAGCGGACATGCCAAATTTCCAAAGCCTTCTGAGAAAGTAGAGGCATTGGTGGGCTTTCTTAATTATAGCATCGGCATTGGGGGGGATGGGGGGGGGGGGGGGGGGGGGGTGTGTGTGAAACCAGGACAGGTTGTTGGTGATCTGGACACCTAAAGACTTGAAGCTCTCTATTATTTCCACTTCAGCCCTGTTGATGTAGACAGCGGCATGTCCTCCATTACGCTTCCTGAAGTTGATGATATCTCCTTCCTTTTATTGACATTGAGAGAGAGATTATTATTGTTGCATCTGTTCACCAGATTCTCTATCTCCTTCCTATACGCCATCTCATCATTTCTTGGGATCCGACCCACTACGGTGGTGTCATCACCAAAGTGCTCCTCAACAGGAAGAGCATCTGTGATATTTGATGGACCATGGAACATTTCATCAGATAGAAGAGGCATTCTGTGATAACCCCCACGAGATCCATGGGGAATCACTGATTGATCTCCCTGTGGGCCTCTTTGAGTATGAGTTCCCCTGGTAACAGGCAGTGGGCTGCCCAGCTGAAACCAATTACCTTTTATAAGGCAGCCCAGGACTGGCCCTGTGGAACTATAGTCCCAGATAGGGATTAGTGTGTGTACACTACGGTAGTGGTTTTACTTTGCATTCTGTAATAAGCGATGTTCCTTTCCAGTCGGGCTTCATCAGTCATTAAATTGGTGATGAGGAACAAGAAAAGTTTCAGACAGCCTCGCCTTTCAATGAACCCGTTAAGACAGTGATGGGGAGATATTGAAAATGTTGCTATTTGGGAAACTGGAAACTTATGATCTGGCTGTGGAGAATTTGCCCCGTTGCGCTGAAAGAGTGGGATATTTCTTCCAGGCAAATGGGATAGATGATGACAATCGTCAAAGAATTGACCTCCTGACTGCATGTGGGGCCCTGACCTAAGCACATAAAAAGTTTAACCTACCCTGCAGTCCCTGAGTTAAAATCTTTTGACAAATTAGTAGATATAGTATCGGACCACTACGACTCTAAACCGTCTGCTATATTGCAACACTACTGGTTTAACATGACAACTAGACTCCCTAAGGAACCAGTCACTGAATTCTTCATGAGGCTGCACAAATTGGTGGAGCACTGAGTACGAGCCAGCACTTTCAGAATTGACAAGGGATTGTTTAGTATGTGGAATTCATAATATCTCCCCAGCATAAAACCCATCACTTTTCTACCTTCCTTCAGTTAAAATAAATGTCATGTTTGAATTGAAACAATGCCGCTGTTTCTCTCCAGATGCTGCCAGGCCTTCTGGGTATTTCCACCAATTTCAGTGTTTATAAAACACTGCTTTGGTCTCAATGGAATATTATGTCCAATTCATAGGGCCATACTTTAAGGAGAATGTGAATGTTTTAGACAGAGTGCATTTACAAGAATCATTTCAGTGATGGGAATGAGTTAAATGGATAGATTGGAGAAGCTGGTCTGGTTCTCCTTAAAGAAGAGAGGCTGAGAGAAGAGCTGATAGAGATGTGCAAAATCATGAGGACTTTAGCTAGAGTAGATGGAGACAGATAGCCAGTTCCCGGGGCAGAGGGGTCAAGAACCACACAACAGGTTTAAGTTGATTGGCAAAAGAACGAAATGCAACATGAAGAAAAAAAGTAAGTGGTTTGGATCTGAAATGCACTGCCTGAGAGGATGGTGGAGGCAGATTCAATCATGAAATTCAAAATTAAATTGGATAAACACTTGAAGAGAAAAAAATTGCAGGGCTACGGTGAAAGTTCAGGTGAGTGGGATGAGCCGAGTTGCTCTTACAGAGAGCTGGCACGGCTTCCTTCTGTGCTGTAATTATTCTATATGACTCAATGATTCTATATTGAGAAAGAGAGAGAGAGACAATGAATATGTATTTGGAAACCATACTGAGAAACAAAGAAAAAGAAGCAAGATAGGTAGTAATTTGGGAAATGTAACACAGAATGTAACACAGAAAGAAAGAGATTTGTGGAAATAGGCAAATGTTGCACTGAACAACACATGTAGATGAACTAATATTCATATATTTTCAAACCATTCTAATTTTACCTGTAAACCGAAAATGTCAGTTGCGTGGCTGCATTTAAAGGATTCAATGAATTTAATCGACCAAAATGCAAGATTAAAATGATGTCATAGACACAAGAGTGAAGGTGAAGCGGAATATTGGATTTTATCCTGGATTCAACAGCAGGTGATGTATTTGATGTCATGGAAAATAATGGATAGAACATTGGAAGAGAAAAATAAATGTAAATACAATACAATCGTGAAAATGACACAATCTTTAGAAAGAAAATGACTAAACTGCTCAGTTTTCCACAGTCTTCTGAGCTGACTGAATCTAGTCCAATATTCTGACAATAGGGCAACTGTCCTTGACAATAGCACAATTCTCATTGGCAATGGAACAAGCATAATACATAAGAACATAAGAAATAGGAGCAGGAGTAGGCCATCTCGCCCATCGCAAAAAATTTCCAAAGCAACCCAGACATAAATTCCTTGACTCACATTCACAGTCATCTTTCTGATTTCATCACCTTACATAGCCTCTCCACCTCTAATCATCAATAAATCCAACTCTGACCATATCCTTGACTCTTTTTACATCACCTGGGTTCATTCCCAATGGCAATGCCTTGACCAATCAGAGTTGACCGACCTGATTCAAGTTTGAAATAAAAACTTGGCAGTTCACAGTTAACTGTTCTCTGCTGAATTCTCCATGGCAATGTCTCTACCGATCAGAGTCCACATGCCAACATGGCATCCAAAACCTAGGCTCTCCCACCACCCCCTCACCCCTCCCTGGACTCCCCAGATGTCAGAATCCTGGCATATGCGGGTACCATCCCTCATGGTGTCCACTTCCCACCCTCCTATGTGACCTTCCTAGCAATGGCCAATTTAGCAGGCCACCTCTGGAAGCCTAGTCCAATTAGGGACAGCAGGCAGGTTCCATAGGCAGAAGAAGCTCAAACAATGATGAGACGGAGTACAGGAAAGTGATAGGGAACTTGGTGAAATGGTGTGGTGACGATGAGTTCTCCCCCATGTCAACAAAATGAAGGAGACAGTCATCAACTTCAGGAAGCGTAGTGGAGGACATGCCCCTATATACATCAATGGAGATGAAGTGGAAATGGTCGAGAGCTTCATGTTTCCAGTGTCCAGATCACTAACAACCTATCCTGGTCCCTCCACACTGACGCTATAATTACGAAAGCTCACCAATGCCTCTACTTTCTCAGGAGGCTAAGGAAATTTGGCATGTCCGCTACAACTCTCACCAATTTTTACAGATGCACTGTAGAAAGCTTCTTTGCAGATGTATCACAGCTTGGTTTGGTTCCAGCTCTGACCAAGAGCGCAAAAAACTACAAAGGGTTGTGAACATAATCCAGTCCATGCTGCAAACCAGCCTCCCATCCATTGACACTGTCTACACTTCCCGCTGCCTCAGAAAAGCAGCCAGCATGATCAAGGACTCAATGCACCCCAGGCATACTCTCTTTCAGCTTCTTCCATTGAGAAAAAGATATAGGATCCCTTCTTCCTCTCTTGGGATTCCTGTGGGCCTGTGGATCACTCCATGGGATGGTGGTTCTTCTGCATTGAGCTCCAGAAGCTCCGGCATCACCTGGTTCTGGAGGATCACCTGTGTACTACCCATGGTGGTTGAGCCCTCTGCGATGGCCACCTGAGTCGGGGGCCACCTGTCAATGGCTGCAGCAAGTGCCCTCTGAGACTGGGCCACACTCTACAATCCCTCAGCCATGACCCTCTGTGACTGGGCCACATTCTCAAGGGCTGCTGCTGTAGCCCACTGTAACTCAGCGTTGTCCCGGTGGGTCTCTTGCAAGCTCTCGAGGCTCTCAGCCATGGACCGTAGAATCTCAAGAAGCCTGCTCAGTCCCTCAGCTGTGGCCTGCTGCGACTCGGCTGTGGCCCTCTGGGACTCTGCTGTGGCTTGCTGTGACTCGGCCATCACTTGGAGCCTGCCACTCATGGTGAGGATCCATTGCCCCAGGCTTTCCACTGCAGATGCCACCCTTGCAGTGTTGGCTGGGGAACCACGCAAGACAGGCAATAGCTGGCCTGCCTGAAAGCTTTGGGATCCTCCCAACAGCCTCGCAGTTAGTCCAGTGTTGCTGTCAGCCCCTCCTGCATTCCCTGGCACTTTTGCTGCATCTCCAGCAGCTGAGGGAGAAGTGATCTCAGAGGCCCAGCATGTAGCCTGGGGCCAGCCGAGTCCTCACCTCTGGCAGGCCCCTGCGTACCAGAGACTTTGGACGTTCCCTCCTCCACCCGATATACATCAGCAGATGTGGCGTGCTCACCAGAGAGTGGCCCAGAAGCCTCACCACTAACTGGACCCACCGACGTGTCAGTATCTGGGATGGGGAACTGCAAGGTGGAAGCTGATGCCAAAAAGTTGCCACCCTCGGAGGTCCCTTCTGTCATATCCTTCAAGGACTTGTCTGAGCTGTCCTGAACAGGATGGGCGGGCGTTGCAGCAGGAGCCTGTAGTCCAGAAGGACCCGGGGTATCTGGATCTGTCCCTGCAACACAAGACACAAGGTTAAGTGCAAGGGAGGGAGAGGAATCTGGGATGCAAAACACGTGATTCACGTTTCTCCACTGAACATAGAACAAAGCACCAAGAAAATTACATAAGAACATAAGAAATAGGAGCAGGAGTAGGCCATCTAGCCCCTCGAGCCTGCCCCGCCATTCAATAAAATCACGGCTGATCTGAAGTGGATCAGTTCCACTTACCCGCCTGATCCCCGTAACCCCTAATTCCCTTACTGATCAGGAATCCATCTATCCGTGATTTAAACATATTCAACGAGCTAGCCTCCACCACTTCAGTGGGCAGAGAATTCCAGAGATTCACCACCCTCTGAGAGAAGAAGTTCCTCCTCAGCTCTGTCCTAAACTGGCCCCCCTTTATTTTGAGGCTGTGCCCTCTAGTTCTAGTTTCCTTTCTAAGTGGAAAGAATCTCTCCACCTCTACCCTATCCAGCCCCTTCATTATCTTATAGGTCTCTATAAGATCCCCCCTCAGCCTTCTAAATTCCAACGAATACAAACCCAATCTGCTTAGTCTCTCCTCATAATCAACACCCCTCATCTCTGGTATCAACCTGGTGAACCTTCTCTGCACTCCCTCCAAGGCCAATATATCCTTCCGCAAATAAGGGGACCAATACTGCACACAGTATTCCAGCTGTGGCCTCACCAATGCCCTGTACAGATGCAGCAAGACATCTCTGCTTTTATATTCTATCCCCCTTGCGATATAGGCCAACATCCCATTTGCCTTCTTGATCACCTGTTGCACCTGCAGACTGGGTTTTTGCGTCTCATGCACAAGGACCCCTAGGTCCCTTTGCACAGTAGCATGTTGTGATTTTTTTCCATTTAGATAATAATCCAATTTGCTATTATTTCCTCCAAAATGAATAACCTCGCATTTGTTAACGTTATACTCCATCTGCCAGATCCTCGCCCACTCACTCAGCCTGTCCAAATCTCTCTGCAGACCTTCTACGCCCTCCACACGATTCACTTTTCCACTTATCTTTGTGTCGTCTGCAAACTTTGTTACCCTACACTCAGTCCCCTCCTCCAGATCGTCTATATAAATGGTAAATAGTTGAGGCCCCAGTACCGATCCCTGCGGCACGCCACTAGTTACCATCTGCCAACCAGAAAAGCACCCATTTATTCCGGCTCTCTGTTTCCTTTCGGATAGCCAATCCCCAATCCACGCTAACACTCTACCCCCAACTCCGTGTGACACAATCTTCTTCAGCAACCTTTTGTGAGGCACCTTATCAAACGCCTTTTGGAAATCCAAAAACACCACATCCACCGGTTCCCCTCCGTCAACCGCACTAGTCACATCTTCATAAAAATCCAACAAGTTCATCAAGCACGACTTTCCCCTCATGAATCCATGCTGCGTCTGCTTAATCGAACCATTCTTATCCAGATGGCCTGCTATTTCTTCTTTAATGATGGATTCCAGCATTTTCCCAACTACAGATGTTAAGCTAACCGGCCTGTAGTTACCCACCTTTTGTCTATTTCCTTTTTTAAACAGCGGCGTAACATTAGCCGTTTTCCAATCCGCCGGCACTACCCCAGAATCCAACGAATTTTGATAAATAACCACTAACGCATCCGCTATTACCTCTGACATTTCTTTCAGTACTCTGGGATGCATTCCATCCGGGCCCGGGGACTTGTCCACCTTCAGTCCTGTTAGTCTACCAAGCACTGCCTCCCTGGTAACATTAATTGTATTGAGTACCTCTCCTCCGACCAACCCTCTATCGTTAATATTCGGTAAACTATTTGTGTCTTCCACCGTGAAGACCGACACAAAAAACTTATTTAAAGTTTCAGCCATTTCCTCATTTCCCACTATTAAATCCCCCCTCTCGTCCTCAAGGGTCCAACATTCACTCTTGCCACTCTATTCCTTTTT
Source organism: Mustelus asterias (assembly GCF_964213995.1). Classification (NCBI taxonomy): domain Eukaryota; kingdom Metazoa; phylum Chordata; class Chondrichthyes; order Carcharhiniformes; family Triakidae; genus Mustelus; species Mustelus asterias. The sequence continues at coordinate 129,017,777 of NC_135802.1, forward strand.
ATATATTTGTAAAAGCTTTTACTACCATTTTTTATATTTAGAGCTAGCGTAGCTTCATAACCTATCTTTCCTTTCTTTATCGCTTTCTTAGTCGTTCTTTGTTGTTTCTTAAAGTTTTCCCAATCTTCCGATTCTCCACTATTTTTGGTCACTCTGTACGCATCGGTCTTTAATTTAATACTCTCCTTCATTTCCTTCGTTATCCACGGCTGGTTATCCCCTTTCTTAGTCCTTCTTTATCACTGGAATATATTGTTGCTGAGTACTGAAAAGGATCTCCTTAAAAATCCTCCACTGTTCCTCAGCTGTCCTACCTACCAGTCTGCTCTCCCAGTCCATCACAGGAACAGGCCCTTCAGCCCTCCAAACTTGCAGCGACCAGACTGCCATCTGATTTGTCACCCTCTCCCCTCCCGGGGACCATATACCTCTATTCCCATCCCATTCACGTAGTTGTAAAGACGCCCCTTAAAGGTCACTCCTGTATCTGCCTCCACGACCTCCTCCGGCAGCGAGTTCCAGGCACTCACTACCCTGTCTGTGCAAATAAACATGCCTCGTACATCTCCTTTAAACCTTGCTCCTCGCACCCAAACCTCATGCCCTGAGAAGTTGCCTCAAAGTGAGTGGAGGAATGACAGGTGTTCATGTCTTGACGGCTGCCTGACCATGCTGTCGCTGACAGCCCGCATCTCCCCTTCCCTTGAGAGCTCCAACGCCCGCTCCTCAAAGGGAAGTCTGGCTCACCACCCCATGTCTTAGCCCTCTCTCTGCTGTTATGGTCGATCTTCTCCTGTGGACACAGAAGGAACCATGAAAGAAATGATGACGTGACTACTGCAGAGTATCAGGTGGTGGCCCCTAGAGGGCAAGCGCAGTGGGGCTCTTGGGTGGGGGAGCGGGGGCGGGGGGAGGTGGTGGCAGGATAGAAGGAGGTGCTTGGGGGTCAGGGACTGGAAGCATGCAGGGTGCTACGGATGGGAAGATCGGGGGGAGATTTGGGGGAAGATGCTAGATGGGGTTAAGCACTCACCCTGGGTCTGCATCCTCCTGGGGGAAGAGGGTGTCCTGCCTCACCTCTGCTGCATCTAGTAGCCTTCCCAGATCACCTTCAGAAAAACAGGGGCCTGGTCATGCGCACATTGTCCTGAAATACTGATCTGCCTGTCCATCCTTGAGTTTTTTATGGAGCTGCCCCATGTTAGGGCAGATCAGCTGCAGGCAGTTTGGCAGGGCATTCCAGCAAGTTACATGCAGTTTGCTTGTTAGCATTGAGGGGAAGGCAAGTGAGGGGGCCAGTAGCCTGCTGATCAGGTGTGCTGATAGGGGGGGTGGGGGAGTGGATCAGTGCCTCAATGATTGGGGATAGGGGAGGGAGAGGAAGGTGTCACACAGTCGTTAGGGTCCGGAGGAGATGGGGGCCTTATGCGGGAGGGTATGGTATGGGGGAGAGGGGGGATCACTCTGCCTGATAGCGGTGGTGGGGATGGGGTTCCGCTGCCACTCTGCCTGAGATTGGTGGGGGGGGGGGGGGGGGGGGGGGTCCGTTGCCACTCTGCCTGAAATTGGTGAGGGGGAAGGAGGGACAACTGCCACTCTGCCTGAGATCGGTGGGGGGAAAGGGGGCTGCGATCTGTCTTGGTGGCGGGAGTGGGGGGATAAGGGGGTCAGTAATGTTGTGGGGGTGGGGCAATGTCTGTGGGGGCCAGGGGTTGCATTATCTGGCCCGGGAGGTATGTTGCAGGGGAGCGTTATTCTATCAATTATTTTTCTGCGCATGCGCAGTTGGAGGTGCCGATTGCAGCTGCAGGGTTTCGGGCCTGTTAAACCCCGCCCACAGGCTTGTGCAGCGCGATTCGGAATTGCTGATATTTTTTGCAGGCAGAGTGCGTATGGGGGTGCCTGAGAACGGGTTTAAAAGTCAGATTTGAAACACTCCCATTTGAAACACTCCCAGGGGCGGCACGGTAGCACAGTGGTTAGCACTGCTGCTTCACAGCTCCAGGGACCTTGGTTCGATTCCCGGCTTGGGTCACTGTCTGTGTGGAGTTTGCACATTCTCCTCGTGTCTGCGTGGGTTTCCTCCGGGTGCGCCGGTTTCCTCCCACAGTCCAAAGATGTGCAGGTTAGGTTGATTGGCCATGCTAAAATTGCCCCTAGTGTCCTGAGATGCGTAGGTTAGAGGGATTAGTGGGTAAATGTGTAGGAATATGGGGGTAGGGCCTGGGTGGGATTGTGGTCGGTGCAGACTCGAAGGGCCGAATGGCCTCTTTCTGTACTGTAGGGTTTCTATGGATTTTCTATGGAGCACTTAGAATCAAAATGTTAAAATAGGGCCCATAGACTCTGTTTCCGCTGCCTTTTGAGGAAGAGAGTTCCAGTGACTTGAGACTCTCTGAGAGAAATGAATTCTCGTCATGTTGTTCTTAAATAAGTGACCCCATATTTTTAAACAGTGACCCCTAGTATTAGATTCTCCGACAAGAGGAAACATACTCTCCACATCCACCCTGTCACTACCCCTCAGGATCTTCAAAGCTTCAGAGTAAATTGAGGTACAATTTTATCAATTCTATTTGCAGTTTGCAATTTCAAATGTACAAATATTGCTTTATTATCATGAATTCTGGCAAGCTTGGACACTCAATATCAAGAATGACACTGGGATGTTATGGTCTGCAAAGCAGAGCAAAGAACAATTACAATAGTCACTTTTTCCCTTGGCAGAACTGAAGCATTTTAGAAAGCATGATCTATAGGGGTTAAGTAATTGTAGGTTAATAATACCTGGTGACTTTTTCACACTAATCAAGGTGAGAAGTCAGTGCTGATTGAAATGCATTTTCAATGAGGGAAATGTACGGAAGAAATATGGCAAATTTTCAAAGAAAATTTGTCTGGAGCTCTGCCCAGCAATGTTCCGGTGCGACAGGGTAGTTATGGTGGGTTACAGGAACCGTGGTGCACGAAAGCTGTAACGGATTTAGTTAGGAAGAAAAGAAAAGCCTACAAAAGGTTCAGGGAGCTAGGTAATGTTAGAAATCTAGAAGAGTATACGACTAGTAGGAAGGAACTAAAGAGGGAAATTAGAAGAGGTAGGAGGGAACATGAGAAGGCCTTGGCAGACAGGATAAAGGAAAACCCCAAGGCATTCTACAAGTATGTGAAGAGCAAGAGGATAAGATGTGAAGGAGTAGGACCTATCAAATGTGATGGTGGCAAAGTCTGTATTGAACCGGTTGAAATAACAGAGGTACTCAATGAATACTTTGCTTCAGTATTCACAGTGGAAAAGGATCTTGGTAGTTGCAGTGCAGACTTGCAGTGGACTGAGAAGATTGAGCCTGTGGGCATTAGGAAAGAGGATGTGTTGGAGCTGTTGAACAGCATCAAGTTAGATAAATCGCCGGGACCGGATGGGATGTACCCCAGGTTACTGTGGGAGGCGAGGGAAGAGGTTGCTGATCCTCTGGCGATGATCTTTGCGTCGTCAATGGAGACGGGAGAGGTTCCGGAGGATTGGAGGATGGCGGATCTGGTTCCGTTATTCAAGAAAGGGAGAAGAGATAGCCCAGGAAATTTTAGACCAGTGAGTCTAACCTCAGTGGTTGGTAAGTTGATGGAGAAGATCCTGAGAGGCAGGATTTATGAACATTTGGAAAGGAATAGTATGATCAGAAGTAGCCAGCACGGCTTTGCCCGAGGCAGATCATGCCTTACGAGTCTGATTGAGGTTTTTGAAGATGTGACTAAACACTTATGATGTGGAGGTGCCGGCGTTGGACTGGGGTAAACACAGTAAGAAGTTTAACAACACCAGGTTAAAGTCCAACAGGTTTATTTGGTAGCAAAAGCCACACAATACCGATGAGAGGTGACCTGATAGAGGTGTATAAGATGTTGAGAGGTATTAATGTGGCTTTTGCTACCAAATAAACCTGTTGGACTTTAACCTGGTGTTGTTAAACTTCTTACTAGACACTTAGACAGGGGAAGAGTGGTAGATGTGGTTTATATGGATTTCAGTAAGGCGTTTGATAAGGTGCCCCATGCAAGGCTTATGGAGAAAGTGAAGGGGCATGGGATACAAGGGGATGTTGCTTTGTGGATTCAGAACTGGCTTCCCCACAGAAGGCAAAGAGTGGTTGTAGCTGGGTCTTCTTCAGAGTGGAGGTCGGTCACCAGTGGGGTGCCCCAGGGATCTGTTCTGGGACCCTTGGTCTTTGTGACTTTTATAAATGACCTGGATGAGGAAGTGGAAGGATGGGTTGGCAAGTTTGCTGATGACACAAAGGTTGGAGGTGTTGTGGATAGTGTAGAGGGATGTCAGCAGTTGCAACGAGACATAGATAAGATGCAAGACTGGGCGGAGAAGTGGCAGATGGACTTCAACCCAGATAAATGTGTGGTGGTTCATTTTGGCAGGTCGAATAGGATGGAAGAATATAATATTAAGGGTAAGACGCTTGGCAGTGTGGAAGAACAGAGGGATCTTGGGGTCCGGGTTCATAGGACGCTCAAAGCGGCGTCGCAGGTAGGGGCTGTGGTTAAGGAGGCGTGTGGATTACTGGCCTTCATCAATAGAGGAATTGAGTTTAGAAATCGGGAGATAATGCTGCAGCTGTATAGGACCCTGGTCAGACCCCACCTGGAGTACTGTGCCCAGTTCTGGTCACCTCATTACAGAAAGGATGTGGAAGCCATAGAACGGGTGCAGAGGAGATTTACGTGGATGTTGCCGGGATTAAGTGGTATGCCTTATGAGGATAGGTTGAGAAAGCTAGGTCTATTCTTCTTGGAGAGGCGAAGGATGAGAGGTGACCTGATAGAGGTGTATAAGATGTTGAGAGGTATTAATAGAGTGGATTCTCAGAGGCTTTTACCAGGGCTGAAATGGTTGTCACGAGAGGACACAGGTTAGGGTGCTGGGGAGTAGGTATAGAGAAGATGCTCGGGGTAAGTTTTTCACTCAGAGGGTGGTGGGTGTGTGGAATCGGCTGCCGGCAGTGGTGGTGGAAGCGGATTCGATTGAGTCTTTTAAGAGACTTTTGGATAGGTTCATGGAGGTTAGTAAGATAGAAGGTTATAGATGAGCCTAGAAGGTACGGAAATTGTTCGGCGCAACTTGTGGGCTGAAGGGCCTGTTTGTGCTGTAGCTTTTCTATGTTTCTATTTATATTTTGGCCAGGAGATTTGGGGACAACTATCTAAGTGCATGCAGGCAACAGGGAATCTTGGCCAATGGTTATGTGCAGCAGAACATTGTGGGTAGCACACCTACAATCTTCTGATGTGCACTGAATGTGGATGAAGTTATCCTTCGCCTGCACATAAATTGGAAAATTATTCCTTTAATGTTCAGTGTGTAATGTGACATACTTTTTTGAGTCAATCTCATAGAAAGAAAAGTTGTTTTGAACAATTAATGGCAGTGATTCTTTCCTCTCCTTCCCCTGATGCAATTAAGTATTAATGGTAAAGATTTCTCTTTTTAAACAGTATGTCATTTCTCAAAATACCTTGACACAAAGTTTAAGTAATGCCACTTTTGGTTTACATTCTCAAGTGTACCTTAATTTCCTTACTAGCATAGATTTCTGGAAGGCTTTGCATTTAATTTCCAGAGGCATGTTGGCATCTCTGTACAAATTATTGGAAATCTCTCTCTTTTGGATTTCCAGCACAAAGCTTAGCAAAAAAAAATCCAAGTTATATTTTTGACATGTGGCCAAGTAAAATTACTAATGACATTGTAGCGATTTCTCTCACTCAGATTCATTGGATATTTTTTCTAGTCAATGAATCAACTTTCGCTAATAAATTTAATTAAATATATTTATTACAAGCTGAGATAAATGCATTATTTTCAACTCTCAGCAATCTTTGATTATTACCAATCCTGATCTACGAGAACACACACACACTCTAAAAATACACTATTGTTGTTCCACCCTTTCTGCAGTCTGTGACTCATCTCAAGATAGGTTGCAGCTACAGTCCCATAACCCATTTGTAAACAACCTGTGCATCTCAGGAGCTGATCATTGGTGAGAAATAGTGGAAATCTTTGCTCCATTACCTTCATTTTTTCTGAGGAAGGAGTTTCATTCAGAGTATTTATTGTCTTGAATTGCCTTTTTTTTATTCTACAGAAATTAAATGCAGGCATTCTAAGTGCAATCTGTCTGCAATAAACAGAGGAGTGGAAATTCCATGAGGATTTCAATAGTTTATGCTGGAGTTATTGTGAGAAACCATTGAAAGCGCTGTAGAATTTCAACAACGGAGTTGTCGCTTTTCTGCAACAGCTTTTTAAACAATAGTAGTGATGCTATGAATGGGATTTTTTTGAGTTTGTGCTCCTGACAAAGAACAAAGAACAATACAGCACAGGAACAGGCCCTTCGGCCCTCCAAGCCCGCGCCGCTCCCTGGTCCAAACTAGACCATTCTTTTGTATCCCTCCATTCCCACTCCGTTCATATGGCTGTCTAGATAAGTCTTAAACGTTCCCAGTGTGTCCGCCTCCACTACCTTGCCTGGCAGCGCATTCCAGGCCCCCACCACCCTCTGTGTAAAATATGTCCTTCTGATATCTGTGTTAAACCTCCCCCCCTTCACCTTGAACCTATGACCCCTCGTGAACGTCACCACAGACCTGGGGAAAAGCTTCCCACCGTTCACCCTATCTATGCCTTTCATAATTTTATACACCTCTATTAAGTCTCCCCTCATCCTCCGTCTTTCCAGGGAGAACAACCCCAGTTTACCCAATCTCTCCTCATAACTAAGCCCCTCCATACCAGGCAACATCCTGGTAAACCTCCTCTGTACTCTCTCCAAAGCCTCCATGTCCTTCTGGTAGTGTGGCGACCAGAACTGGACGCAGTATTCCAAATGCAGACAGTGGACCATGCCCACTGGTAGCAGATACTGGAATATTTTGGCATTTGCCCCCGATGTTCCATACATTAAAATGGGTGGAACATTATGTCCAGCCTTCCTGTTATGTCCTAATATGCACTGCAAAGGGCATAATTTCCCATTAGTTAAACTTGGAAAGTTGCTCCCTGAACTTCATCTTCTTCAAAAGTGTCATATATAACACAAAGGCTGTGAACTGGTCTGGTTCAGCATCAGATAGTTGTCATGGGGTAGGGCTGGTGTCAGTGGTTAGGAAATAGAACTTGCGGCAAAGACAGAAGACAATGGCTCCATTAGGTTTGTTAAAGACCCTTACTTCAGTTTTTACAGTACAGCAGGAGGCCATTCAGCCCATTATGTTCATACCAGTAGACAAGAAGCCATCAGCCTAATCTCAAATTCCAACTCTTAATCAATTAACATGAAGGTTATTACAGGTCAAGCACATATTCAGGTACTTAAACATTATGAGGATTTCTGCCTCTACTATCCTTTCAGTGAGTTCCAAACCCCCATCACTCTGGGTGAAAAGAGTTAACCTACTCAAGTTTCGCACCATTCCAACTTGTTAACAGGATTCAAACCAGTTGGTGAAGTCAAAAGCAAGACACAGAGCTTTATTTTATTAAGAGAGTGGATTGATTTGTTCAGTCTTACAGCTCTCCTCCCACATACCCAGTTTTCCAGCTGTCCCCTATTTACACTCTTTTGAGTAGACCAATAAAACAAATAAACTAATTAACAGACTCTTGCAGGTGAAATTGAATTTAAGTTCTACCAACAGCTATGATAGAGTTTGAATTCATGGCCCCAGAGCCTGGGCATTTGGATAATTACCCCAGTTATATTATCGCAACACCGCCATCCCCACCAAAAATAGCTCGAAAAACACCACTCAACAAGCCTGGGGCAATGCAAGGAGACCGGTCTCCATTAACTACTGTAGCCAGTACAAGCATTGAACACATGCTGTTGGCACTGTACTGCATTACATGGCAGCCAAATGAGCTATCCACCAGGCTCTTTTTATATTCTTTTGATTTAAACTAAAAACAATTAACTTAGTTAATTAATGAATTGCTCCTTAAAGAGGTATTGTAACAAAACAAAAAAAACTTTAAAGGAAACTTAACAAATTAAATGAAAATATTTCTAGAACTGATGATACACTCTAACAAGCTCTTTTTATACAGGTTTAGGCCCAAAAAAAGAACAAATTAACAAAGTGACAACCCCTTACTGAATTGCTCCTTAAAAGGACACTGTAACAAAACAAAAAGACAAAACTTTAAAGGAAACTTATCTAAGTGAAAAAGTGTTTTCTTTTCGGGGGGGGGGGGGGGGGGGGGGTCTTGTCCCCTATTTATCTTATTTTTGAAAAAACAAAAATCAATAAATTCACCAAAAAATCAAAATTGAGAGTGACAGCCCCTGGTGATACACTGTAACAAAAAATCAAAACTTCAAAGGAAACTTGCAAAATCAAATTAAAATATTGTTCTTGGGTATAATGGACCCTAGCCTCTGCTGTGTGCACTAATCATGGAAGGTCTCAAGCAGTGGGCAATGTGTGCTCCCTCTCCAGGATCACCCAATCGCAAACATAGACGCGGTAGAGAAGCAGTCATTCAGGTTGGATGACCCGCTCAACCACTCACTACCTGGACCTGTTGATGGCCAACTTGGCCAGGCTCAGGAGGACGCTTATGAGTCCTCTTCCCTCCCCTCCACACTGGGTGACCAAATATCAGGTGTTGAAGTGCAAACAAAAATTGAAGTGCAGTCCCTTTAAATAACTAAATATGACAACAACCTCGGGCAATATATATATGTGTGGAAAACACCTGCAGACCCCATGATACAACTTAACCGACAATTGCATGGCACTACTGCTTGCAGCACCCTCCCCACCAGGACCCTGATGGAAAGAGAGAGGACTTCCAACTAAAGCGCCCTCTACTGGGGACTTGTCCCACTGTCAGACAGCTGAACAGAATGCTATGGCATGTCCTGATGGTGGAGGAAAGCAAGGAATTGAAGGGGGTGTGGCAAAAGGCCACAGAGGAAACACCTCCTTGCCAAACTGAAAGCCATGCGGGGAACTTATGTGAGATGGCTCAAATTGTAGGGTTGCAGTTCCCGAGGGAAGTGTTGGGACCCAGGACTAATGTGAAATTCCGTTCAAATGGAGATTAGTTCGGATGGAAGTCCTCCGTATGCTTGAGCTGCATCGACGCCAGAAATGCTGTCCAGTCTAAGCACCACCGTTGTAAGGCTGTGGATGGCTTTGGTTGTGAGCTGGACATTAACAAACACTATCCATGTTGATGGAGGTACAAATTCCTGAGCTGCGGCTCTCTGAGGATAGCCGCTACTCCTGATGGGAGAGAACTCCGACATGAGGCAACTGTGTTCCAGACCTTGATCAGTTCCTTACAAAAGATAGACAACTCCTGCCTATGGAGACCTCTCAGGTCTATAAACAGGAGCTGCACCTCATAGTTGAGGCCATGTACCTGGCGGAAGATGTATAGTGCCAGGGCGCACTATCAGCAAGGGGGCTCAATATAGAGGTATTGTTGTAGTATCTGGAGGTGGAAAGACTCCACTTGGGTGTGAAGGCACACCAGCAAACAAATGTTCTCCCTAAGTGGGTGATACAGAACCTCGGCAGTGACCCAGTGGATCCTTTTGTTTCATAAGAGGTCATTGAGCCTCTTCTGTATTTTTGTGACAAAATCCAGGGGAGGGATCAAAGTGACCAGCAGCCCTAGTCTTCATAACTATAACACTAGAGTCTCTCACTGGGCTGTGTCATCTCTGTTTATACATCCTATTATAAATACACTCACCAGGCTCAAACCTTTTCTGCATTGGGATAGTGATCCACCATTCAAGCAACCAATATTTAGTTGGGGGATATCTGCTCATCCAATACTGGATGTTGGACAAACAATGTGACAAATTAGAGACAGTAGTCTGCCTAGAGACTGAGCTAGGCAGTGGTGAGGTAGAGTTAAGTGTCAACATCGGAACCTTAATGTGTTTTTCAATGATGATGCTGAGGGGCAGTAAATGAAAAATAAGAGGCCACGGATAGATCACTAGCTTTGTTTATTACCCTATTTATTAGAAGTTAAAATTATAAAGATGATATTGAAATAATACAGTACAAGTAAAAGGTATTGAGCAAGGATAATGTGTGACAGACAGTGAGCACCAGTCAGAGACAGAGAAAGAAAGAGGAAGATTTTTGCAAGTTTCCAATCCAAGCAGACAGGCCCTGAAGAATTATAAAAGGTTTTTCAAAAGGTTAAGTACTGACATAACAAGATATTAATTAACAGCATACAGCTAAGTAGCAGCAATCATGCACCTACGTGACTAAATAATTACTATTACGTAGAAACATTTCAAATTCTTTTGACATGATCACGAACAAAGTGCTCCAAAAATAAATTTATATTGTCAAACATGATTCATCTGAGTAGTCTCCTGTACTACGCCGATCACTGCATATCTAACATTTTATATTCTGAAAAATTCTTGCTAATAACACCCATGGGGACTAAATAACTCTGTGAGTTATTGCATGTGCTGATTGTGTAATGTGTATTCATCTGGTATGTTAGTACTGAGAGAGCATTAGCACATTTTTGTGCTTTCATCTAAAATTCTTCATATCACCAGATCTAATTAAAATATATCAAGGCTTAGATCAACTAGTAATGTGTTTCCTCTGGTTTGTTAAGGGTTTATTAGTCACCAATTAATTACAAACATATGGCACTCCAGCCAACGTCATGTTAAGGCTAATGTTAATGCAACATCGGAGTGTTGATAGAAATTTTCACTAGTTCACATTTTCTTCTGGGAAGGCAATTTGCCACCTCTGAAAATTATCTGCTTGACTCTTAATGCTCTTCAAAGTAGTTTCAGGATCCAATCAGTTTTTTCTAGAAGGAGAATGCTCATCCAGTTGGGGGGTACTTGTTCTGTATTGGAGATGTGATACACGGGACAGACTATGGTTACAAGCAAACATGGCTGTTTCTCCTCTGTTTCCTGGGCTAGGTCTAGTACATCACTTCTGATGCATATATTCATACAGCATAGCTCTGCATGAGTCAATAGAAATAAATACAAATGCATAACATTTCCTCCCCTGTTTAAACTGAACATCCCCAAACAAGTTCAAACAACTTCAACATGAATAATAGTCAATATTTCAATCACTATTAATAAGGTTTGGAGGTCAACTCTGTTGGAAGGTTGATGGCGAACCTCTGGTGTCCTCTTCACACTGATGGGGACCTCTGATGTCTTCACCTTTGCACTGACATCCTCCATGGTTTAACAGCGTTGATGTAAGAACCAGAGATTGTCTCTGCGTCTGAACAGAAGGTGAGGTGTTGCTCTCCTCAATGGTGTCTGGTAGGGTAGGGGTTGTAAGAAGGTTCAAGTCAGGACTTTGTTACACTGATCCTGAATTTTCAGGCATTTAATAGATCTGTTCTTCCAGCCAATAACTGGTCTGCATGTCTTCTCCAGATAATGTCATCCCTGGTCTTGACAGAATGAGAGACAGGTCCAGTTTGCGCAATGACAATTACAGGAACCTATTTCTCCCCTGTGGAGTAGTTCTGAGCCAAAACCTCTTGTCCTTGGTGGAAAACACTGTGTTTCGCCTTGCCTTCCTGCCATTCCACTTGTGCTTGTTTGTGCGACAGCAATATCTCCTTAGTTTTTGGAAGTTTCAAGAGATCAAATGCAGAATGCCTTTTTATCATGGGTAAGGCAGAAGAAGTCTTGTTCGCGGAATGTGTGGTATTCCGGTAGACCATTAGGGGAATTCGTTAAGGTGTTTGATAAGCGAATCTCATTTCATGGTTGCTTTCAAGGTGTGTTTCAGGGTTTGGATGAAGCGTTCTACTAGTCCATTAGTTGCAGGGTAGTATGGCACAGAAGTTCTTGTACGAAGTTCTCAAATTCCTGCGAGATAAACTGAGGTCTGTTATTGCTTAGCGGACAGAGCAGAAGAGTCATCCTGACTCAAAATGTTGGCTCTATTCTCTCTCTGCAGATGCTGTCAGACCTGCTGAGATTTTCTGTTTTTGTTTCAGATTCCAGCATCCACTGTATTTTGCTTTTATCTTACTGCCACTTCTTTTCCAGGAATGCCTATCCTGAAGATGTCCTGCTCTTTTCTCCAACAGAATTTCTGTTTGTCTCTTTTACTCTGTCTAACTTCCCTGCTTTCTATTTCCCTCCTGGGTGTTAGCAAGGTGTTTCCCAAAACTCTCTTTCACAGCCATATTTCCTTCCTCAGCCACTGTCTCCGTCTCTGACTTACCCAAGTGGATTTCAACTGAAATTTAACCCCTCATCTTTAAAATCCACCCAAGATTACAGGTTTCCCGAGGACATATAACGTTCCTCAAACTGCTGTTCTTGTAGCATCATGAGATCCACACTCAGTGCCATGTGCCACCATATGCATACGCTTAACCTCTCTCCCCAGCAGCACTGACTCACTCTATCTCAAAGCTGTCCTTATCCCCAGTTTTATTTCATTCTTTGTCTCATCCAATGTCTTAACAAGAAACTTTTCCCCTTCCTTTCAGGTGTTAAGGAACACAATCTCCAACAACTCATTGATACCAACACCCATCCAGGGACCCTCCTCCCCTTCCCGTCCCTTGGACCCATCCCTCCTATCGCCAGCCCTTACCGTGTATTCACAATGCCTTCTGACATTCTCAATTTTTCTGCTCCTCTCACCCACTCCAACTTGTCTCCTTCTGAACTTGCTGCACTTTGTTCTCTCACGTCCAACGTTGACTTTGTCATCAAACCCACCGATAAGCGTGGTGTGGTTGTTGCCTGGGGTACTGACCTCTACCTCCGAGACTGAGCGCCAACTCTCGGATGCTTCCTCCTACCTCCCCCTGGACAATTACCCCAGCACTGAACATCAAGCCACTGTTTCCAGGATTGTCACTGATCTCATCTCCTTTGGAGATCTTCCCTCCACAGCTTCCAACCTCATAGTCTCCCAATCCCGGATAGTCCACTTCTACCTCCTTCCAAAAGAATCATGGAGTCACCATAGTGCAAAGGAGGCCTTTCAGCCCATCGAGCCTGCACCGATAACAATCCCACCCTGGCCACATCCCCATAACCTCACGTATTTACCCTAGTCCACAGACACGAAGGGCAATTTAGCATGGCCAATCAACCTAACCTACACATCTTTGGAGTGTCGGAGGAAACCAGAGCATTCAGAGGAAATCCATGCAGACACAGTGAAAACGTGCAAATTCCAACAGTGACGTGAAGCCGAAAGTGAACCTGGATCCCTGACGCTGTGAGGCAGCAGTGCTAACCGCTGCCCCACCGTGCCGCCCTCAGAATCCACATAAAGGACTGCCCTGATAGGCTCATTGTGTCATCTGTTCCCGCCCCACTGAACTAATTTCTTTCTATCTTGACTCCATGCTTTCTCCTCTCGTCCAGTCCTTTCCCACCTACATCCGTGATTCTCCTGACGTCCTACACAAGGGCTCTGACGAAGGTTCACCCTGACTCGAAACGTTGGCTCTATTCTCTCTCCACAGATGCTGTCAGAACTGCTGAGACTTTCCAGCCTTTTCTGTTTTTGTGTAAGGCAAATGGTCTGTTGGCCTTCATAGCGAGAGGATTTGAATATAGGGATTACTGCAATTGTACAGGGCGTTGGTGAAACCACACCTGGAGTACTGTGTGCAGTTTTAGTGTCCTTATCTGAGGAAGGATGTCCTTGCTATAGAGGAAGTGCAGTGAAGGTTTACCAGGCTGATTTGTGGAATGGCAGATCTTTCATTTGAGGCGTGATTGAGTCCATTAGGATTACATTAATTGTAGCTTAGAAGAGTGAGAGGGGATCTTAAAGAAAATTATAAAATTCTAACAGGATTGGACAGAGTAGATTCAGAAAGAATCTTCCAGATGGTGGGGGGAAGATCAAAACTAGGGGTCATAGCTTGAGGATAAGGGGTAAACCTTTTAGAACTGAGGTGAGGAGGAATTTCTTCACCCAGAGAGTAGTGAATCGGGAATTCACTACCACAGAAAGTAATTGAGGCCAAAAGACTGTGTAATTTCAAGAAGAAATTAGACAGAGCTCTTGGGGCTAAAGGGATCAAAGGATATGGCTGAAAGGCAGAATCAGGGTATTGAATTTGATGATCAGCCGTGATCATAATGAATGGAGGAGCAGGCTCGAAGGGCCAAATGGCCAACTCCTGCAAGAGAGATTGGATAGTTTAGGCCTGTACTACCTGGAGTTTAGAAGGACGAGAGGAGATCTATTTGAAGTGTACAAGATGATAAGGGGGATTGACAAAGTAGAAGTAAAAGAATGTTTCTTCTTGAAGGGAAATCTAGAACAAGAAGTCATAGTTTTGGGATAAAGGGTAGATTTAAAACAGAGATGAGGTAAAATTACTTCACTCAAAGCGTTGTGAGTTTGTGAAATTCATTACCCCAGTGTTTGGTGGATACCAGGACTTAAATTTAAGGAAGGGGTGGACAAATTTTTAATTAGTAAGGGTTTGAAGGACAATGGTGAACAGCAGGTAAGTGGAGTTGAGATCGAGATTAGATCAGCCATGATCATATTAAATGGCAGGGCAGGCTTGAGAGGCTGAATTGCCTACTCCTGCTCCTAGTTCTTATATTCTTATGAATGCTGGATAGTTTCCCTTCACTACATGTAGCAACAAACCTGCTGTTTTCCCATTCAGTTGCACAGCCACTTAAATGTGGACCTTGTGTACATCTTTAGCACTATCCCTGATGGCCTTAATGGAATGTGTTTAAGTTTCTCATTATAGATAGTCTCTGGCACCAGTGAGACTGCTGCCCATGTCAACTTCCTTCCTTACTGGCTGTCCATCGAGCAATGCGATGACCCAGTATCTGTGTGCAGCCCTCTGACTGAGTCGTTTCGCTCTTTTTGACCCTGTTGTACAGCATGAACATTTCTCCTTTTATTTTGTTTAAATGCTGTCTTGCTTTTTTTTTCTTATTATTTTTATTCATAGTTTGCTTTTTCTTCCTGCAGGCATGCTCTATGTGTCCTTTTTTTCCACAGCTTCGAGATTCCGTGCATTTACACCAACATTCAGTGGCAGAATGCCCTGGCTTTGCACACCACTCTATGACTCTATGACCGGTAACATGTTCGAGTTTTGACGGTTTTGGGTGTCGATTCAGCAAAACATTTTGTGTATTCAAGTACACAAACTCAATTGCTGAGCTTCCTTTTCATCCAGTTCCATAGAAACAGTGATTTCAATGGCCTTCTGCAGAGTACGATTGCTCTCAGTAGATGTTTTTGTGTCACTTCACTGCATAGACCACAAGCGAATCTGTCCTGAATAGTGTCATTTAGCACATCTCCAAACTCTCAATATTTTGCAAGTTTTTTAAACACTGCCACAAATTGCACAATTGACTCCCCCCTCCTCTTGGTTTCTTTTATGGAATCTAAAGCGCTCTGCTGTCACCAAAGTTTTGAAAAATGTGCTTGCAGAAGATCCACAATCTGTTTATATGTTTTAGTGCCGGGTTTGTCAGCTTGCACTAAACTATAGAGAGTAAAAATTTTCCCCCAATCATGCTCATGAAAGTGGGCAGCATATCTTCAGCCATTTTGTTTACCTACACAAAATAGTCAAAACACTCGATATAAAAGCTACATTGCTCCCCATTTTCATCAAAAGGTCCCATGATGCCAAAAACCCCTGCCATTTTTTTACTTAAGCAAGTTTCCTGTATGCATGATTCTCAACTACATTTCTAGCAGCTACCTCGATTTTCTTACATACAAGGTACCTAATCTATCCTCAACCTCTTATTTAACACAGCAAACCCTATAATCTGTCGTGTGTTACACGACAGCGCAGAGTCGCTGAGCAGAAACTGATAGCCAAGTTCCGCACACATGAGGACGGCCTAAACCAGGATGTTGGGTTTATGTCACACTATCAGTAACCCCCACAGCTTGCCTCCTGGACTTGCAGAATCTCACTGGCTGTCCTGTCTGGAGACAATACACATCTCTTTAACCTGTGCTTAATGCTCCCTCCACTCACATTGTCTGTATCTTTAAGACCTGGTTGGCTGTAGAGATTCGCATTCTAATCAGTATTCTGTAACTTGATTTTGTGTCTCTGCGCCCTGTTTGAGAGCAGATTTCCACTCCATCTGACGAAGGAGCAGCGCTCCGAAAGCTAATGGCATTTGCTACCAAATAAACCTGTTGGACTTTAACCTGGTGTTGTTAAAACTCTTACTGTGTTTACCCCAGTCCAACGCCGGCATCTCCACATCATCTCAAGAGGAACACAGGAATGTAGACTTTGTGAATGCAGACAATAGTGAAGGAGGCACAGCTGCATCATATGTGGCATTGCATCAATGAAGGCCGGTCACTTTTAACCAGAATTGGCATTCATAACAGGCCAAAGGACATTCACTCATTGACGATCATAGAATCATAGAATCATAGAATCCCTACAGTGCAGAAGGAGGCCATTCGGCCCATCGAGTCTGCACCGACCACAATCCCACCCAGGCCCTACCCCCACATATTTTACCCGCTAATCCCTCTAACCTACGCATCTCAGGACTCTAAGGGGCAATTTTTAACCTGGCCAATCAACCTAACCCGCACATCTTTGGACTGTGGGAGGAAACCAGAGCACCCGGAGGAAACCCACGCAGACACGAGGAGAATGTGCAAACTCCACACAGACAGTGACCCGAGCCGGGAATCGAACCCGGGACCCTGGAGCTGTGAAGCAGCAGTGCTAACCACTGTGCTACCGTGCCGGGCAACTGATTAGTCATTACTATGCCACATCAGAGATTGGAGCACTGTGTTAGTTTAGGCCACTCATCTCATGTACACCTTATCATCCTTATCGTGTTACATTTCTGGGATGCCATCTTAGTTACCTAGATGTGTGTGTTAGCATCTCAGGCACAAGGCAGTGTTATGATCTCAATAAGTGTTATAACTGGACGGGAAGATCCCAGAATGGAACCCTGGCTCAAAAGACCATTGCTTTTACCTTTTTTTTAGAAAACGTGGAGGAACAGAGTCAAAGAACTGCTAATTAGTTTTAACACGAAAGGTTGGATTATGCTACCATACTTCTTTACTCCCCCTCATCTTAACTAATACACACAGATTTTAAGACTAATATGGATTACCAAAGTACAATGGACTCAGTATCACAAAGTCTCTTCAAGCACACAGATTGGCTGTGGTCAAATATACTCTCCACTCTGAACCCAAGTGAATGTCTGTGGATTTCTCCTCAAAATCCCCCCCAGATGATTATCACATGAGAGTTACCTAACTCCATTCCTAAAACACATACTTTAAAATCTTCTTTCACAACAATGCTTTTCATCAGGCCAGGTTTCCCAAATGTCTCTTTCACACAAAATTTCCATTCTATTTTTAACAATAAATCCAGTATCCAGGTTTTACAACTCCCCCTTCAGGACTTCTTTGTCTTGACTGTTATACAAACTGTTAACAATTGCTTCAACTATCGATTTCCACACTCTATTAAGATGTCGTCAACTTTTTGATTTCCCTCTGAAGTCTGCTTTCCCACTTTAATTCTGGTTACTGCAACTGTCTCTCACAAACACGATAGGCGAGATTTTCCATCTATGCTCACCTCAAGACTGGAAAATCCCGCCTGAGGTCAACGAACCTTTGCATAGTCCGCCCCTACCCGCCATGATTCCCGTGGTGGGAGGGATGGGAAAATTCTGCCTTTTGTCTGTTTTCCCATGAATTCTCCTCTGAAAAGTACCTTGTTCTCTAAACTTCAGTCTACTTAAGAAATTCTTTCTGTCCCAATTCCCTAGTTTTCTGGACTGTATATGGTTCTTTGGGAAGTCTGCCCCTTTGCAGCTCCCTTGCCCTGTCCAGCTTCCCCTGGCAGAGTTGAGAGATGTTCACTCCCTGGTGCTTTATCTTCAACTGCAAAAAAATTCAGCTAAATCTAAATTTAAAAGCAGTTCTACCATAAAAGCTTCCCTGGTTGCTAAACAACAATCTTTAATTTGATTTATTGTCATATGCATTGGGATACAGTGGAAAGTATTGTTTCTTGAGCAATATACAGACAAAACATACCACTCATAGAGTACATAGAGGAGAAAGAAAGGAGAGGATGTAGAATATAGTGTTACAGTCATAGCTACGATGTAGAGAAATATCAGCTTAATATAAGGTAGGTCCATTCAAAAGTCTGATGGCAGCAGAGAAGAAGCCATTCGTGAGTCAGTTGGTACATGATTTCAGACTTTTGTATCTTTTTCCCAGCTCCATTCTTCAATCTCAATCTACTTTTCATGCTGTAGCCCTCTTTAAACACAATAGAAACACAGTTTGGACCGAACCAACCCCCACGTATACATACACCTTTGTCCAGTATGAATCTAATAATAAGTTTTACCCTTACACAGAAACATTAAACTAAACCCACTTAAAACTAGACTTTATTTCTAATGTTTGCTAATATGAATTTAAATCCCTTAAAGCTACCTTTGTTTTCCTCACAGCTGCATTAACCACCATGTGGGTAGGGTATAGTTTTCATATTCCAAACTTCATTCTCTTGATTTTTCCATCATTTATGGCTTCACTGTTTAATTTAAGAAAGAAGGCAGAAGTCTTTTTCAGAATCCTAATGCAATGGGGGGAGAGATGAGGCCGAGTACAGATCCAACAGGAGGCCCATTTAAAGGACATAGTCAAGGGGAGCCAGAGCATGAATAGGATGTTCAGGAAGAGAGACCCAAAAAATAGCAGTGACTCACCAGGCCTAGGGCATACCATAAAAGAGTTTCCTATTTACAAATGAGTGAGAGACAATGTACTTGTCCTGAGATCTGGTACATCACATGAAGACCTGACATCACCAGCGGTTGGAGCTTATCCCTATGCTCTGGCTCCCTTTGATCATGTCCTTCAAACAGGGCCTCATGCTGGAGCTGTCTCGGCTTCACCTCTCCCTCCTTCACCACCTCTATTGTATTAGGATCCTGAAATTTCATAAATGTACAACTGGTATGTGATGATCAGAAGCACAGAACGTTTGTGTCAGGTACCTTGGGAATTGCCATGACTCCTACATCCTGAATCATTCCCAGGTACCTGAGATTTGAGGGGCCTCTACATCAGCATGTATTATTGCATGGGGATAAGGGGCATCCACTGAAATGCTGGATGATGGTGCCAGTGCATCACCCTCAAGAGTTGTTCTGAGGTGTGGTGCAAAACTGCTCACAGTTCCACACACTGCCTTATGCAGCAGAACATAGGGCTTCTGACGATGTGCTTCAGGTGCTTGAACCGCTCAGGTGGATCCCTACCGCATCTTCCCAATAAGGATTCATGCATCTTCGCAGTGTGTTGCGCCCTTCACAATCTGGCAATGCAAAGAGGTGATCACTGGCCAGAGGGTGAAATGGTGGAGGATGACACTTTATTGGAGGATGAAGATTCGGGCCCCAGGAACCTCAAGAGGCTGTTGAGTGTCAGTATGAACATGACAATGCCATGGATAAGGAAAGACATGAAAGATATGCCCATGATACTTTAATTGCTAGCAAGTTCCAGGAAGAGTAAAGATAAGGCCACATTTCTCCTAGCCCACAATGCCATTCCCTTTCATCTCAGGGGATGTCCAACCATTCACAGTGGATGAATTCAGCATTCTCACTTACACATTCTGGCCTTGTGAATTGCCAGACCATAATCTCTGCATTGGTCCACAGTGCCCTGTGAATGCTCGCACTCTGGGAACTGAGTCCATTGAGGAACGAGAGGATGTGAGAGAAGACTTGAAGCATTCATTGCCAGATAATGATGCAAACATTGTGGTCAATGAGATGAGGACTGGCTAGGGATCTCCTTGTCCATGCATGTGGTGTCTTCCGTCACTAACACTGAGGAGACACAAGTGCTGCTACAAAATCAAGACTGATGAACTGCCCTCACTGAATGGTGCTCCTTGAGGAAAAGGGTTAAAAATGCTTACTTCATCCAGTTCAAATAAAGATTTAAGCACATTTCCCTGACATCACACAAGGGTGCAGAGACTAGTTCAATTGAGGTAGACATCACAAGAATGTTAACCTCACCACCATCAATGAGTGGAAGGATGGCTAAATCTTGACAAATAAGGATTCCAATGTACAAAATCACAACGCCTTCAGTTGATCACCTGACCATGAGACTTATTCACAAAAGTGCAATTTCTTTACAGTGATAACAGACCCATGACCCAAAAGTGAATTCAAAATGTATTAATTTTTCTAATCTTACCACTATACTTGCGTGCAGCCCTGACATCCACAGCAGAGGTGAAGGCTGACATGTCTTGATGTTTGCAAAGACCTTGGCAGATGTCCTCTGGTGGCCCGAGGCCAAGAGGGTATGTGTATATGTACATATATGCACATATGTGTATATGTTCAGGGGGAGATGCACCCTCCTTTACCTGAGCAGTTAGAGTGGATAGGGTCA
Organism: Mustelus asterias; assembly: GCF_964213995.1. Classification (NCBI taxonomy): domain Eukaryota; kingdom Metazoa; phylum Chordata; class Chondrichthyes; order Carcharhiniformes; family Triakidae; genus Mustelus; species Mustelus asterias. Next base: position 129,038,300 of record NC_135802.1, read on the forward strand.
CAGACAGAGGGAACTCTGAGCAGCTACACACACTTGGAATGTCCTGAGAGGAGTTACCTGGGGTGGCCTGCAGACACTTATCCTCCCAAGGTCTCTGCTGACTCCTTGAAGAGATGTTGAACCTGGAGGAGATCAAGATGCCTCATCCCCCTGTCAGCTACATCCTGATGGTGCTCAAAAGGGTGTGCGGCCATGGAATGCGGGCCTGAGCACAAGACCTGCTGGACCAAGATCTCCATGATGCTCAGCAATCTTCCCATGGTGACCTCAAGGTGCTTGCATGTTGGGGTCATGACATCAGACAGAACACAGATGGACTCCTCCAGCTTTTGCTCCAGACTCCTGAGTGATTGCTGCATGTCACTGACTGATTTTCCAGCACCTGTTATTGCATCTCCAGCATGGAGTTGGCAGCTGCTTCCAAAGGGTCATCATTTGGCTTGGGGCCTAAGCGGTTGGCTATTCTTCAACACCCCCAATGCCAGAGACCTAGGCTGTCCCTGTCTCTGACTGCTGCAGGGACCTGTCAGTGAGATGTTCTCCAGAAAGTGACCCCAAGCCCAATCTAGTGCTATGCTCCTTGAGGTGTATGTCTCGGCACTGTTGGAGGGTGTTGGTAAGCTCTGTGATGCTTCTTCATGAGCTTCCTCTTCAGACATGGTCTGGGGCTGGTGCTTGGCTGCTTTGTGGGCCTTGATCTGCTGCTGCCTGTAAGATAGAGAGTACAGTTTCAGTTGATAAGCATGAGCAATGTAGGATTGCATGTGATTCACTATGATTGTCAGGATGCGATGAGCTGGTGGAGCTGCGATCTGTACAAGTTTAGTAGGACAAACTAATCTTCCCTTCAACACGGGAGCAATCCTTCTCCATCCCAGCCAGTTCGGTGCCAGCCTCATCAAACTCAGAGAGGGCTATGATGTCAGCTGTCCCTTCCCAGTCTGTGCTCTTTCCCTTCTAGTGCCAACCTACCCTGAATGAAGATGAAAGAAAGACAAGTGATAAGAAGGGATAGAGCAGAGGATGGGTAAGATGCATATCCCCTGAGTGTGATGAGCCCTCCCCAGAGGGGCCAGAGGATGGAGTGTGAGCAACATGATGGATGGCATGGTGATGAATTGAAAGTTCCTGTGGGGCAATAAGTGGTGATGTCTGTCCCCTGTTAATGGTTGTGTGAGATCCCTGAAGGGAGTAGTTGTTTGTGTGCATGATGCCATGACACTGGAGGGAGTTGAAGGATGACTTACCCTGGCAGAGTGGATGAGATCATTCATCCTCTTCCTGCACTGGATGGCATTTCTGACACATTTGCCAGCCATGCAGACCTCTTGTGTGACAGCCTCTCAGGTTAGAGAGGTGAGGCTGTGCTTCCTGGACCCATCCCTGAGATACATGACATGCCTGTGTGTCCGCATTCCTCTTTGATTCGATTTCATTTATTATTGTCACATGTATTAGTATACAGTGAGAAATATTGTTTCTTGCACGCGATATAGACAAGGCACACCGTACATAGGGAAGGAAAGGAGAGAGTGCAGAATGAAGTGTTATAGTTATAGTTAGGGTGTAGAGAAAGATCAACTTAATGTGAGGTAGGTCCATTCAAAAGTCTGATGGCAGCAGGGAAGAAACTGTTCCTGAGTCAGTTGGTATGTGTCCTCAGATTTTTGTATCTTTTTCCCAGTGGAAGAAGGTGGAAGGTGTGTGGGATCTTTGATTATGCTGGCTGCTTTTCCGAGGCAGCAGGAAGTGCAGACAATGTCAATGGATGGAAGGCTAGTTTGAGTGATGGACTGGGCTTTGTTCACAACCTTTTGTAGCTTATTTTAGTCTTGGACAGAGCAGGAGGCATCACAAGGTGTGATATAACTGGAAATAATGCTTTCTATGGTGCATCTGTAGAGGTTGGTAAGAGTTGTAGCTGACATGCCAAATTTCCTTAGTCTCCTCAGAAAGTAGAGGCATTGGTGCATTTTCTTAACTATAGCATCCGTATGGAGGGACAAGAACACGTTGTTGGTGATCTGGACACCTAAAGACTTGAAGTTCTCAACCATTTCTGTAGACAGGGATATGCCCTCTACTACGCTTCCTGAAGTCGATGACTATCTCCTTCATTTTGTTGACATTGAGGGAGAGATTATTGTCGTTGCACCAGTTCACCAGATTCTCTACCTCTTTTCTATACTGTGTCTCGTTATTGTTTGAAATCCAACCCACAATGGTGGTATCATCAGCAAACTTTAAAATCGAGTTGGAGGGGAACTTGGCCACAAAATCATAGGTGTACAAAGAATATAATAAGGGGCTGAGGACACAGCCTTGCGGAGCACCAGTGTTGAGGTTGATCTTGCAGGAGGTGTTGTTGCCTATCCTTACTGATTGTGGTCTGTGGGTTGGGAAGACTCGAATCTACTGGCAGAGGGAGGAGCCGAGCCCCAGGCCACGAAGTTTGGAAATGAGTCTCAGAAGGAATAATGATGTTAAAGGCTGAGCTGTAGTCTATGAATAGGAGACATAGGTGTCTTTGTTATCTAGGTGTTCCAGGGTTGAGTGTAGGGCCAGGGAGATGGCATCTGCTGTGGACCTTTTGCAGTGATAGGTGAACTGTAGTGGATCCAGGCAATCTGGGAGGTAGGAATTGATTTGTGCCATGATTAACCTTTCAAAGCACTCATAATGATGGATGTCGGAGCTACTGGATGATAGTCATTAAGGCACGCTGCCTGGCTTTTCTTTGGTACCGGGATGATGGTCGTCTTCTTGAAGCAGATAGGGATCTCAGATTGGTGTAAAGAGAGGTTGAAGCTCCTCTGATCAAGGACATAAGGGTCTGTTGGGTGAAGCGGGTGCTGCCCTTTTCTTGAGGCTTGCAACCTTCATCTTGTGGATGGAAGACATCTGTAACAGTCTCTTGGAGGCAGGTGGGCTGGAGGGAGTGAGAGGTATGTGTTCGACTGGCATTTAAATATGACTCTCGCATCTGCTAAGTGTGTGAAGTGCAGAGTGATTGTGAAACAATGCTTTGTCCACAGAGTGCTAAAGTCAGGAATCTATCACAAGATCTTCAACTCCACCAGATGATGGTGGGCGGACGAATCAACTCCTGACCCACTAGATGATTTGGTCCAATACTCGCCTGTGCATAATTATTGAACTTCCAAGTGTGGTATCAGGCACAAGTTTCCGCCATTCCAAGCAGCAGGGTGAGCGCTGCCAAAACCACACTTAGTCTCATAAATGGAAACTTCTGCTCAGAGCAATAAATTTTTCTCTACCTACATCTGTTTGGTCCTCTGGTATTTTGCTAATGTGTTTATCTTCTCATGCAGCAATCACCTGTTTTTGCAATCTGCTAAATTTCTGCTGAAGTTTTCTTTTTGTCAGTATGACTCATTTTAAAACTTTCAGAGCCAATAAGACATTTATTTGGTCAATGAAAGCACAAACTCCAGTAACCCTCAACTATTCTAATTAGGGTGCATTAGAAGCAGGAATAAAAAGTTAAGTATTGGTATTATCATATCACAGCTAGTGCAGGTTCTAATTTACAATGTTCTAAAAGTCATTTTAAAAGACAATAGACTGTGAAGTCATATACAAAGAAATCAAAGAACAGTCAGTCATAGGGCAGAATTTTCCCATCCTGCCCGCCATGGGAATGGGACACGGACCAATGAAAGGTCTGTTGAATTTGGGTGGGATTTTCCTGTCTTGGGGCGAGTGCGGCCGGAAAATCCCACTCATAGTATTTAAGCTAGTTTTCATTCATTAACAAGAAAAGCAGCATCGTGATTTCCTAGACCTACCATGGCCCACATGGCCTACTTGGCCCATCTCTCAAGCTTCCTTTCCCTTCCTCAATTTCTCTATCTCCATTTTTGGGGAACCAATATCCAATACAATCCCTTTCACACAGTTTCATTGACTACACTTCCTCCCATTCCACTTCTTTTCCATTCTCCCAGTTTCTCTGTCTCTGTCGCACCTGCTGAGTGTGTGAAGCGCAGAGAGATTGTGAAACAATGCTTCGTCAACAGAGTGCTGAAGTCAGGAATCTATCACAAGTGGGAATTCAGTGCAGAGGGAAAAGGAGGTGCTGATTAGCTCCAGTAGCTGGTGAGTATTTTTCTTTTGTTTCTGTTAGTGCCTTATTTTACTAAATTAGTAACTAATTAACTAATCAAATAAATAAATAAGTTTAGACATACGCAGCAAGTGGTGTGCCATAGCTGCAATACGGGAAAGTTTGTGGGGAGAATTCCAATCCTAAAGAGTCATATCTGCAGGAGGAGGCTGCAGATTCTGCAACTCCTGTTCAGTTACTGAGCTGGAATTGGCATTGCAGACATTATAGGGCAACATGGAGGGCTAGAATTACCTGGGCACTTCATTCCAGGGAACATATATATCCTTTAACTTAAGCGGAACTTTAGATTGGTCAACAGTCAGGACCAGAAGGGTGTGAGTCAGACAGGGGATTGAAGATGCAGTCATTAAGGAGTCTCGGTCCCTGACTTTGACCGATGGTATGAAGAGCTTGCTACCTATGTGGATGGGAATAAAGGATGGGAACAGAGACTGCAAGGTAAATGGGCAAACTGACCATAGCATCATTAGTTTAGACTGTTGCAGTACATCCTGTGGAGGAGTGGAGTATCACTAACAGTAACGTATGGATTTCCATGTTTAACTGCATGTTGGAGGTTGCTGTCCGTAATAACCTCGCTAAGGCCTGTTCTCCGGTACACACTGCTTTATTAAAACAAAGGAAAGGTCGCGTCTACAATTTACACAAATCAAGGCCTGTGCTCTGGGTCTACATAACCCTGGTCCAGGATGTGAGTGGGGGTTTCAAATTCCCGCCGCTCGTCTCTCATAGAATCATAGAATCCCTACAGTGCAAAAGGAGGCCATTCAGCCCATCGAGTCTGCACCAACCACAATCCCACCCAAGCCCTATCCCCTTAACGCCACATATTTATCCTGCTAATCCCCCGTAACTAGGATCAATTTAGCATGACCAATCATCCTAACCTGCACATCTTTGGACTGTGGGAAGAAACCAGAGCACCCGGAGGAAACCCATGCAGACACTGGGAGAATGTGCAAACTCCACACAGACAGTGACCCAAGGCCGGAATTGATACCGGGTCCCTGAGGCAGCAGTGCTAACCACTGTGCCACCATGCTGCTCCCTGTGCCACCGTGCCGCTCTCATTGGACAAACTCCTGCTCAATAGGGAAACTCATATTCCATGAAGCCCATGGGAGATCTATTAATGACGTCCCATCTCTTCATGGGATTGTGAAAAAATGCTTCGTCAACAGAGTGCTAAAGTCAGGAATCTATCGCAAGTGGGACTTCAGTGTAGAGGGAAAAGGAGGTGCTGATTAGCTCCAGTAGCTGGTGAGTATGTTTCTTTTGTTTCTATGTTAGTGCCTTATTTTACTAAATTAGTAACTAATTAACTAATCAAATAAATAAATAAGTTTAAACATACGTGGTATGGGCTCATGGAAAATATCACATCCTTCTGTTAAGAACATCAAAGTGTTACTGACATAGGTTGCTCTTCAGGATTTGTTTTGCTCAGGGCACCTGCTTCTCCTCAGCTTCCATCTCGGAGTCTGTTCCTTCATCGTCTTGAAGAATGAGCTCCGGGTTAGCCTTGAGCTGCTGTCCTGTACATTGCAGTGATCATCTCTATTCTGTAAGCTCTTGGGTGGACTTCTTGCTCCTAAGATGGTCCAGGAGTATTTTCATGATCTTGTCCTGGACCTTCACCTTGCAGGACACTGGTTTTATTTTTTCTATTATGATCCCTGGGATCCAGCTGGGACCAACCCCAAAGTTCCTCACATAGAGGTGATCACTTATTTCAAACATCCTCTCTGTTTTGCAGAGTTGTAACTTATTTTCTGGGTCTCTTGTCTAAACTCCACCCTCCCCGCCAGGTTTGGAAATAGTAGGCTTAGTCTTGTATGACCTCAGTGCCCCATTTGTACTTCTGCTGGAGCGATTCCTGTCGTCGCTTGTGGGGTAGTTCTATAATCAAATAAGAAATATGCCAATTTGGTCTCTATACGTGTCACAGTTTTGAAAGTTTGCACTACCCTCCTGCCAGCTCATTTGAGAATGGATGCATACAAATGCATTTAAATGGCCGTCATGCCCATTTCGGGCGTGGTCCCGATCGCAACAATTTTCGGGTTTTGGTAAAGGGGGAACCGGCGCAGATTGCGCTACTCGCCGCACGCCCGACTTTACCAAGTTTTCACCCCTGAAAACGGGCACAATGCCATGGTAAAATTGGGCCCCAGATGTCAGGTTTGCAAACTACATTTTGAAAGCTGCACTAAAATTATTAATTTTCCATTCTTCCAGGTGGTTTAGTAAGTTATTACAATATGTGTAACTTAAAATTATGAATTTGATTTGCAGCAGAGCTACCAAATCTCATCAGCACAAGTGTTCCACAATCTCACTGGCATCTAAAAGCTATAGACCTGATTTTTATGAATCACTAGCAGATCTCACAGTGAGTCAAACATCACACTTTTACAATGATGTAAGGTTGTTGTGCATGGTAAGCCATAAATACACATTAGCTAGTAGCATGCAATCTTAGGCCACCAATATATAGTAATGATGGACAATCTCGCTTAGTTCCTTATTGTATGCAATTTTCTGCACATCTGTTCCCAAGCGTTGCAGATTTAAAACACAGCATTCACCTTGCCTGCCACCTACTGTTAGACATGCTGCACTGTCAACCGACTATGTTCATTATGCCACAGTGGTTGGGGTTTGCACCGCGCTGTTCCTTGTCCAAAGACTTTGTTTTGTGCCTCCATGTTTTGGTCCTTTCATTTAGCCTGCTAATTTGCTCACCATGCAGGTTTTGAAAAAGCTGACAAATATTTAAAAACTGAAGGATCTTTGCTCCTTTATGTTGCCACTTACTTTTAAGCAGCTACATTTCATCGGATCTTCCTGTAGCCCTGATATCCTGCACATATATCAGATCCACTGCTAATTCCTAAGCCAATGCACACATGGCCTGTTTTTTTATGGGAAGTGGCTGTTGCTGGCTAGGCCAACATTTATTGCCCATTCCTAATTGCCCTTGAGAGGGTGGTGGTGAACTGCCTTCTTGAACTGCTGTAGTTCATGGTGATGTAGGTTCACCCACAGAACTATTGGGAAGAGAGTTCCAAGATTCTGACCCAGCAACAGTGAATATAGTTCAAAGTCAGGATGGAGTGTGGCTTGGAGGGTAACATGCAGGTGGGGTTCACATGCATCATCTGGCCTTGTGCTTCTAGGTGGTAGAGACCATGGGTTTTTAAGGTGTAGTTGAAGGAGCATTGTTGAGTTGTTGGGCCCAATTTTACCATTTTGATTCTAAGTGCTGAATCTGGGTGCAATTCAGATCCAACTTAGAAAATTGTTCTCAGGTGCCCCCATACGCACTCAGGCTGAAAAAAAATTGCGGGTCTGAATCACGCTGTGGGCGGGACTTATCGCATCCAAAATGCTGCAGCTCCAATCGGAGCTTTGAACTGCGCATGCGCAGTGAGAAAAAAATTGAAAAACGTGCCCGTCACATCGCTCCCGGGCCGCAAAAAGCAGATAAAGTGGCCTGGGAGCAAAAAGCGGAAGCGATGGCCCCCACAGACATCGCCCCACCCCCACAACATAGCTGTCCTCCTTATCCACCCATCCCCGCTACCCAGAACAATCGCAACACTCTGTCCCCCTCTTCCCCCCACCGATCGCTTGCAGAGTGGCAGCAGAGCCACCCCCCCCCCCCCGCCCCCAGCACCAGAGATCCATCTGGCCTCCCTTCCCCCCCCACCAGTGAACGATTGGGCCTCTCCCCCTACCAGAGATACATCTTACCCACCTCCCTCCCCCCTCCACCAGAGAATGATCAGGCCTCGCCCCCACCAGAGAATGATTCCCCCCCCCCCGCCCCCCCCCCCTCACCCCACCCCCAGCCAGAGAATGATTTGGCCTCCCTCCTCCCTCGCCCACTACCAGAGATACATCTGACCCACTTCCTCCTCCCTCCCCCCTCTCACCAGAGAATGATCTAGCCAGCCTGCCCCCGCCCCACCACCGATCTAAGTCAGAGAGCCGTTAGAAGCTCTGAACTCATCTCTTCAGAAGCTGGAGCGCCCGAAACAGACCTTTGCCAAGCATGTCTGTTTTGTGCCGAATCTGGACGCGCGAACGCAATGGTAAAGATGGAAATGCTGGTAAAGTTGGGTGGGCAGCCCATTAATTCAATTTAAATGCATGCAAATGCAGGGCGGCAAGGTAGCACAGTGGTTAGCACTCCAGGAACCTGGGTTCGATTCCTGGCTTGGGTCACTGTCTGTGTGGAGTTTGCACATTCTCCTCGTGTCTGCGTGGGTTTCCTCCGGGTGCTCTGGGTTCCTCCCACAGTCCAAAGATGTGCGGGTTAGGTTGATTGGCCATGCTAAAAATTGCCCCTTAGTGTCCTGAGATGCATAGGTTAGAGGGATTAGCGGGTAAATATGTTGGCATATGGGGTAGGGCCTGGGTGGGATTGTGGTCGGTGCAGACTCGATGGGCCGAACGGCCTCTTTTTGCACTGTAGGGTTTCTATGATTCTATGAAATGCATTTAAATTGCCTTTACGCCCATTTCGGGTGCGATTCGGATTGCAGCCATTTTCGGGCCTTGGTAAAGTGGACATCTGCACGGACACGGGCGTGGATCACGTTAATTGCCTCAAGTCTGACTTTACCACATTGTTGCCCCCGAAAACGGACGCGACGCAATGGTAAAATCGGGCCCGTTGTCGTCTTGTCTTCTTTGTCTTGGATGCTGTCGAGCTTCTGAGTATTGTTGAAACTGGCAAGTGGAAATAGAAAGTATTCCATCACACTCCTAACTTATGCCTTGTCGATGGTAGACAGGTTTTGGGGAAATTAGAGGTGAGTTACTCTTCACAGAATTCCAAGAATTTAGTGGAATTATCGCTAGACTATTAATCCAGAAACTCAGCTAATGTTCACGGCAGATGGTGAAATTGAATTCAATAAAAAATATCTGGAATTAAGAATCTACTGATGACCATGAAACCACTGGCGATTGTCAGAAAAACCCATCTAGTTCACTAATGTCCTTTAGGGAGGTAAATCTGCCTTCCTTACCTGGTCTGACCTATATGTGACTCCAGAGCCACAGTAATGTGGTTGACTCTGAACTGCTCTCGGGCAACTAGGGATGGGCAATAATGCTGGCCAGCCAGCGACACCCATGTCCCACAAATGAATAATTTTTTAAAAAGCTTCTGGCCTGCTCTTCTAGCTATAGTATTTATATGGCTAGTCCATTTCAGTTTCTGGTCAATGGCAACCTCCAGGAGTGGGGCATTCAGATATGGTAATGCCATTGAATGTCACAGGGCGATGGCTAGATTCTGTCTTGTTGGAGATGGTCATTATCTGGCACTTGTGTGACTCAGATGTTACTTGTCATATATCAGCCCAAGCCTGAATGTTGACCAGATCTTGATGCTTATGGACAAGGACTGATTCAATACCAGAGGGGTCATGAATGATGGTGAACATTGTGCAATCATCTATGAACATCCCCACTTATGCTCAAATTAAGTACAATATGACTTAATAAACTTAAGACAGGTCAACTTCCTCATTTGATTCAATTGATCCCACCATGTTGCGAACGGACTTCATAATCAGCCAGTGTGCAACTATCCCAAGAAAATAATACATATTGAATGGTCTCACTTGATCTTCTTTTCCATGGGACCGCTTCTTCCTGTGGAAAAAAATGCCCCATTCTGTTTCCTCCTTTCTGTTTGCCACGCACTTGCATTGTATTACTGGTGTTCTCTTGTCTGTTGGGACTCTCACTCACTGCCACTGTGTTTTGTTGTGTGAGGTTAGGGCCTAGACAGGATTTTGGGGATTGTCTACTCTCCTAAAAGTATAGTGATTGAGTCTGTGGTTTGTTAAAACTATTAGTCTTTATTTAAAGCAATTATTTAGATACTTTGACCTCTATGTGAGATTGAAGCTTCCCTTTCCACACCTTACTTCACAGTCATGTGATCTGACAACACTATTACATCAGCATCATATATGCTTCCATTGTTAACCTTTTACTCTTCAGATATAGTTGCTAAATCTGCTGATATCACAATGAAAGGCAGGAGAATAAGTTGTGAAGAGGACAAAAGGAATCTGCAAAGGGTTATAGATAAGTTGAGTGAGTGGGCAAAAAATAGCTGATGGAGGAAAACGTGGAAAAATGTGACCTTGTCCACTTTGGCAGGAAGAATAGAAAAGCAGTATATTATTAAATTGTAAATGTTCTTACCCCAGCTGATGTTAGTACTTGACAAGTCAGATTCTAGAGTGGACCCTGGCTTGATAGATCATAACTTCTTTTCACTGCGGAGGTCAGTTCCTGCACAGATTAAACACGTGTCTGTTGATGAACTTTTAACAAAAGGGTAAAACATTTATTAAACAAGAAAAAGGAACTATCTTACACTAAACAAAGAGATTGGAAATATTTCAATCCAGATACCATAAAAGGGCAGCATGGTGGCACAATAATTAGCACCGCTGCCTCACAGTGCCAGGGACCCGGGTTCAATTCCAGCCTCGGGTGGCTGTCTGTGTGGAGTTTGCATGTTCTCCCTGTGTCTGCGTGGGTGTCCTCCGGGTGCTCCAGTTACAGTTTTTTTCTGGCAGACGTCTAAGCATTCACTAAGTGTTGTCTTCAGTTGGGATCTCTCTGAGACACGGCAAACTGAAATCGAAGCTCGCTACTACTTTAACTTCAGAGCAAATATATGAGTTCCTTAAACTCAGTTTTTCATGAAGATTTTTGCATTATTTTTTATTGGAGAGATCAGACCTTCTACCTCCACTTTCTGGTATACACACATCAAATGTTAATGGATCCCAGGGTTTCTTCTATTCCTAATATTTTTCACAACATGGAGTCAACAAACAGCTCTTGGGTTTTCTCTTTTATCCTGGTGGCACAGCCAGACCACAGCACCCTTGCTACTTGGAATCTTTTCGCTGACTCCTTTTTTCTTAAATTAACTGGGATCTGTTTCTGTTCCCTGTCTTTGTCCCTTACCTGAGACATCCTTTTGGGGCCATCTTTAGCTGTTCCCTTGTTCCTCCTGGGACAGTTCTCTCTGAATTAAACTCTGACTCCTAAACTGCTCATCATTAACTGAATTGGGGAACCTATCAATATACTCACAGCAAGTCCCATCCTTTTCACTAGGTAGAAACCCACAATACCACCGTTGGAACATGTTGTACGAACTCTCCTGTGTGAAGAAATCTGTATGCTGTGGTACATTAATCAAAAAAAAAGTGCAGTGTGCTGACACAGCAAATACTGATGGCATAAGACCATAAGACATAGGAGCAGAATTAGGCCACTCAGCCCATCGAGTCTGCTCCGCCATTCAATCATGGCTGATATTTTTGTCATCCCCATTCTCTTGCCTTTTTCCCATAACCCCTGATCCCCTTATTAATCAAGAACCTATCTATCTCTGTCTTAAAGACACTCAATGACCTGGCCTCCACAGCCTTCTGCAGCAAAGAGTTCCACAGATTCACCACTCTCTGGCTGAAGGAATTCCTCCTCATCTCTGTTTTAAAGGATCGTCCCTTTAGCCTGAGATTGTGCCCTCTGGTTTTAGTTTTTCCTACTAGTGGAAACATCCTCTCCACGTCTACTCTATCCAGGCCTCGCAGTATCCTGTAAGTTTCAATAAGATCCCCCCTCACTCTTCTAAACTCCAAAGAGTACAGACCCAGAGTCCTCAACCGTTCCTCATACGAGAAGCTCTTCATTCCGGGGATCATTCTTGTGAACCTCCTCTGGACCCTTTCCAAGGCCAGCACATCCTTCCTTAGATATGGGGCCGAAAACTGCTCACAGTACTCCAAATGAGGTCTGACCAGAGCCTTATACACCTCAGAAGTGCATCCCTGCTCTTGTATTCTAGCCCTCTCGAGATGAATGCTAACATTTACCTTCCTAACTGTCGACTGAACCTGCATGTTAACCTTAAGAGAATCTTGAACAATGACTCCCAAATCCCTTTGTGTTTCTGATTTCCTAAGCATTTTCCCATTTAGAAAATAGTCTATGCCTCCATTCCTCCTTCCAAAGTGCATAACCTCACACTTTTCCACATTGTATTCCATCTGCCACTTCTTTGCCCACTCTCCTAACCTGTCCAAGTCCTTCTGTAGCCTCCCTGCTTCCTCAATACTACCTGTCCCTCCACATATCTTTATCATCTGCAAACTTAGCAACAGTGCCTTCAGTTGCTTCCTCCAAATCGTTAATGTATATTGTGAGAAGTTGTCATCCCAGCACTGACCCCTGAGGCACACCACTAGTAGCCAGCTGCCATCCTGAAAAAGACCCCTTTATCCCCACTCTCTGTCTTCTGCCAGCCAGCCAATCCTCTATCCATGCCAGGATCTTACCCTTAACACCATGGGCACTTAACTTATTTAACAGTCTCCTATGCGGCACCTTATCAAAGGCCTTCTGGAAATTTAAATAAATCACGTCCACTAGTTCTCATAGAAATCATAGAAACCCTACAGTGCAGAAGGAGGCCATTAGGCCCATCGAGTCTGCATCGACCACAATCCCACCCAGGCCCTACCCCCACATATTTACCCGCTAATCCCTCTAACCTACGCATCTCAGGACTCTAAGGGGCAATTTTTAACCTGACCAATCAACCTAACCCACACATCTTTGGACTGTAGGAGGAAACCCACGCAGACCCGAGGAGAATGTGCAAACTCCACACAGACAGTGACCCAAGCCGGGAATCGAACACAGGTCCCTGGAGCTGTGAAGCAACAGTGCTAACCACTGTGCTACCGTGTTTCCGCCTCTCCTTTATCTAACTTCCTTGTTACCTCCTCAAAGAACTCTAACAGATTTGTCAGACATGACCTCCCTTTGACAAAGCCGTGCTGACTCAGTTCTACTTTATCATGCACTTCCAAGTACCCTGCGATCTCATCTTTAATAATGGACTCTAAAACCTTGCCAATGACCGAAGTCAGGCTAACCAGCCTATAATTTCCCGTCTGCTGCCTCCCTCCCTTCTTACATTAGCTACTTTCCAATCCTCTGGACCCTCCCTACCTCCAGTGATTCCTGAAAAATCACCACCAATGCCTCCACAATTTCCTCAGCTATCTCTTTTAGAATCCTGGGGTGTAGTCCATCCGGTCCAGGTGATTATCCACCTTCAGACCTTTCAGTTTCCCCAGAACCTTCTCCTTAGTGATGGCCACTACATGCACCTGTGTCCCCTGACTCTCCTGGAGCTCTGGCATCCCACTGGTGTCTATTGAAAAAAACTCTTCCTATCTTCTTTTATATTACTAGCTAGCTTACACTCATATTTCATCTTCTCCCCCCTTATTGCTTTTTAGTTGTCCTGTGCTTGCTTTTAAAGGCTTCCCAATCGTTTGGCTTCCAACTAATCCTCGCCACTTTACATGCTTTCTCTTTTGCTTTTATGCTGTCCTTGACTTCCCTCGTCAGTCATTGATGCCTCGTCCTCCCCTTAGCATGTTTCCTTCTCCTTGGGATGAATTTCTGTTGTGCCTCCTGAATAACTCTCACAAACTCCAGCCATTGTTGTTCCACTGTCTTCCCTGCTAGGCTCCCTTTCCAATCAACCCTGGCCAGCTCCTCTCTCATGTCTTTATTTAATTGTAATACCGTTACATCTGATTCCAGCTTCTCCCTCTCAAACTGCAGGGTAAATTCTATCATAGAATCATAGAAACCCTACAGTGCAGAAGGAGGCCATTCGGCCCATCGAGTCCGCACCGACCACAATCCCACCCAGGCCCTACCCCCACATATTTTATCCGGTAATCCCACTAACCTACACATCCCAGGACTCTAAGGGGCAATTTTTTTAACCTGGCCAATCAACCTAACTCGCACATCTTTGGACTGTGGGAGGAAACCGGAGCACCCGGAGGAAACCCACGCAGACACGAGGAGAATGTGCAAACTCCACACAGACAGTGACCCGAGCCGGGAATCGAACCCGGGACCCTGGAGCTGTGAAGCAGCAGTGCTAACCACTGTGCTACCGTGCCGCCTTGTGGTTACTGCTCCCTAAGGGTTCCTTCACCTTAAGTTCCCTAATCAAGTCGCCTCATTGCACATCACCAAATCCGGAATTGCCTGTTCCCTAGTAGGCTCTGTCACAAGCTGCTCCAAAAAACCATCTCTTAGACATTCCTTTTCTTGGGATCCACTACCTACCTGATTTTCCCAGTCCACCTGCATATTGAAGTCCCACATGATTATTGTAATATTGTCTTTTTTATATGCCTTTTCTATCTCCTGATTTATTTTCTGCCCACATCCTGACTACTGCTAGGGGGCCTGTAGATAACTCCCATCAGGGTCTTTTTACCTTTGCGATTCCTCAACTCTACCCACAGAGATTCTATGCCTTCTGATCCTATATCACTTCTTGCTATCGATTTAACTTCATTCCTTATTAACAATGCAATCCTGCCCCCTTTGTCCATCTGCCTGTCCTTCCGATAGGACACATATCCTTGGATATTTAGATTCCAGCCCTGATCCCGTTGCAGCCATGTCTTTGTCATGCCCACAACATCGTACTGGCCAATTTCAATGTGTGCAACAAGCTCATTGTTCCGTATACTGCACGGATTTAGGTACAACACTCTCAGCCCTGCATTGACCACCTCCCTTCTCATACTTGTCACCTTTTTTGCTCTGCCTGAGGTTAGATTCCTGCCACCTTCTATACTTCTCTGTACTATTACGTGGTCTGGAAACTTTACTAACCTCTCCTGAGCCCTCAGCTCCATTAACCTGCACTTCTACCCTCTCCTTTAACTTTGATTTTCTAATTTTCCATATAACTGAACCCTCCCCCTCACTATTTAGTTTAAAGCCCTATCTACAGCCCTGGTTATATGATTCGCCAGGACTCTGGTCCCAACACGATTCAGATGAAGACCGTCCCATCGGAACAGGTCCCCTCTTCCCCAATACTGGTGCCAATGTCCCATGAATTCAAACCCATTCCTCCCACACCAATCTTTGAGCCACGCATTTACCCCCTATATTTTATTGATCCTGTGCCAATTAACCCGTGGCTCAGGTAGTAACCCAGAGATTATTACCTTCTTGGTTCTGCTTTTTAACTTCGCTCCTAGCTGTTCATACTCTCTTAGCAGAACCTTTGTTCCTGTTCTACCAATGTCATTGGTACCTACGTGGACCACGACAACTGGGTCTTTACCCCCCCACTCTAAGTTCCTCTGCAGCCCAGATGAGATATCCCGAACCCGAGCACCAGGCAGGCAACACAACCTTCGGGATTTTCGATCCTGGTCACAGAGACAGTGTCAATGCCCCTAACTATACTATCCCCAATTACCACTACATTTCTTTTCTCTCTCCTCACTTGAATGGCTCTCTGTACCACGGTGCTGTGGTCAGTTTGCTCATCCTCCCTGCAGTCCCCGTTCCCATCCACACAGGGAGCAAGAATCTCGAACCTGTTGGACAAGTTCAGGGAGTGAGACTCCTGCAACCCTACCTCCTGGATCCCTCAACCTGCCTCACTCGCAGCCACACCCTCCTGTCCCTGTCCACTGGCCGAATTCAAGGTATTTAATCTAAGGGGTGTGACTGCCTCCTGGAGCACAGTGTCCAGGTATCTCCCCCTCCCTGATGTGTCACAGCATCCGAAGCTCAGAATCCAACTCATCCACTCTGAGTTGGAGTTCCTCAAGCAACCAACACTTACTACAGACATGCTCACTGGGAACCACAATGGGGACCACCAGCTCCCACATCAAGCATGAACAACACACCATCTGGCCCTATTTTATTTAATTAGCTTTTAATGTGGGTTTTAAATTTTCTTTTTAAATTTAAAAAAAAATTATATATCTCCTTATTTCACCAGTCTCAACGCAATGTCTAACCAGTAATTTAAATGGGTTTTCAAATTTAGTACAGCTCCCTGTTAGCCAATCAAATGTGGAGATGCCGGCGTTGGACTGGGGTAAACACAGTAAGAAGTTTAACAACACCAGGTTAAAGTCCAACAGGTTTATTTGGTAGCAAAAGCCACACAAGCTTTCGAGGCTCTGAGCCCCTTCTTCAGGTGAGGGTGAAGAAGGGGCTCAGAGCCTCGAAAGCTTGTGTGGCTTTTGCTACCAAATAAACCTGTTGGACTTTAACCTGGTGTTGTTAAACTTCTTACAGCCAATCAAATCACAGCCCTCCTGTGATGTCACATTTAAGTTTTTTTTAAATCTGAACTGTCAGTTTCAGAGAATCAAGAGTGACACTTACTGACCAATCAGCATTCTCCCTTACTGACCAATCAGCACTCTCCCTTACTGACCAATCAGCACTCTCCCTTACTGACCAATCAGCACTCTCCCTTACTGACCAATCACACTCTCCCGTACTGACCAATCAGCACTCTCCCTTACTGACCAATCAGCACTCTCCCTTACTGACCTATCAGCACTCTCCCTTACTGACCAATCAGCACTCTCCTTTACTCACCAATCAGCACTCTCCTTTACTCACCAATCAGCACTCTCCCTCACTCACCAATCAGCACTCTCCCTTATAGCCTCTGCTGCCTGTTTCACCGAACTCCCTGTTTTAACCCAACTCGAAATGCACTCCTCACAGTCAGGCTGCACTCACCGTGCAAATGGAATGTTGGTGTTTATGGCAAGAAAAATGGAATTGAAAAGTAGAGAAGTTTTACTACAACTGTACAAGGGTTTTGGTGAGACCACATCTGGAGTACAGTGTACAGTTTTGGTCTCTCTATTTGAAAAAACTGATTTAAATGCATTAGAAGCAGTTCAGAATAGGGTCACTTCGGGGAGACAATTTAAAATTAAAGTTCTCCAGTTTAAAACACAGATTAGGAGAAGTTTTTACTTTCAGAGGGTCATTAGTCTGTGGAATTATCTTCACCAAAGAGCAGTGGAGGGCGACCACTGATTCAGATAAATTCATGATTGACAAGGTTATAATGGGTAGACAGTCATGATAATGTGTCAATGGAATCATGTACAAACGTATTGAATTTTAAAGAAAGATACGTTTTCTTAAAAAGAACATACCAGCAAAATCTATCTTAGATGGCAAAGTAAACAATTGCTGAAATTTCTATGTGGATTATACTCAGTCCTGAGAAATACTATGGAATGCTGTACCTGCCAAAATTGAACTGTAATCTCTTGTTGATAATAGAAGGTGTTTACCATCTTAGCAGAAACCAACCCCTGTAAGTTATATCCCAGTAAGAAGTCTCACAACACCAGGTTAAAGTCCAACAGGTTTATTTGGTAGCAAATACCATAAGCTTTCGGAGCAATGCTCCTTCGTCAGATGGAGTGGTCTCTGTTCTCAAACAGGGCACAGACACAGAAATCAAATTACAGAATACTGATTAGAATGCAAATCTCTACAGCCAGCCAGGTCTTAAATGTACAGACAATGTGGGTGGAGGGAGCATTCAACACAGGTTAAAGAGATGTGTATTGTCTCCAGACAGAACAGCTAGTGAAATTCTGCAAGTCCAGGAGGCAAGCTGTGGGGGTTACTGATAATGTGACATAAATCCAACATCCCGGTTTAGGCCGTCCTCATGTGTGCGGAACTTGGCTATCAGTTTCTGCTCAGCGACTCTGCGCTGTCGTGTGTCGTGAAGGCCGCCTTGGAGAACGCTTACTTGAAGTTCCAAGGCTGAATGCCCGTGACTGCTGAAGTGCTCCCCCACAGGAAGAGAACAGTCTTGCCTGGTGATTGTTGAGCGGTGTTCATTCATCCGTTGTCGTAGCGTCTGCATGGTTTCCCCAATGTACCATGCCTCGGGACATCCTTTCTTGCAGCGTATCAGGTAGACAACGTTGGCCGAGTTGCAAGAGTAGGTACCGTGTACCTGGTAGATGATGTTCTCACGTGAGATGATGGCATCCGTGTCGATGATCTGGCACGTCTTGCAGAGGTTGCTGTGGCAGGGTTGTGTTATATCCCAGACATGTCTCTGTTTTTACCCTACCAGGCATTAAGAACCAACTGCACACCTGGTCTGTGTGCTCATATAGTGTTCTAGCTCTATTGTGCTGTGTGTGCTGTATAGGTCACAGCTGAAGAACATTGATTGGGCATCCCTGCTGCTTGCAGGTATAAAGTCTATCTCTGATTGCTGGAAGTAATTATAGCTCCAAAGTCACAATCAAAAAGGAAGCAGGACAACTCCTACCAGCTAATCTGCAGAAACTCAAAACTAACTGCTTGAGTGCTGAAGTCACTACTGGAATCACCCAACTTAACAGCCATAATGTTAATCATGGGTGACTTTAATCTTTATGTGGATTGGGAAAATCAATTTGGCCGAGGTAGGCACGAGGAAGAATTCATAGAATATATTCGGGACTGTTTCCTATAACAGTATGTTGTGTATCCAACCAGGGATCAGGCTATTTTGGTGTGTGCAATGAGGCAGGATTAATAAACAATCTTACCGTAAAAGATCTCCAAGGAAACAGTGACCATAACATGGTAGAATTTAGCATTCAATTTGAGAGTGAGAAACCTGGGTCAGAAACATTAAATAAGCATAATTACAAAGGAATGAGGGCAGAGTTGGCTGGAGTGGACGGGGAAAGGAGATTAGCAGAAAAGACAGTTGATCAGCAATGAAAGATGATATGAAAATAGTTCATGACTCACAACAAAGATATATCCCAGTGAGGAAGAAGGATTCAAGGAAGGGAATAAATAAACTGTCGTTAATCAAGGGAGGTAAGGTTAATATTAAACTGAAAAAAAAACATGAGGCAAAGATTGGTGGTAAACCAGAGGATTTAGAAAGTTTTCAAAATGAACAAAAGATGACCAAATATAATAATAAAGAGGGAGAAGATAAACTATTAGGGTAAACTGGCAGTAATATGAAAACAGATAGTAAGAGCTTCTTTAAGGTGATTCTCCCAAAAAAACTAAGTGCCCAACAGATGGGGAAATGGGAGATTATCCCGCCTGTTTTTTTGAGCGTACTTAATTTCACAATTCTCCGGCACTCCACAATGTGCGTCAATTTATGCTGGTAAGTGGCGGGGCCTCGTCCCACTGGAGAGGCCAGAATCAACGCGCCGAGCGGGCAAACTGCACATGCACCAATCTGTCAGTGGGGAGATTGATGCTTGCGCACTGGCCACCCCATCGCCAGCCTCCTTCTCCCGATCGCTGGCTTCCCAAGCCCCCACCCCCTGCCAAGCACCAGCCTACCCGACCCACACCCTCCCTAATTGCTGACTAGGTATCAGGCTATTTTGGATATGGTAGTGTGCAATGAGGCAGGATTACTAAACAATCTGAGAGTAAAAGATCTCCAAGGAAACAGTGACCATAAATCATAGAATTTAGCATTCAATTCAATGACTGGGGGGGCCAGCCCAATCACTATCCCCCCATGGCAGCCCCGACCCCCCCCACCACATGTAGCCCAAATCTCCCCCCCTCCATTGTCAGCCCTGATCACCCCCCCCTCTCCCACTGATCCCATTGCAGAGGGCACAGTGGGTCTCTCCCATGACCACTGATCGGACCCAACCCAGTTGGAACTGGCCCAGTAGCCCCGCCCTCCTGGCCCCACCCCCTTGGCACTGCACGGTGCACGGAGGGCAGTGTCAGGATGCCCAGTGGGCATAGAAAGGGTGCTTGGTGAGCACTGCCAGGGTGCCAAGCTGGCACTGCCAAGGGGCACCCCCCTGTCCCCGACCTCCTGGAGGTGTGTCAACGGCCTCTATCCCCACCAGTGGGGTGATCATGCCTGGTCCCTGTTGATGGGGACCAGCTATAATTCCCACTGGTGGGAACCTCTCCTAGCAGGGGGGGGAGACATTAGCGAGCCTGAAGAATACCGTCCCGGACTCGCTAATGATATTGAAATGGCAAGTTCAATATTAGAATAAGCCTCGTGCTGATTTCCAGCATGAGGCTGACTATGTTGAAAAACATTGCCTGGGAGACTCGTAATCGGCTGGATGCCAGTCGCAAGTCCTGCTACAGGCTGATATCTCCTGGCCCGGTGCGCTACTCGAGCAGCACAGCGGGCTGGGAGAATTGCCCTCATAAAATAGAGAGAGGCCAAAGTGAACATAGGCCGCTTGGGGAATGAGACTGGGGAAATAATAATGGGGAACTAGGAAATGGTGGAGGAGTTAAATAAATACTTTGCATCAGTCTTCACAATGGAAGACACTAATAACTTTCCAAAAATACTAAAGGGGTGAGGAGAAAATAAATACAGTAACTATCACTAGAGAAAAAATACTAGGGAAACTGATAGGGTTAAAGGCCGATATGTCCCCTGGACCTGATGGACTATAAGAAATAGGAACAGGAGTAGGCCATCCGGCCCCTCAAACCTGCTCTGATCTGACATTCTTCATTTTCACTTTCCTGTCCTTTCCCTGTAACGTTTGATTCCATTACTAATCAAAAATCTATCATCTCAGCCTTAAATATACACAAGTACTCTGCCCCACAGCTCTCAATGACAAGGAGTTCCAAAGACTCTCAAGCATCTGAGAGAAGAAATTCCTCCTTGTCTCAGACTTAAATTGGCACCCCTTTATTCTGAGACTATGCCCTCTGGTCCTAGGCTCTCCCATGAGGGAAACATCCTCTCAGCATTTACCCTGTCAAGCCCCTAGTTGCATCCTAGTATATTAAAAGAAGTTAAGTACAGAGATAGTGGATACATTGGTAATAATCTTCCAAGAATTCTTAAATTCTGGAAAAATCCCAGGAATTTGCCAATGTGATGCACTTATTTAAAAAGGGAGGGAGTCAGAAAAACAGGTAACTATAGGCCAATTAGCTTAACATCCGTCATTGGGAAAATATTAGAGTCTATTATAAAGAATGTAATAGCAGAGCATTTAGAAATATATATAATCAAGCAGAGTCAGCATGGCATCATGAAGGGAAAATCATGCCTGACAAATATATTAAACTTCTTTGAGGTGTAATGAGCAGGATAGATAAAAGGGAACCAGTAGATATAAATATTAGGATTTCCAAAAAGCATTTCACAAGGTACCACATAAAAGGCTACTTAATAAGTAAGAGCCCATGGTTTGAGGGTAGTATGTTAGCATGGATAAAGGATTGGCTAACTAATAGAAGACAGAGTTGGGATAAGGAGAGCATATTCAGGACGGCCACAGGGCCACAATTATTTACAATGAATATTGATGACTTGGGCAAGGGAAGCAGATGTACTACTGCAGATGACCCAAGGGGTGAGGATGACACAGAAAGTCTACAGAGGGATATAGACAAGTTAAGTAAGTGGGCAAAAACTTGACAGATGGCATATAATGTAGGAAGATGTGAAGTCATGTACTTTGGTCGGAAGAATAAAGGAGCTGAATATTATCTAAATGGAGAAAAACTGCAGAAAGCTGCAGCACAGAGGGATTTAGGACTCCTCATGCATAAATCACAAAAAGCTAGCATGCAAGTTCAACAGGTCATAGGGAAGGCAAATGGGAATGTTAGACCACACCCCGAATACTGTGGACAGTTTTGGTCCTCTTATCTAGGAAGGATATACTGGCATTGGAGGCAGTCTAGACAAGGTTCATTAGGTTGATCCTGGGTATGGAGGGATTTTCTTATGAGGAGAGGTTGAGTAGGTTGAGTCTGTACTCATTGGAGTTTAGAAGAATGAGAGGCAATCTTATGAGACATGTGGGATTCTCAGGAAGCTTGACAGGGTAGATGCTGAGAGATTGTTTCCAATTCTGGGAGAGCCTAGGATCATAATCTCAGAGTACGGGGTCATCAATCTAAGATAGAGATTAGGAGGAATTTCTTCTCTCAGAGGGTAGTCAATCTGTGGATTTTTCTTACCGCAGAGAGCTGTAGAAGCTGGGTTGTTAAGTATGTTCAAAGCTGAGATAGAGAGATTTTTAATCAGTAAGAGAATCAAGGGTTTTGGGAAAAGTGGAGTTGAGGATAATCATATCAAGTCAATGGAACACACTCGATGGACTGAATGGCCTACTTCTGCTTCAATGTGTTATGATCTGATGTTTCATAATCTACTCCTCACAGACAAGCCAAAAACTGATTTTCATATCTTTTTAAACTTTTATTTTTGAACTCATTTCGCATTTCTAATCTGTGTATATATGCATGTGCTTTTATCATTTTTTTCATGTTTTAGTAGCTAATAAACTCTTTCTTTAACTCAAGAAAGCCTGGTTAAGTTGGATCTTTATTAAAAAATAAATAAATTTAGACTGGGAAAAGATATCCATGAGGGAAAGAATCCTTTTTAATTAATCTTCTTGTGACCAACTGGGGTTGAATAAAGAAGGGGAGCTAATTCATCCTTCCTCAATTTGGAGGTATCTCATCAGAGTCATAATAAATTAGGGGACTTCACTTGGGGACCAGTTTTAACAGCAAGAAAGTGGGTTTGATCTAATCAGATCAGCCATCACTTTATCAAATGGCAGAGAAAGCTCAAGGGGTGAAATGACCTGCTCTTGCTCCTAAACTTGCATGCCTGTATGTTTGTCTGCCACTTGACAATTGAAGAAAACAGCTTTTCTTTGTTGAAAAAAATATGCTTGCTGTTTCAATATCTGTTGTTGACATAACCATAAGTGCTATCATTATAGCATTACTATTGCTTGACTGCTTCCCACATAATTTTAATAGTGGGGAAAGTTTTAAGTTCATAGTTTGATTGACAATTCCACAAAGTTATTAAAAGATTAGCTGTCTTTGATATGGGGTTATTAATACAAACATTTGTTTTTTTAAAGAGGATTGGGTACTTAAGGAGATTTAAATGCAATGCATGAGCTTCCATGAAGGACCTTTTTTTTAAATAGTCGAAGTCTGTAATAGAAATATAGAATTTTATTTTACTTCATCCCAATTGTGCATGTTTCATCATATTATTAAGTTCCAATGCATCAAAACTGGCATTTGGTCTTGTCTGAGTGTATAATTAATTCAACTGTCTGATCAAACTTCTTCTTTAGATGTAAGATCATCTTTCTGTGATGACCCAGCTTGATTTTTTTCAGAATAAGAGCAACACTTTCTATATATAATTGTTGATTCAAGGTTACTCCTGTCTTATTATGCTTAATGTCCAAGCCTATATATTAAAAGAGCCCCAAAACCTGACTTCCAATTGTAAATTCTCCTTTAATGTTACTTATAACAAATTGCACAGAAACTCCCCAAAGGAAATCATCAACCTGCATCATAAAGATGCCTGAGAGTTTCCCTTTGAGATACCAGTTGAACATTGCTGGATCTGCTTTTAGTTAAGTACAGCCTACTTTCAGCAAGACCGAACTGAGAAATACCATTCTCTTGATGCATTATTGAATCCATAAAAGCATTTGTTTAATTTCCACAGCTTCCTTTCTACATGACTTGCCTCTTTAGGCAATTTCAAAAAGGCTTCTGTTACAAAATTTTATCCCTGCAAGAATGCAAATATAGATCAACCGATATTCCCATGAATCTGTGGCCAACAGAGCTCAGAACATTTTTTGGATCACTGTTCACAAGATCAGGGAGCCCACATTAACATCTTGGACATGCCTCTAGCTTTCCCTGATTTCCCTACAATAGTCACTTCCCACCATTTACTGGACTACTGGAAATCAAATCACCTGACTACCCACTGTAGGCAGTTGTCCTTTGACACAATAGCCCTGTTCTGTGTATCAGCATCATTCTGCCAATTGCCATCCGGCTCCTTATCTACCAAATTCTATCCCAGAATAATGTCAAACATATGACTACATGAGGCGCAGGGTGTCTCATCACCTTCTACTATTTGCTGAGATTCTGAAATCAATCCCAAATAACTGAGATACATGGACATAATAGTTTGACTACCATGTTGGAGAACCATTGTCTTCCCATCACACCCTATTTTCTTACCCAGATCTTTTCACTCTTTCTGACCTCTTTTATAGTATACTAAATTTTAAGATTAAAGTTTATCTTGGATGGTCTTATGCAATGCCATAGCCCATCTGAATTTTCTCCAGAACTTTGCCTTAATAAGTGCACTTCTTTCTTCACGTAAAACAATCAACTGTGCAGAAAATAATCCCCCAGGGCTGGGGGATTACCCCACATCACAGAAAGTAATTTGGGATTCTTCCCATGGACTAATTGATAATAATAATAGCCCCCTAACTATCTGAAGCAAATTCTTTGCATGGAATGCTGCGCTGGGTGAAGGGACCCCTTTGGAGCAATAGTCCTTTTCTCAACATAGCCAAAGAGCTGAAGTTCTTTTTGTGAGTAGATGCTTGAGTATAGATTCAGGAATTCAGGGAACAGATTCTCAGGACACAAGATTGAAATGCTACAATGTGAGCTGTTATTGAGGCCATCCAAGTTGGAGTGAATTCCAGTGTTAGTTCTTCAAAGGTGAAGACAAGAATCCCTCGTGAGAGGGACTGAGTTTCAGTGGGATTGGTTGACTCACAGTGTTCACTGATATCTAGGTGTGTTATTGATAAATCTGTGGATTCTGTCTTCGTCACATCTGTCATTTATTGTGCAATGTGATCTATTCAACCACAATTTGCCAGTTCATTCACATGTACATGAATATTAGAGTATAAGATAGATATTGAAAATTGTTTTATCTTTCTGACCACGTACTGCAAAGTTTTTTTTTGTTTGTTCAAAGTTCATAGAATTTTGTGGCTTTATTCACTGAGCAAATGTGTTGAATCTCAAACTTAGTCTACTTTGAAGAAAAACGTAAATTTTTAATTCATTTATGGGATGTGGGCATCGCAGGCTAGGCCAGCATTTATTGCCTATCCCTATTGCCATAAGAAGGTGGTAGTGAGCTGCCTTCTTGAACCATTGTAGTCCCAGGGGTGGACACATAATGCTGTTAGGGAGGGAATTCCAAGATTTTGACCTAGAGACAGTGAAGGAACGATGTTATATTTCCAAGTCAGGATGGTGAGTGACTTGGACGTGAACCTCCAGGTGATTGTGTTCCCAGGTATCTGCTGTCCTTGTTCTTCTAGATGATAGTGGTTGTGGATTTGAAGGTGCTGCCTGAGGAACCTTAGTAAGTTCCTGCAGTGCATCTTGTAGATGGTACACATGGTTGCCATGGCTCGCTGGTGGTGGAACAAGTGAATGTTTGTGGAAGGGGTAACAATCAAGTGGGCTGCTTTCTCCTGGATGTTGTTGAGCTTCTTGAGTGTTGTCCATGATGCACTCATCCAAGCAAGTGGAGAGTATTCCATCATACATCTGACTTGTGCCTTGTAGATGATGGACAGATATTGAGGATTCAGGAGGTGAGTTACATTTTGCAGGATTCCTACCCTTTGTTCTTGTAGCCACGGTATTTATATGGATAATCCATTTCAGTTTCTGGTCAATGCCAAGTCCCAGGATGTTGACAGTGGGGCATTCAGTGATGGTAATGCCATTAAATGTCAAGGGGCAAGATCCTCTCTTGTCGAAGATAGTCATTGTCTGGTACTTCTGTGGTGCAAATGTTACTTGCCACTTGTCAGCCCAAGCCTGGACATCGTCCATGTCTTGCTGCATTTGGACATGGACTGCCTCAGTATCTGAGAAGTCACGAATGGTGCTTAACATTCTGCAGTCATCAGTGAACATCTCCACTTCAAGCCTTGTGATGGAGGAACTCCATTTTCAAGTCTGCTGATGACACCACTGTAGTGGGTCAGATCTCAAATAATGATGAGGCGGAGTATGAAATCTGGTGAAAAGGTGCAATGACAATAATTTCTCCCTCAATGTCAGTAAAACGAAGGAGTAAGTCATCAACTTCAGGAAACATAGCGGTGGACATGCCCCTGTCTATATCAACTGGGATGAAGTGGAAATGGTCCAGAGCTTCAAGTTTCTAGGTATCAAGATCACCAATAACCTGTCCTGGTTCCTCCACGCCGATGCTATAGTTAAGAAAGCCCACCAACGCCTCCACTTTCTCAAGAGGCTAAGAAAATTTGACATACAACTCTCACCAATTTTTACAGATGCACCATAGAAAGCATCCTTTCTGAATGTATCACTATTTGGTATGGTTCCTGCTCCGACCAAGACTACAAGACACTACAAAGTGTTGTGAACGTAACCCAGTCCATCACGCAAACCAGCCTCCCATCCATTGACTCTGTCTACATTTCCCATTGCCTTGGAAAAGCAGCCAGCATAATCAAGGACCCATGCACCCCGGACATTCTCTCTTACATCTTCTTCTGTAGAGAAAAAGATACAAAACCCTAGCTATGACTGTAACACTATATTCTGCGCCTTCTCCTTTCCTTCTTGGTATGTTTTGTCTGTATAGTGTGCAAGAAACAATTCTTTTCACTGTATCCCAATACATGTGACAATAATAAATCAAATCAAATCAAGGAAGATCATTGATGAAGCATTGGAAGATGGTTGGGCCGAGTACAATGGCCTGAGGAACTCCTGCAATGACGTTCTAGAGCTGATAATATTGATCTCCAAGCACCATAACCATCTTCCTTTATGCCAGGTGTGACTCCAGCCAGTGGAAATTTTTCTCCCTGATTCCTATTGACTCCAGTTCTGCTAGGGCTCCTTGATGCAATACTCAGTCAAATGCCTCCTTGATGTCAAGGTCAGTCCCTCTCACCTCACCTCTGGAGTTCAGCTCTTTTGTCCATGTTTGAACCAAAGCTGCAATGAGATCAGAAGCTGAGTGAACCTGCTGGACTCAAACTGAAGGTAAGTGAGCAGGTTATTGCTGAATAAGTGCCACTTGATAGCACTATTGATGAAACCTTCCATCACATTTCTAATGATCAAGAGTACACTGGTCCGGCTGGGTTGGATTTGTCCTGCTTTTTATGTACAGGAAAAACCTGGGCAATTTTCCACATTGCTCAATAGATGCTAGTGTTGGAGCTATACTGGAAAAGCTTGGCTTAGGGTCATGCCAAGTTCTATTGTGTAAGTCTTCACGACTATTGCCGGAATATTATCAGAGCCCAGAGCCTTTGTAGTATCCAGTGCCTTCAGCTGTTTTTTGATATCACATGGAGTGAATCAAATTGGCTGAAGACTGACATCTGTGATGCTGGGTACTTCCAGAGGAAGCCAAAATGGAATATCCACTTGGTATTTCCGGCTGAAGATTGTTGCGAATGCCTCAGCCTTATATTTTGTACTGATGTGCTGGGCTTCTCCATCATTGAGGGTGGTGATATTTGTGGAGCCTCCTCCTCCAGCGAGTTGTTTAATTGTCCACCATCATTCATAGCTGGAATGGCAGGACTGCACAGCTTTGATCTGATCCATTGATGCAGAATTGCTTAGCTCTATTAATTATAGTGTTTGGCACATAAGTAGTCCTGTGTTGTAGCTTCGCAGGTTGACTCCTTACTTTAGGTATGCCTAATGTTGCTCCTGGCATGCCTTTCTGTTCTCTTCATTGAACCAGGGATGATCCCCTGCTTTGGGGTAATGGTAGTGTGTGGGGTATGCCAGGCCATGGGGTACATATTGTGGTTGAGTACAATTCTGCTGCTGCTGATGGCCCATGGCGCCTCATGGATGCCCAGTCCTGAGTTGCTAGATCTGTCAAAGTCTATATCATTTAGTACAGTGGTAGTGCCACACAACAGAACGGAGAATATCCTCAGTGTGAAGATGGGACTTCATCTCCACAAGGACTCACTCTTACCGATACTGGACAGATGTACCTGCGGCAGGCATGCTGGTGAGGATAAGGTCAAGTATGTTTTTCCCTCTTGTTGGTTCCCTCACCACCTGCCACAATCCCAATCCAGTAGTTTTGTCCTTTAGGACAAAGCCACTCTTGGTGATGGACATTGAAATCCCCATGTAGAGTATATTCTGCGCCCTTGTTACTCTCAGTGCTTCTTCTAAGTGGTGTTCAACATGAAGGAGGACTGATTGATCAGCTGAGGAGGGATGGTATGTAGTAATCAGCAGGTTTCCTTGCCCATGTTTGACCTGGTGCCACAAACCTTCAAGAGATCTAGGAGTCGATGTTGAGGACTCCCAGGGCAACTCCCTCCTAACTGTATACCACTGTGCCACCGCCACCTCTGATAGGTTTGTCCTGCCAGTGAGACAGGACATACCAAGGGATGGTGATGTCTGTTGCTTGACTAGTCTGTGAGACAGCTCCCCTAATTTTGATGTAAGCCCCAGTTGATGGTCAGGAGGACTTTGCAGGGTTGACAGGGCTGAGTTTGCTGTTGTCATTTCTGATGACTCAGTCGATGCCGGGTGTTCTGTCCAGTTTCATTCCTTTTTGTTTCCTTTGTGGGGGTTACAATTGAGTGGCCATTTCAGAGGGAATTTAAGAGTCAATCACATTGCTATGGGTCTGGAGTCATATGTAGGCCAGACCATGTAAGAGCGGCATGTTTCATTCCCTAAAGCATATTAGTGAACCAGATGTGTTTTTATGATAATGGCTTCATGGTTCTCATTAGACCTTTAATTCCAGATGTTTTTTTTTAAATTTAATTTTAATTCTGGGTTTGAACCTGGCTCCCCAGAGCATTTGTCTGGGTCTCTGGATTACCAGTCCAGCGACAATACCACTGCGCCACCACCTCTCGCTGGGTATGTTATTATTGATACCCAACCTAAATTGTGCCTGGAATTGGGGATCTGGTCTAAGATCATAACATAAATTGGGGGCTCTTTCAGTATTTTGAATCCACAGACAAATGCGAATGCTGGTACTTGAAGTTAAGGTTGATAAAATTTCCATCGTGAATTTTACTATATTGATTGAAAAGGCTTTAATTACTATGACTTTTCCGAAGTGGGAAGATTTATCCCTCTGTGATTTACAACAATTAACCAAGGCTAGGTTAACTGCACTAGCCAAAGGGTCAGAGGTAGAATTAAAAGTTAGAGCTAAGAAAGATGATATAATTGAGTTAACAGCACAGTATGTGGAATAAGAAGGAAAGCCTGACACAGTCAGAACATGTTTGAATTGGCTAAAATTCAGTTACAGATGAAGCAGCTTGAGATAAAAAGAGAAAAGGGGGACAAAGAAAAAAAAGGAGAAATGAAAAGCTAAACTAGAAAAAGAAATGGAAATGCCAAAGCTTGAGTTGCAAAGAGAGAAAGAAATCAGACAGCATGAACTGACTGGAGAAAAGCTTAGGTTATGGGGTGAAAGAGATCCTCGTAGTTCAGATTAGGAATTGAATTCCACTCTCAGCTTTGATATTACAAAACATTTTCACTTATTGTCTAAATTCACTGAAGGTGGAGTTGAGAGATGTTTAATCTCATTTAAAAAGGTAGCTACAAAGTTCCAGTGGCCAAAGGATGTATGGACTCTCATTTTGCAAAGTGCTTTGATTGGGAAGGGTATGGATGTGTATTCCAGTCTTTCAGAAGAATAATCTTCAGATCATGAGGCAGTTAAAACTGCCCAAACCTTCGATCCCATTTAGCGGCTGAAAGGGTAACCTCCTAACCGCCCCTGCCATGAGATTTGCTGTTCTCTGAACAGTGTAAGATTGCATGTGTTCAGCCATCTCATCCCTCAATGGGAATCATTCACACCTTTATGCCCCCACCAAATTTAGACTTCAGAGCGGAAGATTCTGCTCATTATTTCTAGTGGGTTGCTGATGGTGATGTTTATGATGAGTCAGAGGATACTGTATTTTATAATGCTATGAGTGTCATATTATGAACCTTTGCTTTTAATGAATAGCCAGCAGAGACCCATAAAACATTGTCACATTTGGTTCTGTATTGCAATAGCATTTCTTTGAACACAGGATTTTTATTTTTTTCCTTCAGCAGGACATCAACAGAATCAAAATTTCTCACTCTGGAAGAAATTTCACGAAGCCGTCTAAGTGTAAAAACAGGCTTAGAAATAAAAATACAAATTTTTTCAAGTGGCCTTTTGCCTGGTTTATGGTAATAGAAGATCAGAGTCTAATTGGGAACTGATTTCCCAGTTAGAGGGAAAAGGCAGATGGGTTCAATATTACTGAATGCTGCCTCTGATACTTTCAGCCTCTATCATTGAAGAAAGCAGCTTTGTAACTACCAATCTTGTTTCATGCGAATGTCTAAGCTAAATTTTCAAATTGGGGACGGGAACATGATGCCCAGAAAAGTCCAAGTCCCAACCCTGCATTGCATTTGTGCTGCTTATATGACACTATCTTAAATTGTAAATATTCTAATTGGGCCAGAGGAAAGCTCAGTGTCCAACTGTGGTGCCAAACATTACCAGAAGATGGGACCTGCCTGCAGAACATGATCATCAATGGCAGGCAGTAACCATGATGGGACCTGCTGCTGTTTTACAGAAAAACAGCAGGTAGCATCTTGGAGAGCCAGCAGCCTCACCAAGCATAAAAGTGGCCAAATGAGCAAATAGATAAAATTAATGATCCAAAATTCCCAAACTCCCCAAATATTTCACACAAAATATTTAAAACCTGCCTGCTCCTATTGTCTTCCATTGGACAATTTATTTGCATCTGGAATCCTCCAAAATCTTATCTAAAGAAAGGGGGCACAATCTTACAAAAAAAATTATAAGTGCCAAATAGTGAGCTGCGAGTCATAATCCAATGCACTTAGTGCAAAGAAAAGGTCTGAAAGCGATTCTCAGCAGTTGGCGAGGGTGGGCGGGGCGGGGGGGGGGGGGGGCAGAGGCTAAACCCACAGGTGAAGCTGGTTGCAGAGTGTTTGGGAGATCACCTGCCACTCTCCCCCACCCCTCACCACAGACATCAGGACACCCCTCCCACAAACCCCACTGATCACTCCTTGTGCCTGTCTCCCCCTCACACTTCCTCACTGATCACCTTCACTGCCAATCACCACCCCTGCAGAGATCCCCCCTTCCCCACCGACTAATCACCAGCTAATCTGATTGGCCAGCAGCTCTCAAGGCCCTCACTAAAAAAACCAGAGACCCAGGTAAGTGCAAGATGTCCCAGGACAGCGAGAGAAGGGAAGGCCTGGGGAAATCGCTGAGGGGGAGGTACTGTCTTGGGGGATAGAAAGATGGGGCGTGGGAGAAATATGGAGGTCACTATACCTTGTGGGGGGGGGGGGGGGGGGGTGGAGGGAGGAGTGGTGCAGACAGAAGTGGGCTTCTGAAGGAGACATTCACTCTCTCGCCCGAGATCTAACTTTCTTTATTGTCAAGTTTCCTCCATGAAGTTTCATTTCCCTCGGCAGCCTAAATACTGAGGCAGGGTGGAAAATGGTCTTTAAGTGGCCATTAATTGAGAGCCTCATTTGGGGCAAAGGCAGGCTTCTTGCCCAAGACCTTTCCCGCCAAAATGTTAAATTGCTTCAAGGTCAGAGTGGGTGGAACCTGGAGAGAATCCCATCCCTGCAATTTCATGCTCCCTCACCTAAAAACCCAAGCGTAATTGACAAGAGTTAGCATTTTTTTTTAAAAGGGACATCATGTTTAATCAATTTATTGGAGTTCTTAGAAGTAGCATGCGCTGTGGATAAAGTGGAGCCTATGGATGTACTGCACTTAGATATTCAAAAGGCATTTGATAAGGTGCCACATCAAATGCTTTTGCAGAAAATAAAAGCAAATGGTGTAAGAGTTAACATATTTGTGAGGACAGAAAAATTTGCTGGCTGGCAGAAAACAGGGGTCTTTTTTTGATTGGCAGGATGTGACAAGTCAAGTCCCACAAGTGTCTATGCTGGGGCCTCAACTTTTTACAATTTATATCAATGACTTGCATGAAGAGAATGAAGTCATGGTAGCTAAATATCCAGATGACACAAAGGTAGGTAGGAAAGTATGTTGTGAAGAACACATAAGAAGTTTGCAGATGGATTTAGATCGGTTGAGTGGGTAAAAATCTGGCAGATTAAGTATAATGGTGGAAAACGTAAAGCTGTTCGCTTTGGCAGGAAGAATAAAAGAGTAGAGTATTACTTAAATGGAGAATCACTGCAGAATTCTGAGGTGCAGAGGGATCTTGGTGATCTAGTGCATGAGTCAAAAAAGGTCAGTATGCAGGTGCAGCATTTAATCAAGAAGGCTAATGGAATGCTATCCTTTATTATGAGGGAAATTGAACATAAAAGCATGTTATTCTTTGGTTATACAGGACATTGGTGAGATTACATTTCAAATACCATGTACAGTTTTGGTCTCTTTATTAAAGGAAGGATGTAAATACATTGGAGCTGTTTCAGAGGAAGTTTACGAGGTCAATACCTGGAATGAGTGGGCTGTCTTATGAGAAAAGGTGGGACAGAATTAGGTTTGTTTCCGTTTAAGTTTAGAAGAGAAAGCACTGACTTAAGTGAAGTATGTAAGATCCCGAATAGTCTCGACAAGGTGGATGTGGAAAGGATGTTTCCACTTGTGGGTGAGTCCAGGACTACTGCCCTTTCAGGATGGAGATGAGAAGATTTTTTTTCCCTCAGAGATTCTGCGACTCTGGAACTCTCTGCCTCAGAAGGTGGTGTAGGTGGGGTCTGTAGAAGGGGGTATAGAGACCTCTGGGATTTTGAAGACTATTAAAACAAAGTAGAATGTTTAGAATAGGGATCACAGTGTGCCTTATATATATCGTAAGGAATCAAAGGTGCCTCACATATATATATGTATATTATACAAAGGCATTGTCTGCATAAATACATATATAATCATTGGTAGAGAATCTTGAATAAGTATAATAGATTTAAAATGTAATTTCAAATGTCTTGTAAGCTTTGGCCAAGATGCAGCCTGCCCTAAAGCATAATGGAAAACGGGCAGAACTAGACAGGCCACATTCTTTGAAAACAATAATGTGTAAAATATATTTTCTGTTATCAGCAGAAGACCATGTAGCTGCACACTACCAAGGTTTTAGAATGAATGGAGGTATTTAGCTTTTAGTTGCAGTGACTATAAATATTCAGCTTCTATTGATAAGGGGTAGCTGGCAGATAGAGGGAAATGACTCCCTCTCTGTTGCCATGACTTGCAGTTGGTGAGGGTGATACTTGAACCTACCGGATTTGCGTAGCTAAAGTTGCTAGCCAATGGGGAAGAAGAACGTCCGGGTGACCAATGAATTCCCAATTTTGCTAGAAGGTAGAATGCTATTGGCCAAGGTAAATAATGTGTACTAATGTAACTGGATCACCCAGTGTGGATGACAGGTTGGGTGGGAGAAATGAACCCTCGAAAAGGTATATATGTTTTACACATGTACTATAATGTCAGAGAAAGGTTGGATTGTTCCAGCTATCTCTCTCCCAATGCATGTTGATCAATAAAGAACATCTTCAACTGCATACTGTCTTTCGTGAGTCTTTGTATTAGCTGAGTTTGGCTCAATACATGGAAGTCATGATGTGGAGATGCCAGCATTGACTGGGGTAAACACAGGTTAAAGAGATGTGTATTGTCTCCAGACAGGACAGTTAGTGAGATTTTGCAAGCCCAGGCAAGTTGTGGGGGTTACAGATAGTGTGACATGAACCCAAAATCCCGGTTGAGGCCGTCCTCATGTGTGCAGAACTTGGCTATCAGTCTCTGCTCAACGATTTTGCGTTGTCGTGTGTCGTGAAGGCCGCCTTGGAGAATGCTTACCCAAAGATCAGAGGCCAAATGCTCGTGACCGCTGAAGTGTTCCTGTGCATGTAGATGGCGAAGTTCCTTTGTCTCGTCTGCTTGGCAGAGTTTCGCAGCTGGTCTGCATCCTGAGCACAAGTTGAGAATATGGACTTTATCTTGGTTTCCAGGATGCGGCGTTCACCAAGAACAGGAAACTTGAGAAACTCGGCATCACCACCAGCAGCAGCCAAACCTCCCCCGGTACCACAGTAGGAAACAGTACCACTGCAGTAAAGTCCATTGTCAACTTGTCAGACTACACACTTCAACCAGATGAAATCGAAGTTCTCAGCCGAGGGCTCAATTTCTGCCCCACCACCAAAATAGACCCCATCAGTCTCGCAGCGGACACAGAGGAATTCATCAGGCGAATGAGGCTGCGGGAGTTCTTCCACAAACCCCACGAGGGCAACAGCGAACACAATGAGACAGCCAATGAACCGGAACAGCCGACAGAGAGATCCACAGTGCAGCAACCGAAGAGGAAAGAGTCGAATTGGATTCCTCCGGAAGGCCGCTGCCCTCGACTTGACATGTATGCCCAAGCCGTCAGGAGGTGCGTCAACACCAGATTCATCAGCCACACTCACAAGACAGCCCCGAACATCACCCAAGCACAACGCAACGCCATCTGCGCTCTCAAGACCAACCGCAACATTGTCATCAAACCAGCAAAGGAGGGGCCATCGTCATACTGAACAGAACGGATTACTGCAAAGAAGTGTACCGACAACTAAACAACGAGGAACACTACAGACAGTTACCCGCAGATCCGACCAAAGAACACACCCGTCAACTCAACAGACTGATCAAGACCTTTGATCCGGGCCTTCAGAGCACCCTCCATGCTCTCATCCCACGTACTCCCCGCGTTGGAGATCTCTACTGCCTCCCGAAGATACACAAGGCAAACACACCCGGCCTTCCCATCGTATCGGGCAATGGGACCCTGTGCGAGAACCTCTCCGGCTACGTCGAGGGCATCCTGAGACCCATTGTACAAAGAACCCCCAGCTTTTGTCGCGACACTATGGACTTCCTACAGAAACTCAGCACACATGTAGCAGTTGAACCAGGAGCACTCCTGGTCACAATGGATGTCTCGGCACTCTACACCAGCATCCCCCACGATGACGGCATTGCTGCAACTGCCTCAGTACTCAATGCCGACAACTGCCAGTCTCCAAATGCAATTATACAACTCATCCGCTTCATTCTGGACCACAATGTCTTCACCTTCAACAACCAGTTCTTCATCCAGACACACAGAACAGCCATGGGGACCAAATTCGCACCTCAATATGCCAACATCTTCATGCACAGGTTCGAACAAGATCTCTTCACCGCACAGGACCTTCAACCGATGCTATACACTAGATACATTGATGACATTTTCTTCCTTTGGACTCATGGTGAACAATCACGGAAACAACTATATGATGACATCAGCAAGTTCCATCCCACCATCAGACTCACCATGGACTACTCTCCGGAATTGGTTGCATTCTTGGACACACGCATCTCCATCAAGGACGGTCACCTCAGCACTTCACTGTACCACAAGCCCACGGAAAACCTCACGATGCTCCACTTCTTCAGCTTCCACCCTAAATATGTTAAAGAAGCCATCCCCTATGGACAAGCCCTCCGTATACACAGGATCTGCTCAGATGAGGAGGAACGCAAAAGACACCTCCAGACGCTGAAAGATGCCCTCATAAGAACAGGATATGGCGCTCGACTCATCGATCGACAGTTCCGACACGCCACAGCGAAAAACCGCTCCTCAGAAGACAAACACGGGACACGGTGGACAGAGTACCCTTCGTCGTCCAGTACTTCCCCGGAGCAGAGAAGCTACGACAGCTTCTCCGGAGCCTTCAACATGTCATTGATGAAGATGAACATCTCGCCAAGGCCATCCCCACACCCCCATTTCTTGCCTTCAAACAACCGCACAACCTCAAACAGACCATTGTCCGCAGCAAACTACCCCAGCCTTCAGGAGAACAGTGACCACGACACCACACAACCCTGCCACAGCAACCTCTGCAAGACGTGCCGGATCATCGACATGGATGCCATAATCTCACGTGAGAACACCATCCACCAGGTACACGGTGCATACTTTTGCAACTTGGCCAACGCTGTCTACCTGATACGCTGCAGGAAAGGATGTCCCGAGGCATGCTACATTGGGGAGACCATGCAGACGCTACGACAACGGATGAATGAACACCGCTCGACAATCACCAAGCAAGACTGTCCTCTTCCTGTTGGGGAACACTTCAGCGATCACGGGCATTCGGCCTCTAATCTTCGGATAAGCGGTCTCCAAGGCGGCCTTCACGACACACGACAGCACAGAGTCGCTGAGCAGAGACTGATAGCTAAGTTCCGCACACGAGGACGGCCTCAACCAGGATCTTGGGTTCATGTCACTCTATCTGTAACCCCCACAACTTGCTTGGGCTTGCAAAATCTCACTAACTGTCCTGTCTGGAGACAATACACATCTCTTTAACCTGTGCTTAACGCTCTCTCCACTCACATTGTCTGTACCTTTAAAACTTGATTACCTGTAAAGACTCGAATTCCAACTATTATTTTGTAAATTGAGTTTGTGTCTTTATATGCCCTGTTTGTGAACAGAACTCCCACTTACCTGACGAAGGAGCAGCGCTCCGAAAGCTAGTGGCTTGTGCTACCAAATAAACCTGTTGGACTTTAACCTGGTGTTGTGAGACTTCTTACAGTCAATACATGGAACCAGATGGAAGCCCCCCAGAAAACACCCTTACAGGATCATTGAATATTTTTAAGGCGGAGGTAGATAAGATTCTTGTTAGGCAAGGGAATCAAACATTATCAGGAGTAAATGGGAATGTGGAATTCAAAACACAAACAGATCAACCATGATTTTATTGAATGGCAGAACAAGCTTGAGGGGCTAATGGCCTACTTTTGTTCCCATTTCGTATGTCTGTCATAGAGACAGGAGAAATTATGATGGGAAATGAGAAAATGGCGGAGACATTAAACAAGTATTATGGTCTACATCTTCTGGACCAGCATTGCCATTGCCTGCAAGGATTTTCCTGGCCCAATGCCACTGGCTACTTCTTCTGGGGTCTTTTGATTTTAACTGTAGCGGAAATGGGAAATGCAGCATTTCCCCTCCAAGTCCAGTGGATTGTGGTAAAGTCGGAGAAAGAAGGACACACCTCTTTTTACAGCACTAGCTGCCATGTTCAGACAAGTTTTTAGAGGTTCGCGCCTCTAATGAATGAGTGTGGATGAGTGAATGAATGACTTGAGTGACTGAATGAGTATATGAGTGAGTGAGTAGGTGGGGTGACAGGTTAGTTGGGTACATAGTGGTTGGGTGAGTAGGTAAGTGGTGGGTGAGGAGGTGGACAGTTGAATAGGTGGGTGAGTAGGTGAGGTGAGTAATCGATCCAGGGGATAATCAGGTATGTTTAGGGGTAGATTAAGGGGAGTAGGTGGAGGGGAAAATCAAGTGGACGGGGAGTAGCTTGTGGTCAAGGGGTTGTCTGATGGGTCGGAGGTAGTTGGGTCAGGAGTAGCAGTGTGGTCAGGGTGCAGTCAGGAGGTTGGGGTTAGTCAGATTGGGTCAGGTGGTAGTTGGGTGGTCGGAGCATGGTCTGAGGGTAGTCGTGTCAGGGGAGTAGTCATGTGGTTAAGGAGTAGCCAGTTGGTTGTGGGGGGAAATTAGGTTTTCATGGTTAATCAGGGCGGTAGTTGGGTGGTCAGAGAGTAGTCAGGTCAGGTTGGGTGGTAGTCATGTGGTCAAGGATAGTCAGGGGATGGTCAGGCAATTGAGTTGAATGGGTGGGGTAACTGAGTGGTTGGGGGAGGGGGGAAGTTGTGGGGAGGGCAGGTGAGTTTTGCTGTGCAATTACCCAGCTGTTAGGCCAGGTTTAAACTAACATTTCCAGGATAAGTGCACAGCCAAGTCCCATGAATGTAACCCAAATCCTGATGTGCATCTCGTAACGTGCATCTGATCGGTAAGGGAATTAGGGGTTATAGGGATCAGGCGGGTAAGTGGAACTGATCCACTTCAGATCAGCCATGATCTTATTGAATGGCGGGGCAGGCTCAAGGGGCTAGATGGCCTACTCCTGCTCCTATTTCTTATGTTCTTATCAGAAACCAGAAGATATGGGCTCTGGAAGATGTGTAAGTCTTCACAGTGGATAAAATTATAGAGCAAAAATAAAAGGTAACCAAAAGGCCAGAAAGAATGAGGAACTTAAAATAATTAATATCAGTAGAGAAAAAATGCTGGGGAAACTTGATGGATTAAAATCTCACAAATCCCCAGGACCTGATGGCCGACATCCTAAGATTCTTAAAGAGATAGCTGCAACTGTAGAGATAGTGAATGCACTGGTTCTGATTTTACAGAATTCCCTAGTTTTTAGACTTGGTCCCAATGGATTTGAAGGGGAACTATAGGCAGTTAGCTTGATATCAGTACTGGTGAGAACCCTGGAATCTGTTATTAAGGAAGTCTTAAAAGTGCATTCAGAAAATCATAGTATGATCAGACAAAGTCAACATGATTTTATGAAAACTAAATTGTGCAAGGATCTGGTACTGGTGTCTCAGCTACTTACAATCTATATTAATGACATAGATTAAGAGATTTAGAGTAATATATCTAAGTTTACTGATGATACAAAATCAGGTGAGAATGTAAACTGTGAGGAGAACACAAAAAGGCTGAAAAGAGATAAAGACAGGTTGGGCAGAAGGTAGCAGATGGAGTAATGGGGAATCGAAGATTATTCACTTTGGCAATACGATTAGAAAAGCAGAATATGTTTAAAAATGCAGCAAGTTTTTAACTATTGATGTTCAGAAGATTAAGGTATACAGTTAGTACCTAGGTATGGCAAGCAATTAGGAAGGCAAGTGGCATGTTGGCCTTTATTGTAAAGGGATTGGAGTTCAAGACTGAGAGTGTTGCTACAAATGTATAAGACTTTTGTGGTAGCGAAGTACTGTGTGCTTGGTTTCCATATGTAAGGAAGTACTTGCCTCGGAGGCAACACAGTGAAGGTTCACTGGATTGGTTCTTGGGGAGAGGGGTTGTCCTATAATGGGAAGCTGAGTAAATTGCACCCATGCTCTCTTGAGTTCAGAAAAAAAATGAGAGATGACCTCATTGAAACAAACGAGAATCTGAACGGGCTTGACAGGGTAGACACAGAGAGATTGTTTCCCCTGGTTGGAAACCAAGCTGTACTGTCTGGAGACAATACACATCTCTTTAACCTGTGTTGAATGCTCCCTCCACCCACATTGTCTGTGCATTTAAGACCTGGCTGGCTGTAGAGATTTGCATTCTAATCAGTATTCTGTAATTTGATTTCTGTGTCTGTGCCCTGTTTGAGAACAGAGACCACTCCATCTGACGAAGGAGCATTGCTCCGAAAGCTTATGGTATTTGCTACCAAATAAACCTGTTGGACTTTAACCTGGTGTTGTGAGACTTCTTACTGTGGAAAATCTAGAACACAGTGGGCAGTCTCAGTTTAAACAGTTGATCATTTACGACTGAGAATGAAGAGCAATTTCTTCAAAGTATTATAAATCTTTGGAATTCTCTTCCCAAGAGGGTTGTGGATGCTTCATTGTTGAGTATATTTAAAGCTGAGATAGACAGATTGTTTATCTCTCAGGGAATCAAAAGTTATGGGGATTGGGTGGGGAAGTTTTTTTAAAAATGTGTTCTTTCACAGGATGTGGCCATTGTTGGCTAGGCCAGCATTTATTGCTCATCCCTAAAGTGAGTTAAAGGATCAGCCATGTTTCCCTCATGTGGGAATATAGACCTAGTGGGGACAGTTTAAAAATAAGGGGTAACTCATTTAAAACTGAGATGAGGAGGAATTTCTTCTCTCCATCGTCTTTGCAATTCTTGCCTCCATCCCCTGAGAGCAGTGGAGACTGGATCATTGAATGTATCCAAGGCTGAGTTACACAGATTTTTGATCTATATGGGTGGTCAAGGTTATTGGCGGCAGGTGGAAAAATTGAGTTAAGGCCTCAATCATATCAGCCATAATCCTATTGAATAGAAGAGAACGGTCAAGGAGTCGCATGGACTACTCTTATTTCATCCTTCCAGCAGTCATGAAAACACTTTTATTCATAATTTCATACTGACTACCTTCCTCTTTCTACTTTTTTCATGTTACATATTCACTCCTTCATATCAACCATAATCTTTGGACCGGGACAGGTGGCTTTTCAGCCAGATGCCCTTCCTGTTGTTAACCTTCCCATTTATCTCAGCTAGGGAACAGCACCAATGGACTGAGACTTGCATTGTTCATGGACCAGGACTGAAACCTAGGGTATCCAGCTCAGAAGCAGGGGAGCTACCCAGTGAACTGCTCCAGCTCCCTCCACAATTAATCAAAGTTTTTATTGAAAAATGTCACAAAACTGACTTACTTGGATAAATCAAATGTTGCAATGATGTAGAAAGTTAAGGCACAACTTTCAAGAGCTGTTTTTTTTATCTTAGCTGATGTGGGGATTGTTAACGTTGACACTTGAAACAAAGATAAAGCAAGTTTCAATTCCTTCACTTTGAGCAGAATATTAAACATTTTAAAAATATGTATTAGTAGCTATTGGGATAAAATGATGCTTTGGTGGAACTGTGTCAAGGTAGCACAAACATGTACAAACAGTAACAATGCCAATAACCTAAAGAAAAACAGAATCTACCAATTAAATCCAAATGGCAGCTAGATTTTTCTGAAAATGTAACTATGGATATGTTTTGTGTCCCTTATTCATTTAGAATTTGAACAAAACTGCATACTTCAATTACTTGCAACTTCTCATAGAATATATAATTGGTTGCCAGCCAATAGAAAGACAATTAATTCCGTATCGAAAAGCTCAAACAGCTGTGCATCATAACCTCTGTCATCAGTGGGATAATAAAAAAATTTAAATGCATGTCATGCAGCAAAGTGAGAATCACTTAATAATATGGTAGTGATTCTCACAGACAGCAATTAATTTTTAAACAGAGAAGTTCAAGGATAGACCCTTGATAATCAATTTGTAGGTTTCCTTGAATTCTCAGTAATTTATTATTTTTAAGGACTCAGGGATGACATAAAGAATTGCTAGTTGGTGGAGGTTGGGTGTGGAAAATGTGCCAAGTTACATTAGGAAGGTCAATAACTCCAATGATTGATGTGAGCTGAGCATTTCCATTTTATTATACCTTGCCTGTATGGTACAATAAAAATGAATAAGTTCTGACAAACATGGTCAGTGGATATTATCTCCAGTTCTTGATATCAGCATCTCTTTGGATTAAAAGTAAGCAATGTATTAGTTTATAGATGTGGTAGAAGTTGTAAGAAATTTTGTTATAGATTTAGCCACTTATAATAATCATGTTTTGGGTTCCACAAAATGAGGTATTCATGAAACCAAAGACTGAGAATTCACACAAGATCTAATTATGGCTACATTGTGGTTTTATCCACTTTTTTTCTGTCAGGAACAGCTGCTTTGGCTTTCTTAAAATGATTCTATTACTACACAGATAAAACAAATTCAGGCGCAATGTTGTCATATTCTCTGGTTCAGTGGAACCATATGCTCCCTTAAGCAGTCAGAATTTCTCAATTTTATGGCTATTAAATCTCACTGCCCTAAATCTAATTAAGCATGCAGGTGGTGAAGAAGGCAAATGGTATGTTGGCCTTCATAGTGAGAGAATTTGAGTATAGGAGCAGAGATGTTTGCTGCAGTTCCACAGGACCATGGTGAAACCACATCTAGTATATTATGTGCAGTTTTGGTCTCCTTATCTGAGGAACGATGTTCTAGCTATGGATAGAGTGCAGGAATCCCAGACTGATTCCTGGGATAGCGGGACTGATGTACGAGGAGAGATTGAATCAGTTAGGATGATATTCACTTGAGTTTAGAAGAATGAGGGAGGAATCTCATAGAAACCTATTAAATTCTAATAGGATTGGCAGGATAGATGGAGGATGTTCCCGATCGCCGGGGTGTGTGTGTGTGTGTGTGGTCCAGAACCAGGGGTCGCAGTCTAAGGATACGGGATAAACCATTTAGGGCTGAGATGAGGAGAAATTTCTCCACCCAGAGTGGTGAGCCTGTGGAATTCTCTACTACAGAAAGCAGTTGAGGCCAAAAAAATGTATGCTTTCAAGGAGTTAGTTATAACTCTTGGGGCTAAAGGGATCAAAGAAAATGAGGAAAAAGCGGGAACACGTTACTGAGTTGGATGGTCAACCATGATCATAATGAATGGCAGAGCCAGTTCGAAGACCCAAACGACCTACTCCTGCTCCGATTTCCTATGTTTCCATCTACACATATGATGGGATAACTTAAGAATATGAATTGGATTGGATACTCATAACTTTCAAATGTATATTTCCTCGAGCTCTTCAAAGCAAACCAACAAACACTTAGTGAGATGAGACATAATGTCAGTGATTATGTTTCATTTTCCATCAGGAAAATATAAAGAACATAAATTGCAATCAGATTGATTTCTTTTCAAGAAAACTAACATGATAATATAAAAATAATAAACAACTTTCTTTAGTGTCATTTTGTTTGACTAAAAGCTAATTTTCTAATTCATATCTCCTTTATTATATGCCCGTTAGATCATTTGGTCAGAATTTATTGTCTCCCAGGTGAATAGACCGGGATGTTTTCGGGGGCCTGGCAAAACAGTGAGGGGTCATTTGGGCCAGTTCCTCAGTCCAGCCTCTGGGGCATTTTTCAGTGGAGGGATTGTATGTAAGTATAGAATCCCTACAGTGCAGAAAGAGGCCATTCAGCACGTCGAGTATGCACCGACCTTTCGACACAGCATCCCACCCAGGCCCTATCCCTATACCCCATGTATCTAGCCCACTAATCCTCCTAAACCACATATCCAGAGACAGTGAGGGGCAATTTAGCATGGCCAATCCACATAACCTGCTATTCTTTGGACTGTGGGAGGAAACCGGCACACCCAGACGAAACCCACGCCAGACAAGGGGAGAATGTGCAAACTCCACACAGGATGTGGATTGGCTTTCTGCTCTGAGGAGGACATCCGATTAGAACAATTTAAAGGCCTTATTAGTTTTACTGCACGATCTGCATTTCATCAATGCTGGAATGGTCACTCTGCCATGTGGGCAGGCTGCCAACTTAATGTAGACAGTTTGATTTTGAATTGATTTATTAGTGTCACATGTATTAGCATGCAGTGAAAAGTATTATTTCTTGCACGCTATACAAAGCATGACGTCAAAATGCCACCCCTACTACTTTCCACGGGAGTTCACCTCTGTTATCCTGATGGCAGTTTACATCCCACCCCATGCAGACGTGAAGATCGCGCTGGACGAAATATACATCACTACGAATAGCCTTGAGACGAAACATCCCGAGGCCTTGTTCATCGTGGCCGGGGACTTCAATCACGCCAAGCTCAAGAGCGTACTACCAAGTTACCACCAACACATCTCCTGCTCCACCAGAGGCCCAAACATCCTAGACCACTGCTACACAAATATCAAACATGCCTACCGCTCTATCGCCCGCCCACGCTTTGGCAAATCAGACCACAAGGCCGTGCTCCTGCTCCCAGCTGACAAGCAAAAACTGAAGTGGGAGAATCCATCAAAGAGAGTCATGCAATGTTGGTCTGAGGAATTGGATGATCTTCTACAGGGCTGCTTGGAGTCAATGGACTGGTCAGTTTTTAAAAACTCTGCGACCAGCCTGAACGAGTACGCCACTACAGTAACTAACTTCATTAGTAAGTGTGTAGAAGACTGCGTGCCAAAGAAGCAAATCCGTGTGTTCCCCAACCGGAAACCATGGATGAACAGGCATATCCACTGCTTGCTGA
The DNA here is from genome assembly GCF_964213995.1 of Mustelus asterias. Lineage (NCBI taxonomy): Eukaryota > Metazoa > Chordata > Chondrichthyes > Carcharhiniformes > Triakidae > Mustelus > Mustelus asterias. The sequence continues at coordinate 129,082,070 of NC_135802.1, forward strand.
AGTCCAGGTCTGAGGCATTCAAGTCAGACAACACTGACCTATACAAGAAAGCCAGATATGACCTAAGGAGATCCATCAAAGATGCCAAAAGACAATACCGGACCAAGCTAGAGTCCCAGGCTAGCCACACCAACACCCGCCGACTATGGCAAGGTCTGCAAGACATAACAGGCTACAAGATGAAGGCATGTAAAATCGCCGGCTCCAACGCACCCCTCCTTGATGAGCTCAATGCATTCTACGCCCGTTTTGAGCAAGAGGTCAGCAAGAGCATGCCCTCCACCCTGGAAGCTCTGGATGAACCTGTATCTGGGGTCACCATTGCAGATGTCAGAGCAGCTTTCTTGAAGGTCAACTCACGGAAAGCAACTGGCCCAGATGGGGTACCCGGACGTGCACTCAGATCCTGCGTGGATCAGCTGGCGGAGGTATTCACAGGGCGGCACGGTAGCACAGTGGTTAGCACTGCTGCTTCTCAGCTCCAGGGACCTGGGTTCGATTCCCGGCAAGGGTCACTGTCTGTGTGGAGTTTGCACATTCTCCTCGTGTCTGCGTGGGTTTCCTCCGGGTGCTCCGGTTTCCTCCCACAGTCGAAAGATGTGCGGGTTAGGTTGATTGGCCATGCTAAAAATTGCCCCTTAGTGTCCTGAGATGCGTAGGTTAGAGGGATTAGTGGGTGGGATATGAGGGTAGGGCCTGGGTGGGATTGTGGTCGGTGCAGACTCGATGGGCCGAATGGCCTCTTTCTGTGCTGTAGGGTTTCTATGATTTCTATGATTCTATTCTATGACATCTTCAACCTCTCTTTACAACAATCTGAGGTCCCTATCTGCTTCAAGAAGACGACCAAGCAGCGTGCCTTAATGACTATTGGCCGGTGGCTCTGACATCCATCATTATGAAATGCTTCGAAAGGTTAGCCATGGCACGAATCAATGCCAGCCTCCCGGACTACCTGGATCCACTGCAGTTTGCCTACTGCCGCAACAGATCCACAGCAGACACCATTTCCCTGGCCCTGCACTCCACCCTAGAACACCTAGATAACAAGGACACCTATGTCAGACTCCTATTTATTGACTACAGCTCAGCCTTCAACACCATTATTCCCACAAAACTCATCTCCAAACTCCATGGCCTGGGCCTCGGCACCTCCCTCTGCGACTGGATCCTGAACTTCCTAACTCAAAATGTAGTGTTACAGTCATAGCTCGGATGTAGAGAAAGATCAACTTAATGCAAGGTAGGTCCATTCAAACGTCTGATGGCAGCAGGGCAGAAGCTGTTCTTGAGACAGTTGGTGCGTGACCTCAGACGTTTGTATCTTTTTCCTGACAGAAGGTGGAAGAGAGAATGTCCGGGGTGCGTGGGGTCCTTAATTATGCTGGCTGCTTTGCTGAGGCAGCGGGAGGTGTAGACAGAGTAAATGGATGGAAGACTGGTTTATGTGATGGATTGGGCTACATTCATGACCTTTGGTAGTTTCTTGCGGTCTTGGGCAGAGCAGGAGCCATACCAAGCTGTGATACAATCAGAAAGAATGCTTTCTATGGTGCATCTGTGAAAGGTGGTGAGAGTCTTAGCTGACATGCCAAATTTCCTTTGTCTTCTGAGAAAGTAGAGGCGTTGGTGGGCTTTCTTAACTATAGTGTCAGCATGTGGGGTGGGGAGGCGGGGTGCAACCAGGACAGGTTGTTGGTGATCTGGACACCTAAAAATTTGAAGCTCTCATCCCTTTCTACTTTGTCCCCATTGGTATAGACAAGGGCATACTCTCCTCTACGCTTCCTGAAGTCGATGACTATCTCCTTCATTTTGTTGACATTGAGGGAGAGATGATTGTCATTGCACTAGTTCACCAGATTCTTTATTTCATTCCTGTACTCTGTCTTGTCATTGTTTGAGATCTGTCCCACTATGGTGGTATTGTCAGCAAACTTGAAAATCAAATTGGAGGGGAATTTGGCCGCACAGTAATGAGTGTATAAGGGGTATAGTAGGGGGTTGAGAACACAGCCTTGTGGGGCACCGGTGTTGAGGATGATCGTGGAGGAGGTGCTGTTGCCGATTGTTACTGATTGTGGTCTGTGAGTTAGGAAGTTCAGAATCCAGTCGCAGAGGGAGTGTCTCTGTGGGAGGATGTGGTGGGATGCCAGTGGCTTCCAGATTCCCCAAGGCCTCAATGGTCTCCACGGAGACATTTCCCCTCCAATGCAACCCTGTGATTTTTTAATTTTCTTTTTAAAAACTTACCTTCCAGAGCCTTGAGGGCTCCTTCCATCCCTGGGTATGCTGCTGATTAGTTATTGGGCCACTGTTTGGACAGGCAACATCAAGGGAGCCTACCTGCCATCGCATCCATATTAGGAGACCACATGTGGCGTAATTGGCAAGGTGTTCCCACTACCTGCCTATTAATTTTTCATCCTCATTTCCACATTTCATCAAGGTCTCCTCCCTCCCTATCTCTGTACTCTCCTGTAGTCGAGAACCTCTGAGATCTCCACACTGCTCTAACTCTTGAGTATTCTCGGTGTTGATCGCGCTACCACTGATGCCCTTGTCTTCAAACGCCAAGATCCTAAGTTCTGGAATTCCCCCACTTGCTAAACCTCCCCGCCTCCCTTTAAAATCTAACATTTCGACCATCTATGTGGCCCGGTGTCAAATTCGGTTTGAAAAAGTTCCCGTAAAGCACCTTGGGGCGTTTTATTCCATTCAAGGGACTATATAAATACAAACCGTTGCTGTCATGGGCAAAGTACAATTTTTAAAAATATCCAGTAAGAAGGCGAACGTCAGAGACTCGATCGCGGTTCGTGCAGGGCTGGGCCTAACAAAGCGACAATACCTGCGCAGCGGCTCTTCACAGAGCAGGCCGCGACCACTGCTGCTCCAGTCCAGTGGGTCGCCAGGAGACGGGTCCCAGTGCGGAGCGGGAAGTGTGTGTACAGCTGACACGCCCCTTCCCCCGCACGCTCCTACCACTAGAAGCCAGAGACCTGCCCCTCCCCCACCGCGAGCCAGTGTCCCGCCCCTCCCTCACCGCGAGCCGGAGTCCCGCCCCTCTCCCACCACGCCAGCCGGAGTCCCGCCCCTCCCCAAGCCGGAGTCCCGCCCCTCCCCGGACCGCGAGCCGGAGTCCCGCCCCTCCCCCCCACGCGAGCCGGAGTCCCGCCCCTCCAGCCGCGCGAGCTGGAGACCCGCCCCTCCCCCACCGCGAGCCGGAGTCCCGCCCCTCTCCCACCGCGAGCCGGAGTCCCGCCCCTCCCCCCCACGCGAGCCGGGGTCCCGCCCCTCCAGCCGCGCGAGCGAGAGACCTGCCCCTCCCCCACCGCGAGCTGGGGTCCCGCCCCTCTCCCACCACGCCAGCCGGAGTCCCGCCCCTCCAGCCGGAGTCCCGCCCCTCCCCGGACCGCGAGCCGGTGTCCCGCCCCTCCCCCCCCACGCAAGCCGGAGCCCCGCCCCGCCCCCCCACGCGATCCGGAGCCCCGCCCCGCCCCTCCCCCACCGCGAGCAGGAGACTCGCCCCGCCCCTATCGGGAGCCGGAGGCGGGAGCTGTCAGTCAGGTGTTGCTGGTCCAGGATGGCTTGTTTACGACGGCCCAGACCCGCACTCGGGCAGCGTTAGGAGCCGGAAAGATGTTTGAGAATTTCAAAGAGCGGCTGCTGAGTGCGCAGCAGGACCTCAGCAGCGGGTAGGAAAGGATGCGGCACAGAGGCCGGGTTGTTTCCGATAGAAAGCCGGGCCTCGGGCTGGGGGACTCTCCTTCGCAATGAGGGAGGCACCGGGTTCAGTCACATTTCTACTGACTTTTTAAACATAGAATTTAAATAAAATCGTCAGATTTATTGGTGACAACCAGTCGCTATGACTAATCTATAGATAAAGGTATCGGTGTAATTGCGAAATTCACCTACTTTCTGTAAGTTTATTACAAGTTTCAGTTTCATCATAAAAAAACTACATGGTTTTCAGTACAATTACAGAAATATGCCTGGGAAGAGTCTGTGCACATTAAAAGTAAAATATTTATGAACCTGAGTTTCCGAGCTTACACTTCCTGTGTGTTTTGTGAATCTTGAGTTAAATCGTGTGATAATCATGTGAGGGCAGAGCTGTTGGCACAAGCTTTAGCTACTCAGCGAGTGAAACTCCAAAAGCTGCTAGGAAACTTAATTCTTCGGACAGTTGCTCACACTGTTCCTCTGTTGATTGCTGAAGGTTTGTGAGCTGCATGACACGATTGATTTCCTGCTGGGTAGAAACTTCCCTATGACGAGCTAAGAAGTTGCGTGGGTAAATTTACTGCAAGTTTCATCTTTCCATCAGTGCAGAAAACTAGTTTATTAAGGTATATGAGCTGTTAACAGCATAGATCAAGATACCCACGTCGGATCAAAACTTATCGACGTATATAAAATTTTAAAAGGGATTGATAAATTAATGTAGACAAAATATTTCCTCTTATGGGGCAATCTAGAACAGGAGGTCACAGTTATGGTTGAGAGGCAGTAGATTTAAAACTGAGATGAAGAGGAACTACTCGCAGAGGGTGGTGAATTTGTGGAACTCGCTCCCCCATAGCACGGTGGAGTCTGAACCGTTGAATGGTTTTAAGAAGGAGATGGATATATTTCTAATAAGAAAGGAATAAGGGGATGGGGGGGGGGGGTGAATCTGAGACCAGGGAAAGATCAGTCATGATCTGAATGAGTGGTGGAGCAGGCTCAAAGGGCTGAATTTGCCTACTTCTGCTCCTAATTCCTATGTTCGAACAATGTTTATACCCTATGAAGGAAATGAATTTTTAAAAAATCCTGTGAGAACTTGGTAATTGAGCAAACTGTTAGAAGGTAGCAATTTGGCAATATTTCCACAAATGACCATGGAAACAGTATATCAGGTTGCAAATATCACTGGCTCAAAGTATGGTACAAGTCAGTGGTGTTCGAACTTTTGTTTTGTGGCTGATCTAAAGTGAATATTGACAGTCCCATGGGTCCATTACGCTGAAACCTTTGAAAGGAGACAGTGCAATACTTGTGCAGTCACTTGTTTGACCTCCAAATAGTATTTACATACCATTGGGAATTTCTAAATGTTTGCTCGTTTCCCTTATAACTGTTATTTTCGTAAAGAATTGCAAGTACATAATGAAAGAGAAAAATAACTGCAAGCCTGAGACATGAATCAAATTTGCTTCTGGTACTGTTTTAACATTTGTTGTACAGTTATCTGCATCTATTATATATTAAATGTTTGCTTGTCTTTAATTTCAGTTTAAAGACATTGAGTGACAAATCTAAAGAAGTAAAAATTAAGAAGCCAAGGTAATCATGTCTTCTCTCAACAACTTTTTGATATACAGTAACTAGCTTTTTTTGAATTTGAAAGCAGTCAATAACACTAATATTTGGCAGCGGCTGTAAGATGTCATTTTATCTACGTGAGAAAATTCTAATACTTCGAATACTCTGACCTTTTTTGTGCTGTGGAAAATTATTTTGACATTGAACACAAGGCATTTAATCAGCTACATTTATAATCATTTCACACATTTCTGCAAGTTGTGGAAGATTTCCAGAAAAAAAAGATTAGTAACAGACATTTTATGGCATCATTCCAAAGTTTGCAAAACAAAATAGAAACAAATTCCTAAGAGCTTTAATGTATTGTAAATATTGGAATGCCTGTTATGTGATTGTAGCAGCAGATCCACATAACAATGGTTATGTGGAACTCCGTTCAGTCATTTTCCTACAATGGAAGGATGGCAATTGTTTGACCTGTTCAATTTGTTATAGCATAGCTGGAAGAATATGAAGGGATTCAGTATTGGATTGTATAGAAATTTGTTCTGTTTTTTTATGGGCTGGTAACAAAAATTTCCCAAACTCATATTATAAATGGTTTGCTGCAGCGGCATTGACTTTTAGTGTTCAACTCTTTTCTTTTAACGTATAATCTGACTGCTGCTTCTTTCCCTTCTCCATGTCCACCAAGCCACTGCCCTGGGATTTTCCCCACCCTATAGCACTAAACACGCACCTTTCCCTGAGTTTTCTTCTGTCTTCGCTCATGTTCTCTCTGAGCTCACTTCATCCATGAGATTCCCTGGATCCTATCCCCACTAAAGTGCCGATCATCCAATTTCCCTTCTTGGTCCCACTTTTAGCTGACATTGCATTTGTGGATGTTGCATTTTTTTGAGTGAGGTTGAGGAAGTTGATGGCAGTCTTGAAAGGAAGTTGCACAATATCTAAAGCGGAGACCCATCTACCAAGTTAGCTAGCATGGAAGCCGGAAATCAATGTTGAGTGATCAATTCAGTGAGACTGTGGTCAAGTGAACATGAAGTGAGTTTTCATGGATTGGATGAGCATGGAGAGGCCATGAGGGCTGATTTCAGGTATCTAGTTGTTGGATTTACAAACCTGTGTGAACTTTTGTTTTTGATAATCCAGGAGTTTTCCCTGCCTTTATTATTAGCATACTTACTAGAGTGAATCTCTGACACACTTGAACATTGCAGAGTCCCTCAGCGTGATTCACTCTGCAAAGCAGGAGGCGGAGCCTATTCCTGCCCAAGAGGCCGGCAGCCTAGTGCTGAGTGGGCCACTGCGCATGCCCCAATCTGTCAGAGTGGAGATCACAGTGATTCCTGATCGCTGGCCTTCCAATCCCCCTAACCCCCGATCGCTGGCCTTCCGGACCTCTCCGGGCCAGCCCCTATGTGTCTTCCCCCACTCAATGGCCAGCTCTGATCTCTGTGTGCACCCCCCACCCACTTCTGGGTTTCAGTGTGGAGCTGAAAAAGCACCTCGGTCGCAAACCTCGCTACACGTCATCTGGTGTCCCCCACCAGCGCAATGGGCTGGGAGAATCCCAGCCTATTTCTTCAAAAATTTGAAACTTTACAGTAATAAACCAGTTGTGATCATTTTGTTTCTCTTTGAAATATCCCAACATTTCTAATTTGTTTTCACAGCAGCACAGATGGCTTGCCAAAGTTTACTGCAGGAGCTGAGTTACTAAGCAGGTAAGGTTAGCTAAATTTCTTTGAAGTTGAATGTTGTAAAATCCATGGCATAATCCACAGCATAAATTTATATGACTGTGCAATTTTATTAGTAAGGAATTTTCTGCTTGCTTGCTTGTGCCATAAGCAAAAGGACCATACAGATTTTTTGTAATGCTCAATACAGCAAAGAAAAAAGTTGAAATTCCCAAATTTAGAGTCCTCTGGGTATCAGGGAACGTACATGGTTGGATAAGACAATAAAAGGAAGCTCATGTCAGAGACAGAATGCAGTACTGCAGAAGACTTAAGCAAATAGAATGTGCAGGAGTGAAGTTTAAAAAAAATTAGGGAAGCAAAGTCCAAAGATGTGCGGGTTAGGTTGATTGGCCATACTAAAATTGCCCCTTAGTGTCCTGAGACGCGTAGGTTAGAGGGATTAGCAGGTAAATGTGAAGGGATGTGGGAGTAGGGCCTGGTCGGTGCAGACGCGATGGTTCGAATGGCTGTTTCTGCACTGCAGGGTTTCTATGTTTCTATGTTTCAAAGCGATGCCATGAAATAATATTGGCAAGTAAAATCAAGGAAAACCTAAAATTGTTTGATAAATACATAAAGAGCAAGGTAATAAATTAGGAAAGAGCAAGCTTGATTAGGCAACACTAAGGTAAAATGCAAGTGGAGGTAGAAGATGTGGTTATGGTTAAATACTTTGCATTTGTCTGCACAAATGAGGAAGAAGTATGTGAAATATTGGAGTGGAGGAACATGGGAGGAAATATTAAACAGCTGAACATGTTTGAAAATGGATTCAATCATCAAGCTCCAATGAAGTCAATCTCAGGCTGTTAATAGAAGCAATGGAGGTAATAGTGGAGGATCTGACCATGATTTTTCAATTTCTGTGGCTCCTGCTGGTATTAAACCAAAAAAGGGAGTGGGGGGGGGGGGGGGGGGGGGGGGGACAGCATGGGAAAAAGAAAGGGACAGCTTCCCTTTCTTCACCTCCCCCCCCCCCCCCCCCCCCGACCTCTCTCCCTCCCTCCCTACCTACCCCTCTGTTCCTGTCCCTCTCCCTCCCCCCTCTTCCAATAATTGCAAGGGTGTTAGAAAAACCCATTTCCGTGCTGCATCTCTGTCAGCAGTCCTGGATCGTCTTTTCTAGAATTACACCTCAGTGTCAGTCCAGGCAAGAGTTGTCAGATTATTTGTGATAATGCATCATAGCTGTTTGTGTTTTCACCTGATGTCCAAACATCATTTTTTTGAGTCACTACATAGAAATCATGAGCATGAACCATGATTGATTATGTTAAAGTACGTAAGTAGTCTAAAAAAGACTACTAGACCGAGTATGCAACAATCTGTCTCATATCATTTCTAAAATTAATATTTTATGTTTTAAAAGTCAGATACTGTTGCCGTATTTGAAATTTGTCATTCCAAGCAGAGTTATCTACCAACTTCTCAAATGTCTATCTACTCCAAAGTATACATGCCAACTTCTAATTTTCCTGTCTCTTAATTAGAACACCGTATCTAATATTGGTCTACCAGCAACTCATTGTCTAACTATCGATCTTTTGATTGCTAGGCTTTGCTTCTTATAGCATTTTGACACACGTTGAATAACCGGGTACATCTGAAATTTATTCATAGATTTCAGTCATACACTTTCTTGGAGACAATGGACTGCACAAGAAAAGGTGAACATTTTTGAAGTGCAGTTGAGATGTTTTTAACTCGCTAATCCATGCAATTTTTAATAACTAAATTAATTCTGGTATTCATTTTAGTGCAGCATCGTATCTGCCACAGCAGCTCAACCCATGATCAAACTTAAATTCCTACAGTTTTAAACTGCAGGTTTGCCGTCAGTGGGGCTCCATGTAAATTAATAGTCCTCGTGAACTTTGTTGCAATCCCGAGAGGTTTGTTTCCTGTAGTACAATGGTTTCCAAATAGTTGATCGCGATTGACTGATCGATCCTGGAGTCTCAAAGATGATTATCATTGGCTGCTGAAATGCGCGAATCTCAGGCTTCTTGTGATGACAAGTGAATCAGTTTATTGACTGTTGGACTGCACCAAAATGCGCGGAACTCAGGCTTCTTGTGATAATGAGCGCATCCATTCATTGACTGCAGAATCGCAGGTGCCAAAAGGTGGACCAAGCTGAGTGAAGACAAAATGATGAGCAAGGAGTCAGGGTCCTCCAAAAAGGAAAAAAACCTACCATTTCCAGCTGGAATAGGAAAGTGAATTTCTTTTTATGAATGTCAACGGCATTTGTCATCAGTATATCCTTGAGTAAAAGAAGTAATTTGGAACAGCATCACAAGATAAGTGCATGCAAAATTTCAAGAAAAATTCTTTTTAAACAGCACCATTCGGACAAAGAAAGTTGAGGAGTTAAAGGGAATGTTGCAAGTTTTCAAAACCTGTGGCTAAAGGCAAGGCTAGCAAAAAAGCATCTTTTCGTATTAGCCATCTGCTGGCAAAGCATAACTTCAGGAGGCTATGGTAGTTGCTGCCAACACCTTCTTCAATGATTTTAAAACAAAGATGAAATTATGACCGCCATCAAGAGCATGCCGCTTGGTACTTTAGCAGTAGCCAGAAGTGTGGAATTGTTGTCCGAGGATGTGCTTCAGCAAATACACCAAGACTCATCAGGCTGTGAATGTTTCTCACTGCAGTGTAATGAGTCAACAGACATGATGGATGTGGTCCAACTGATTGCTTTCATTTGCATGGCATTCAAAGATGCAACAAAGGAGAACCTCCTCCTCTTTTGCCACTCAGAGGACCAGAGGTAAGGATGGCTACAGCAAATTGAAAAGGTATGTGACTGAGAAGAACGTTCCGATTGCTTGTTTCAGTCACATCTGATGGTGCACTGTCAATGCTGGGTAGCAATGATCCTGAATTCCCCATCTTTGTCAGTTACCATTGTGTTATCTACCAACAAGCACTAGCGAGCAAGGTTATTGACTTTTCTTGTAATGACAGTTGCTGTCAAGACCGTCAACTCAATTTGTGCCAGAGCTCTGCAACATCACTCCTTCAAATCATTCCTTGGTGAGCTTGATGCCACCTACAGTGAGCAAATCCTCCATGCAGTGCGAGGGTAATTAAGTAGAGGAAAAGTCCTCCAGAGATTTTTTAGATCTGCTCCCTGAAATTGTCACCTATCTTAAATCAAGAAAAGAGGTGTACAGCGAGCTGTCAGATAATGCATAGTTGCTAGACTTGGCATTTCTTACAGACTTAAGTGCAAAATTGAATGAGTTGAACCATGAATTGCAGGGGAGGGACAGGGACTGACAGCTCAATGTTCCAGGGTACAGATGCTAAAGAAAGGATAGAACAGGAAGCAAGAGAAGAGGAGGTGTTGCTTTTTTGATTAGGGAAAACATCACGGCAGTACTGAGAGGGGATATTTCTGAGGGTTCGCCCACTAAGTCTATATGGATAGAACTGAAAAAATGACCTCCCCCTTCTTATTTAATAGGACTGTACTATATACAGCTCCCCAAATAGTCAGTGGGAAATTGAGAAGTAAATATGTAAGGAGATTACAGATAGCTCCAAGAAAAGTATGGTGGTAATAGGAGGGGCCTTTAACTTTCCCAACGTTAACTGGGACAGCCATAGTATAAGGGACTTGGAGAGAAATTTGTTGAGTGTATTCAGGAGGAATTTCTAATTCAGTATGTGGATGGCCTGACTAGAGAGGGGGCAAAACTTGACCTCTTGTGACAGAAGTGTTAGTAAGGGATCACTTTGGGACCAATGACCATAATTCCATTAGTTTTAAGATAGCCATGGAGAAAGATAGGTCTGGACCAAAAGTTAAAATTCTAAATTGGGACAAGGCCAATTTTGATGATATTAGACAGGAACTTTCAAAAGTTGATTGGAGAAGTCTGTTGGCAGGCAAAGGAATGGCTAGTAAATGGGAGGTTTTCAAAAGTGTGTTAACCAGGGTTCAGGGTAAGCACATTCCTTTTGGTGTGAAGGGCAAGGCTGGTACAAGTAGGGAACCCTGGATGACTTGGGATATTGAAGCCTTGGTCAAGAAAGAGGAGGAGGCATATGACATGCATAGGCAGTTGGGATCAAGTGAATCCCTTGAAGAGTATAGAGGGTGTAGGAGTAGAATTAAGAAAAATCTCTTAAGGAGGGCAAAAAGGGGACACATGATTGCTTTGGCAGATAAGGCATAGGACGATCCAAAGAGCTTCTACAAATACATAAAGGGCAAAAGAACAACTAGGGCGAGAATAAGGCCTCTTAAGGATCAACGAGGTTATTTATGTGCGGATCCACATGAGATGGGTAAGATCCTAAATGAGTGTTTCTCATCAGTATGGATGTTAGAGAACTTTGGGAAATAAATAGTGAAGTCTTGAGTAGTGTACATATTACAGAGGAGGTGGTGCTGGAAGTCTTAAAGCGCATCAAGGTAGATAAATCCCTGGTACCTGATGAAGTGTATCCCAGGACGTCGTGGGAGGCTAGGGAGGAAATTGTGGGTCCCCTAGCAGAGATATTTCAGGCACCATAGGTGCCTGAAGATTGGAGGGTGGCAAATGTTGTGCCTTTGTTTAAGAAGGGCTGCACAGAAAAGCCTGGGAACTACAGGCCAGTGAGCCTAAAGTCTGTAGTGGGTAAGTTGTTAGAAGGTATTCTGAGAGACAGGATCTACAGGCATTTAGAGAGGCAAGGACTAATTAGGGACAGTCAGCATGGTTTTGAGAGTGGAAAATCATGTCTCACGAATTTGAGTTTTAAGGGATAACCAAGAAGGTAGATGAGGGCAGTGCAATTGACCTTGTCTACATGCACTTTAGCAAGGCCTTTGACAAGGTACGGCATGGTAGGTTGTTGCACAAGGTTAAATCTCATGGGATCCAGGGTGAGGTAGCCAATTGGATACAAAATTCACTTGATGACAGAAGTCAGTGGGTTGTTGTAGAAGGTTGTTTTTCAAACTGGAGACCTGTGACCAGTGGTGTGCCTCAGGGATTGGTGCTGGGGCCACTGTTATTTATCATTGATATTAATGACTTGGATGAGAATATAGAGGGCATTGTTAGTAAGTTTGCAGATGACACCAAGATTGGTGGCATCGTGGACAGTGCAGAAGGTTATCTGGGATTGCAATGGGATCTTGATCAATTAGGCCAGTGGGCTGACAAATGGCAGATGGAGTTTAATTTAGATAAATGCGAGGTGATTCCTTTTGGTAGATTGAACCAGGGCAGGATTACTCAGTTAATGGTAGGGTGTTGGGGAGAGTTACAGAACAAAGAGATCTAGGGGTACAGGTTCATAGCTCCTTGAAAGTGGAGTCACAGGTGGACAGAGTGATGAAGAAGGCATTTGGCATGCTTGGTTTCATTGGTCAGAACATTGAATACAGGAATTGGGGCGTCTTGTTGAAGTTGTACAAGACATTGGTAAGGCCACAGTTGGAATACTGTGTACAGTTCTGGTCACCCTATTATAGAAAGGATATTATTAAACTAGAAAGGGTGCAGAAAAGATTTGCCAGGATGCTACCGGTACTTGATGGTTTGAGTTATAAAAAGAGGCTGGATAGACTGGGACTTTCTTCCCTGGAGCATAGGGGTCTTAGGGGTGTGATCTGATAGAGATCTATAAAATAATGAGGGGCATTGATCAGTTAAATAGTCAATATCTTTTCCCAAAGGTAGGGGAGTCTAAAACTAGAGGGCATAGGTTTAAGGGGAGAGGGGAGAGATACAAAAGGGTCCAGAGGGGCAATTTGTTCATGCAGAGGATGTTGAGTGTCTGGAACAAGCTGCCAGAGGTACAGATGGGTATCGTTTTGTCTTTTAAAAAGCATTTAGACCGTTACATGGGTAAAAATGGAGGGATATGGGTCAAACGCGGGCAATTGAGACTAGCTTAATGGTAAAAACAGGGCCAAAGGACCTGTTTCCATGCTGTAAATCTCTATGACTTGTCACACATGAGCAGTCCAGTGAATGTGTTCAGGTTGAAACTGGGTCTGTGGTCTTTCCAGTTAAAGAACAATATTATTGCGCACTTCACAAATCTGCAGAAAATACAAGCAAGAACAGGTCAAACGGAAAGGGTTCCATCCAAACAAATTCTATGACTACCTGAACAAATTAGAAAAGAAAATTCAACAGATGATTTCAGGAGTTAGACAAGGTGGAACAAATCATTGTTTGTCACGAATCCTTTTCTTCAAGTGGACTTGAAGAACTGACAACAAAACTTCAAGTGTTTGAACAAAGCAGTGGACTTGACATAGAAATAATCACCGTGCAGAATGACATGGAGCTGAAAGCTAGGTGAAGGGACAAAGACTTTGGGAACTTGTAAACAGAGAGAAGTACTTTCTTCTGACATTGTGTGCACTCAAGGCGAAGGCCTACTTTGGTTCCACGTACCTCTGTGAGGTGACTTTTTCCCAGATGAAAATCATCAAATCCAAGTGTCACATTTATGTCTCCTCTGATGGACTGGCCATCTCAGACTACAACCCAGACTTCACAGCACCCACAAATAGTGTGCAAACACAGGTGTCACAATAAAAGTAGGTGAGTGTTATGCATAAGTACATTTTTGTTTTAGCAAAGTCAATTTTTTAAAGAGTAGATCTTGTGCTGCAATTTGATGCTAAAAGTGATCTTGTGCTTAAAAAGGTTGGAGACCACTGCTGCAGTATAAGGGTCTGGCATAAAAAGAGTTAATGTGGGACTGGGTACAATACTGCCCACAGTCTGATGTAAGAGATTACATGACCTGAGTCTGGAGGACAATCTTGTGGCTGGACAGAGAGGCAAGTATGGAGACAGTTCCTAGCTTAGGCCTTAAATTGTGTTTATAGTTACAAGTAGCCAATAAGCATTGGGGGTGGGGGGGTGGAATTTTCCCATCCCGCCTGCCCCAGGAATCATAGCAGGCGGGACAGAAAATTCGGTGGATCATACATCATGCAAAGGTCTGTTGACCACAGGCACAGATTTCCGGCCTTGGGGTGAGCGTGGCCGGAAAATCTTGCCCTTAGTGTTGTCGAGTTTTACAGCTTGGAAAGGGACCCTTTGGCCCATCTTGTCCACGCTGGTCATCAAGCACCTATCTATTCTAATCCCATTTTCCAGCACTTGGCCCATTGCCTTGTGTGCCATGTCGTTTCAAGTACCCATCTAAATACTTCTTAAATGTTGAGGGTTCCTGTCTCTACCACCCTTTCAGGCAGTGAGTTCCAGATTCCCACTGTTAAACTATACAGGATTCAGAACTTCTTCATGAGACCTACCAATGTCTGCACAGCATGCAGTATGGAACAGTTGCCTCTCAAGCTTTTGATTGATTGACAAAAGCACAATGGCTGAACATATTCTTTGCATTTGTAGAGAGCAGAACCTTGTGTATGAATATATATAGCTTCTAGCATGTGTAAGTGAGCCACATTGAGAGTCTGGCTGACAATTTTAAATTGGTTGTTAGTGTAATTCTTAGCGCAGTCAGGGTTGTTTAATAAGTGCTGTCCAATTGTGGGATCACATCTAATGTTCAGGATACTATATTCTATCTTTCGCAAGCACAGGCTCATTGAGTATGGACAGTACAGCCTGTTGCGAACAGCCAAAGGGACTTCCATATGAATTAGTTGAAGGAATAGGCCACTTGGCTCCTGGAGCTTGCATCGTCATTCAATAAGATCTTGACTGATCTAATGGTAACCTCAACCCCACATTCCTGCCTACTCCCCAGATAACCTTTCATCCCTTGATCAAGAATCTGTCTAGCTCTGCCTTGAAAATATACAAAGATTATCTTCCTCAAAATCAGTGGAAGCAGAGATCCATAAAAAATCTCATCTCTGTCTTAAGTGAGCAACCCCTTATTTTTAAACAGTGGCCCCTAGTTCTTGATTCTGGACAAGAGGAAAACACCCTGTCAATATCTCTCAGTTGCTCCTTACTCTTCTAAGCTCTAATGGCTACGAACTTAACCTCTGCAACCTTTTCTCTTAAGTTAGCCCATTCATTCCTGGTGTTAGTCTAGGAAACTTTCTCTGAACTGTTTCTAACACATTTACATATTTCCTTAAATAAGAAGACCAATACTGTACACGTTTCAGATGTAGTCTAATCATAGCCTTTACAGCTGAAGCATAACCTCCCTACTTTTGTAACCAATAGTCGTCACAATAAGCAATAACATTCTATTAGCTTTCCTAATCACTAGCTGTACCTATATAGTAGACTTTTGTGACTTGTGTACTGGGGCACTCTCTACATCTCAGTGTCCTGCAATCTCTCACCAGCTGTGAAGAAGGCCTATAGTGTGTTAGCTTTTATTAACGGGGTTGGAGTTTAAGAGCCGTGGGGTTATGCTGCAACTGTACAGGACCTTGATGAGACCACATTTGGAATATTGTGTGCAGTTCTGGTCACCTCACTATAAGAAGGATGTGGAAGCGCTGGAAAGAGTGCAGAGGAGATTTACCAGGATGCTGCCTGGTTTGGAGGGTAGGTCTTATGAGGAAAGGTTGAGGGAGCTAGGGCTGTTCTCTCTGGAGCGGAGGAGGCTGAGGGGAGACTTAATAAAGGTTTATAAAATGATGAAGGGGATAGATAGAGTGAACGTTCAAAGACTATTTCCTCGGGTGGATGGAGCTATTACAAGGGGGCATAACTATAGGGTTCGTGGTGGGAGATACAGGAAGGATATCAGAGGTAGATTCTTTACGCAGAGAGTGGTTGGGGTGTGGAATGGACTGCCTGCTGTGATAGTGGAGTCAGACACTTTAGGAACATTTAAGCGGTTATTGGATAGGCACATGGAGCACACCAGGATGATAGGGAGTGGGATAGCTTGATCTTGGTTTCAGATAAAGCTCGGCACAACATCGTGGGCCGAAGGGCCTGTTCTGTGCTGTACTGTTCTATGTTCTATTTAGATAATAAGCTTTTTTTATTCTTCCTACAAAAATGGACATTTTCCCAGATAGTCCACTTGCCAGATTTCTGAGCACACACTTAACCTATCTATGTCCTTTTTTTTCATTTGTGGGACACGGGCCTCGCTGGCTGGCCAGCATTTATTGCCCGTCCCTAGTTGCCCTTGAGAAGGTGGTGGTGAGCTGCTGTCTTGAATCACCGCAGTCCACGTGCTGTGGGTTGACCCACAATGCCATTAGGGAGGGAATTCCAGGATTTTGACCCAGCAACTGCAAAGGAACGACGATATATTTCCAAGTCAGGGTGGTGAGTGGCTTGGAGGGGAACATGCAGGTGGTGGTGTTATCTTGTGTCCTCTTCACAATTTACTTTCCTACCTATCTTTATGTCAACTGCAAATTTATATAAATTGTGAAAAGTTGAGGCCCCAACGCAGAGCCCTGTGGCACACCATTTGTCACATCCTGCCAACTAGAAAAAGATTCATTTATGCCAATTGTTTTATGTTAGCTAGCCAATCTTCAATCCATGCCAATGCATAACCCCTAAACTGAGCTTTTATTTTCTGCAGTAACCTTTGATGTGGCACCTCCTAGAAAGCTTTGCTGTTTGAAAGAATCCGCCAAGTGTTGGGACTGCATTTCAATTAGTTCCCTTTTCGCATGCAGTGTAAATTGTCGTTCTCTTTGAAATTTGGTATTCTTGTGACTCTGTCCTGAGTGCAAGATGAAAAACCTTTGACAATACCTTTTTATCAGCAATGCTCAAGTGGTCTGCCTTTCAGCCATTTTTTCCTAATAATTCCAAGAAATCTCCACAGCTTTGAGTTTGAAGAATGGCTCTTCATATGGAACTTTGTCAAGGTGCAACATGCCATATGGCTTGTGGTGTCATTTTAAAGAAGTTGGTCAGGCAGGACATTACACTTTGGAATCCATGTTGAGTTCTATTTAACTTATTCTTGTACGGATAATCAAATTTACTTGATAATTGATTTCATTATTTTCTATGCAATTGAAATAAGACTAATGGATCAGCAGTTAAGTGTTGATCTGATTATCCTCAACAACTATAAGCACAGCTTTGTATTTCTAATCTACTGGAAATAGTGTCCCATGACTGTCTTGTTTGTCAATGTCTCAAATTTACTTCCTAATTTTGGTTAGAGCTCTGGAGTAAATACCACCTACTCTTAAGTATTGAATAGTTTTGAATCTTTTTATCCTGTTTAGTTAGAACTCACAAAGAACAATACAGCACAAGAACAATACAGCACAAGAACAGGCCCTGCGGCCCTCCAAGCCCGCGCCGCTCCCTGGTCCAAACTAGACCATTCTTTTGTATCCCTCCATTTCCACTCCCTTCATGTGGCTATCGAGATAAGTCTTAAACGTTCCCAGTATGTCTGCCTCCACCGCCTTGCCCGGCAGCGCATTCCAGGCCCCCACCACCCTCTGTGTAAAATACGTCCTTCTGATGTCCGTGTTAAACCTTCCCCCCCCTCCTCACCTTGAACCTATGACATCTCGTCATATTAAAGTCATTATTTTTGATTGAATTATCTCTGGCATAGGCATATCTCATCTTCTCAATGCTAGCAGGAAATGAGCATTGAGAATGTTTACTCTCTTGTGCAAATCTTTGTTTCCAGTCCATTAGCATTCTTTTATAGTTCTTGTGCTCCCCAACAGTAGTGCACAAGTGACAAATCTGTGGAACTGGTTTCATAGAGTGAAGGAGGAAGCACATAGACACTTATTCAGCTAAAAATTGTATTTCTTACAGAAAATATTTTTGGATACAGTAATTAGTGATGGTATATGGTAAGTGTAACATGCTTGGTTGGAACAGATGACTGAATTTGCTATTTCCAAAGCTTTCCACCATTGAGCTATTTTATTCGCGTCATGTTCAGGACTGATTGATAAAGATTGAATAGTCAACAAGCTCATTATCAATTTAACACTAAATCATCAGAATGATAAAAGATAAACTACATGACCGTAGCCTTTTTGCATCCATTAATTCTTTTTTTCCTGTGATCTAACTGTCAAAGCACTGGAAGAACATTCTTACTGTTATGTTTTGCTCCTGCAGTTATATTTGCTTTTTAAGTCTCTCTCCCTACACCCCTTTTGACCTGTGTCTGCAGGTTCCTGTATTTTAGTGAACCCCTTTCCCTTCCTGCAGAACTTACAACATTCGCGTGGAATTGAAGTGACTGGCCATTTGATGCTAACCTTGGTGTGAAATTCACATCTTCCATGTGAAATTTTAGAACACCATGATACTGAGTATTGGTTTTATAATTGTCACTTTTCCTGATGTCATTTTATAGTTGTCAGTTGTCTAACTTTTATCCTCCCTGGAAAATATGTAACATTATTTTGAGTTGTCACTGATCCATTTATAAATTATGGTGATAGATTCATTTTATGAGTATTAATTACTACAGAGTAAAAGGTTTTTGCAAAGTGAGGCCCTGTAATTGTAATTTTGAATGAATAAATCTGACCCGACTACTCAATTAGACTTGAGATCTAGGTACTATTCATTTAGAATGCACTGTTGCTGTCGATGCCAATTTTGAGGAACTGTGGTACTGAGATTCAAAAACGTAGATTGTTATGCAAAATGTGACAAAAAGATAAATGTATACTGATTGAGTCTTTAAGTAGATTTGATATTTGTCCTGACTATTTAACTGGAATTGCTGGTCAGTGTGGAGATTTTGCAGGTAATGAGTTTAAAATAATTTTCTGTGCAAAGGATGGTAATTTTTAATTTAATTGAGCCCAGTAAAGTTTGGTTTCCAGACCATATAAATCCTGTCACTAGGCCTATGTATTATGTTATCACCATGAAAAATAGTTAAGTCAATATGTTTTTATGATACTCTTAAATCATTAGTTGAAATTTCTACCATTGGCAATGGTCTTTTGCACTATTACCTTATCTGGAGTTGTACAGCTTAGCCTGACATTTGCAAATTGTATGTGGTTTTCATAATTCAGTTAGACATAGTGCAATGAAGTTGATTGCCAACATTGTTTCAGTGAGATCCAAGTTGAAAAATCTACAATGCAGTGCACGAAAATTTCATATACTTTCCATTGTTTACTGTTGTATTCAGTGAATATTCTAATTCGTTAATGTGGTTTGGAAAATGCACCAAATAATTCTGTTCAGAATATTCAACATATATATGAGACAATAGATGAGCTAAAAGGGAGTGTTGAGTTGGCAGTCCCGATGATGGCCTTGACCGTGAAACTGAAGTGCCAACAGAACAATTTCATTACTATACTGTCTAATATTTTGCTGATTACCGAATGCTTCTTTTTCTTTTTCATTCATGGGATGTGGGTGCTCTTGGCTAGGCAAGAATTTATTACCCATCCTTAATTGCCCTTGAACTGCCATCTTCAACCACTGCAGTTCATGTATTGTAAGTGCATCTATAGTGCTGTTCCAGGACTTTGACCCAGTGACAGTGAAGGAACAGCAATATGTTTCCGAGTCAGGACGGTGAGTGACTTGGACGGGAACATCCAGATGGTGGTGACTGCTGCCCTTGTCCTAATCTAGATAGTAGTGGTCATGGGTTTGGATGAGTTCCAGCAGAGCACCTTGTAGATGGTGAACACTGCTGCCACTGTCCATTGGTGGTAGAGGGAGTGAATATTTGTGGATGGGATGCTAATCAAGTGTGAAGTTTCTTGAGTATTGTTGGAGCTGCACTCATCCAGGCAAGTGGAGAGTATTTCATCACACTCTTGACTTGGGCCTTGTAAATGGTGGGCAGACTTTGGGAGTCAGGAGAGTGTTATTTGCTGCAGGATTCTTAGCATCTGACCTGCTTTTGTAGCCACAATATTTATATGGCTAGTCCAGTTAAATTTCTGGTCAATGGTAACCTCCAGGATGTTGATAATTGGGGTGGTAATGGCATTGAATGGTCATTGCCTGGCACTTCTGTGGTGGGAATGTTACTTGCCACTTGTCACCCTAAACCTGGATATTGTCCAGGTCTTGCTGCATTTGGACAAATTTGAGAAGTCGCAAATGGCTTTTTATTAATTATGGGGATGGGACTTTGCTGGCTAAGCCAACATTTATTGCACATCTTTATTTGCCCTTGAGAAGATGATTATGAGCTCCTTTTTTGAACCGCTGAAGTCCATGTGGTGTACGTACACCTATGGAGCTTTTAGGGAGGAAGTTCCAGGATTTTGACCCAGTGACTGAAGGAATAGTGATTATATTTCTAAGTCAGGATGTAAGTGGATTGGAGAGGAACTTCCACCTGATGGTGTTCCCATGTGTCTGCTACCCTTGTCCTTCTAGATGGTAATAGTCGTGGGTTTGGAAGGTGCTGTCTGAGAAGGAAGGTGCAGAACATTGTGCAATCATCAGCGAACATCTCAACCTCTGACCTTCTGGTGGAATGAAGGTTATTGATGAAGCAGCTGAAGATGGTTGGGCCTAGGATACTACCCTGAAGAACTCTGTAATGACCTGGTACTGTTAAGATTGACTTCCAACAACCACAGCCACCTTACTTTCTGCTAGGTATGACTGAAACCAATGGAGGGTTTTCCTCTGATTCCCATTGACTCCCATTATGCTAGGGCTCCTTGACGTCACACTGTCAAATGCTACTTGACATTAAGGGCAATCACTCTCTCCTCACCTCTGGAATTTAGCTCCTTTATCCGTGTTTGAACTAAGGCTTTGATGAGGTCAGGAGCTGAATAGCCTTCGTGTAACAATAACTGAGCATCAGTGAGCAAGTTACAGCTAAGAAAGTGTCACTTGATAGCATTGTTGATGACCCCTTCCATCACTTTACTAATGGTCCAGAGTAGACTAATGAGACGGTAATTGGCCGGGTTGGATTGGTCCTACTTTTTGTATACAGGATACACATGGGCAATTTTTCACATTGCTGGGTAGATGCCAGCGTTATTGCTGGACTGGAACAGCTTGCCTAGGGGAGCAGCAAGTTCTGGAGCACAAGTAGTCAGTATTATTGTCAGTGCCCACTGGACATTGCAGTATCCAATGTCTTTGGCCATTTTTTGATAGCACATGGAATGAATCAAATTGGCTGAAGACTGGCCTTGCCATGCTGGAATTTCTGGAGGAAGCTGAGATGGATCATCCATTTGGCACTTTCGGCTGAAGATTGTTGCGAATGCTGCAGCCTTACCTTTTGCAAAAATGTGCGGGGCTCCTCCATCATTGAGAATGGGCATATTTATGAAATCTCTTCCAGCTAGTTCAATTGTTTACCACAATTCACGACTGGATGTTGGAGGGTCACAGAGCTTAGATCTGATTAATTGTTGGTGGAACCACTTTGTTCTTTTTTTGCTGCTTATGCTGTTTGGCGTGCAAGTGGTCCTGTGTTGTAGCTTCACCAGGTTGGCACCTCAACACCTCCCCAAACCCAGTCTAACAGCTATGTTCTTTAGGACTCGGCCTTTATGGTGCTACCAAGGCACAGGACATCCCCCACCCAGAGTACATTCTGCATCCACCCTTGATGTTCATCATGGAGGAGTACTGATTTATCAGTTGAGGAGAGGGATGCTTTGTGGTAATCAGCAGGAGATTGCCGTGCCCATGTTTGACCTGATCCTATGAAATTCTGTGGGGTCCAGAGATAATGTTGAAGACTCCCAGAGAAACCCCCTCCCAACTCTGTACCATTGTGCTGCCGCCACTTCTGGTGGGACAGGATGTACCCACTGATGGTGTGTCTGAGACATTATCTGTAAGGTATGATTCTGAGAGTATCATTATGTCAGGCTGATGCTTGACTGGTCTGTTAGACAGCTCTCCCAATTTTGGCACAAACCTCCGGATGTTAGTAAGGAGAACTTTGCAGAGTCAGCAGGGCTGAGTTTGCCATTGCTCAAACCACCCATGCCTAGCTTGATGCTGGGTGGTCCGTCTGGCTTCATTGCTTTGAGACTTAGTGATTTTCAGTCTTGCTAGGCCATTTCAGAGGGCATTTAAGAGTCAACCACATTGTTGTGAATCTTGAGTCACATGTAGGCCAAACCAACAAAGAATCACAGATTTCCCTCTCTAAAAAAACATTAGTGAACAAGGTGGGTTTTTACGACAATCATTGTCATTGATAGACTTTTAATTCCAGATTTTTATTGAATTCAAATTGATGGGATTTAAACCTTGGTCCCCAGAGTATTGGTCTCTGGATTACCAGTCCAATGACTCACTACGACATCATTGTCTTCCCATATGCTACATGGGTGAAGCAGTGTTCAGGTTGCTGGTCTTCTGCAAGCTATATTTGCAGTCAATGAACTGAGCACTTTGGAAATTAGTCAATTCACCAAACTAAACCAAAAAATAAGTACCAAGGTAAAATTGGCAATTTTGTTTTCAATGAAATGGAAGAACTAGAAAGCTGAAAAGGTAAAATCCGATTAATCATTAGGATTAGGTAGTATTTAACTTTGTGCTCTGAGATCTTTTGAAGGAAGTGGTGGCGGTAGGATTTGTGATGCATTGACTACTATGAGAATCATTGGACAATACAGAGGTAGCAGGAAATTAGATCAGACTGATGTGCTTTATTTAAAAAGGATAACAATTCAGACGCAGATTTTTCATTTTCAGATGTGTAAAATCATTTAATTGATTTAAAGAGCAATTTTGAACATTATTTGTACCTAACAAATAGCATTCAGCATTTTTAAAAGGGGAAGATCCTGTCAGACCAACCTCCTTGATTTCTTTGAAGAAATGGCAGCACACACATGCATTGCAGGGCACTTAAAAAGTGTTTCACCAATAAATCATTGTATGGAATTTTAATCATTGCTGGAGTTTTAAAATAAAATGTTGTTACTTTTGATCTTTTATCATCTCTTTTGTCTTGATCCCTTTTTCTCCCTCTATTTCATTCTCAGTGCATGATTTGACTTTGAATTAAATAATAGTCTAACTGGCACTTCCTTGTTCAAACTTGGCGTTGCTTTTTAATGATTCTTCAGTTTGAAGGGGATAAGATGACATACAAAGCACTTTCCCATGTCAAAATGGCTTTCGACATGTTGTAAGTTGCAGTGCAAAATCTCAATTGTGTGTGTGTGCCGTTTGTTCGCTGCTGTGAGCAAAATCCAGCAAAGTATCGTATAAAATGATACATTTTCTGACTAACCATGATGAAGATCATAAAAGATCTGCTGGCTTTATATTTTAGAAAATTGCACATGATTTCTTTCTGTTGCACTCAAATTTCAGAAATAAATATAAAGAAACAAAGATTTTTTTATGCAGAATAACGAAGCCTGAATTGACCTCTATAAATTGGCATTTTATCTAACAGCAGTGTGACTTTGCAGTCTTAAAGAATCCAGGCCTTGCCCACTTTTGCAGAAGAGTAATCATTTGTTCATTTTCACCATAGCCTTAGTGGGACCATTGGCATTGTCTGTCTTTTTCTATGGCTTTCTTCAAGCCTTCTCACTGCACATTTCAGTGCTGTCCACCCATCAGATTTCTCTTCTCCCTTTTCTGTTCTACCCTCAATTTCTGCTTCATTTGTTGCCATGGCTGTTCGGGTCTTTGTTTCCAAAGCTGTATTTGACTATCTTTCTCTCTCTAACTCTACTTTGCAATTCTTTTGGTTTCTGAACTTGTATTCTTGATCAAACCTACTCTTTTGTCTTTCTGTCCATCCCGCTAATTCTGAGCATCCTCTGACATAACCACATTTGAAAAGCTGTTATCCTCCTCTCTCTCTTCAGAGTCCAACTCTTGCATCCATTAAATACCACACTCCGCACCAGTGACTGGACTAGATGTTTTTTCAGCTTCATGCTAATGCTTTTAGATTACTAGACGCTACAAGAATAATATGATTTTAAATGCTGAAATGTACCTATCCTTATAAAATAGCATATATTTTGAGCTGTTGTGAAATGTGTGTGTTTCCTCCACTGAACTATAATTTGTATATTTTTAAAGGTCCACATTAATGACAGGATTTATTCAGACTGTTCATTGGTGAACATTGTAGAAACTAGTGAGTTCTTTGATTAATTGGTTTTGAGTCAAAAACAAATCACTTGCAATGTACAAGGAACTGGAGAAAAATTATTGGAGGTCATGTGCCTAATTAGCCAAAAACAACTAAAAAGGATTTTTTGAATACATAATGATAAGAAATGGAAGGGAGGCCGTGTGGGAATGAACTGTGAAATTGAGCCGATCTGCACTCAGAGTAAGATGTAGATCTATGTTCAATAGAGTTTTGACGAAACTGCTTTTTTCAGAGAAAATTAAAGCTGTTTTACTTGTTATTTAATTGTAATAGATCAATATCATCTCTACTAAGAATGTTTCATAATTCTTTATCAAACTGAATTAGGAACAGGATTAGTCCATTCCGCAACCATTTGAGGTAGAAAATTCCAAAGATTCACGACCCTCTGTGTAAAGAAATTTCTCTTCCTCTCGGTCCTAAGTGGCTTACCCCTCATTTTGAAATTTTGCCACTGGTTTCAGACTCCTCAATCAAGGGAACCCTGCATATACCCTGTCTAATCCTTTAAGTATTTTGTACGTTTCAATGAGATCACCTGTTACTCTTTGAAATGCTAGAGAATACAGGCCTAGGTTGCCCAATCTCTCTCCATAAGACAGTTCCGCCATTGCCAGAACAAGTCTGGTGAATCTTCATTGCACTCCCTTCCCAGTAAAATGAAAAAGATAGTCTTCAACTGCAGGAAGCATAATAGAGGACATGCCCTTGTCTACGTAGATGGTAATGAAGTGAAAATGGTCGAGAGCTTCAAGCTCCAACAACTTGTCCTGGTCCCTCCACGCTAATGCCGTAGTTAAGAAAACCCACCAACATTACTACTCAGGAGGCTAAGGAAATTCAACATGTCTGCTACGACTCCCACCACTTTTTACAGATGCACCATAGAAAGCATCTTTTCTGAATATATCACAGTTTGGTATGGCTCCTGCTCTGACCAAGACAGCAAGAAACTGCAAAGAATTGTGAATGTAGCCCAGTCCATCATGTAAACCAGCCACCATCCATTGACTCTGTCTATACTTCCTGCTGCCTCGGCAAAGCAGCCAGCATAATTAAGGACCCCATGCAGCCTGGTCATAATCTCTTCCACCTTCTTCCATCAGGAAAAAGTTATGAATGTCTGAGATCACATGCCAACTGACTCAGAATAGCTTCTTCTCTGCTGCCATCAGACTTTTGAATGGACCTACCATATATTAAGTTAATCTTTCTCTGTACACCCTAGCTATGACTGTAACACTATATTCTGCAGCCTCTCCTTTCCTCCTTCCCTATGCACTCTGAGTCATAGAGGTTTATAGCATGGAAACAGGTCCTTCAGCCCAACTTGTCCATGCTGCCCCTTTTTTTAACCCCTAAGCTAGTCCCAATTGCCCGTGTTGGCACATATCCCTCTATACCCATCTTACCCATGTAACTGTCTAAACGCATTTTAAAAAACCCGCCTTTACCTCTGGCAGCTTGTTCTAGACACTCCCCACTCTGTGTGGAAAAAATTGCCCCTCTGGACCCTTTTGTACCTCTTCCCTCTCACCTTAACCCTATGCCCTCAAGTTTTAGACTCCCCAACCTTTGAGAGAAGATATTGACTATCTAGCTGATCTATGCCCCTCATTATTTTATAGACCACTAAGATCACCCCTAAGCCTCCTACACTCCAGAGGAAAAAGGTCCCAGTCTATCCAGCCTCTCCTTATAACTCAAACCATCAAGTGCCGGTAGCATTCTAGTAAATCTTTTCTGCACTCTTTCTAGTTTAATAATATTCTTTCTATAATAGGGTGACCAGAACTGTATACAGTATTCCAAGTGTGACTGTACCAATATCTTGTACAACTTCAAGATGTCCCAACTCCTGTATTCAATGTTCTGACCAATGAAACAAAGCATGCCGAATGCCGCCTTCAGCACCCTGTCCACCTGTGACTCCACTTTCAAGGAGCTATGAATCTGTACTCCTCGATCTCTTTGTTCTGCAACTCTCCCCAACACCCTACCATTAATTGAGTAAGCCCTGCCCTGGTTGATCTACCAAAATGCATCACTTCGCATTTATCGAAATTAAACTCCATCTGCCATTTGTCAGCCCAGTAGCCCAATTGATCAAGATCCTGTTGCAATCCTAGATAACCTTCTTCACTGTCCACTATGCCACCGATCTTGCTGTCATCTGCAAACTTACTAACCATGTCTCCTAAATTCTCATCCAAATCATTAATATAAATGACAAATAACAGTGGACCCAGCACCAATCCCTGAGGCACACTGCTATGGATAGATAGTATGTTTGTCTGTATAGCGCACAAGAAACAATACTTTTCATTGTCTGCCAATACATGTGACAATAATAAATAAAATGTATATTGCCTCCTATCCCATGTGCTGTTATTTTGTTAATCTCCTGTGGGAGAACTTTATCAAAACCCTTCTGAAAATTCAAATATACTATC
The DNA here is from genome assembly GCF_964213995.1 of Mustelus asterias. Taxonomy (NCBI): domain Eukaryota; kingdom Metazoa; phylum Chordata; class Chondrichthyes; order Carcharhiniformes; family Triakidae; genus Mustelus; species Mustelus asterias. Next base: position 129,108,597 of record NC_135802.1, read on the forward strand.
TTCATCGACTCTGATTTATCAGTTTTTTGTTAGTAACATCCTCAAAAAACTCGAAGTTCTTCAAACATAATTTCACGTTTGTAAATCCATGCTGACTATGCCCAATCAGATCACGACTTCCCAAGTGTCCATTTATCACATCCTTTATAATAGATTCTAGCATTTTCACCACTACAGATGTCAGGCTAATGGTTGTGCAGTCCCTGTTTTCTCTCTCCCTCCCTTAAATAGTGGGGTGACGTTTGCTACCTTCCAATCTCCAGGAACTATTCCAGGAGCTATAGAATTTTGGAAGATGATCACCAATGCATTCAGTATCTCTATAGCAACTTCTTTCAACACTCTGGAATGCATAATATCAGGTCCTGGGAACTTAACTTTCAGTCCCATTAATTTTTCCAATGCAACCTTCTTTCTTATATTAATTTCCTTCAACTCATTCTCCTAAATCCCTTGGATCTCTACATCTGGGAGATTTCCTGTATCTTCCTTAGTGAAAAGAAACACACAGTAATCAGTTAGCTTCTGTGCCACTTCTCTATTCTCCAATTATTTAAACTGCCTATAATAGACCCACACTGATGGTATACTTCTGACCAGGTGGTCATAAAAACATTTGACATGCTCAATCGTACAACATAAATCCATTAATCCTTATCCAATGTTTTTATTATTGGTATAAAATGAATACATTTTTCCACATCCGGACAAGAGCATGAAGCAGCACCAATAGAGTTATTGATGTAATGGAAGAGGATTCATGGGAGGAGGCCTGAGTAACACTTGAACAAGGAATGTTCTACATACCCCACAAATGACCGGCATAACTAGGATCCATGTAGGTATCCATAGCCTCACCTTTTCTTTGCAGGAAGTGACACAAAAGAATAATTGAGTGAGAACAAGTTCAGTGAGGCTAAGGAGAGTAGTGGTGGTTTGGGCTGCTGCTCAAGGAAGAAATGGAAAGCCTTCAAACCGTCCTGGTGTGAAATGGAACTGTAGAGGGGTTGGACATCTATAGTGAAGAGGTTAAGGCCAGAGAACTGGAAATCATTGGTATGACATAGGACACCTGAGAAATAGCAAATGCAAGTGGGAAGACTGAGGTTGGAAGACATGGAGGGAAGGTTTCCAGAGGAGATGATGATCCTGGAAACAATGGCATGATAGGTATTCAGTGGTGTGATATTGGTCCAGGGGAGGTAGGAAAATGTGTCAGAGGGTGGGCACTCGGCCTTTGCAAGGCAGAGGTCAGTATGTGAGACAACAGCAACACTTTTATCAGCAGGTTTGATAGCAAAGTCAAGGTTGGATCTGGGACAAAGAAGTACAGCAAGTTCAGAATGAGACAGGTGGAAATGGATAGGGGAGCAGAGAAATTAAGATCACTGATGCTTCACTGATTGTTCTGGATGAAAAGATCAAGAGCATTTAGGAAGCCAGAGGGAAGGATCCAGGTAGAGGAAGAACACTGGAAGTGGGTGAAAGGATCCATTGAACATGGGGAAGACTCCTACCCAAAGAAGTGAGCATGGAGATTAAGGTGAAGGAAGAATTCAGCATGTGCCTGGACTTTTCTTTTGTCTTGACTACCCTTCCTCAAACAAGGACATCTGTCATTTCTAAAATTTTGCTTTTAGACCACTGACCTCATTTGTGCTGTTAACACACTCTGCTATCTCACAGCCTTGTGGACTCAACATTAAGTTCCAACAGCTTTAGACAATGAATTCTCTTTCATCTTGACTCCCAATATTTAATCCCATTCTTTTTGTCCCAGTGTCCCCCACCCTCCCCACAGGGCCATTTGTCATTTTTTTCTTAAGCTTTACCTTCAACAGTGCTGACTGTATTTCTGTTTTAACACATTCTGCTGTCTTTATGCCAGTATTAACATTCTTTAGTCTTTAGCGTTCCCTCTGTCTGGTACCCATAACATTTTCGTCAAATCTCTCCTAGTTTCGTCCTATCTCTGACCTTTTCTCTGCTCCACCCTGTCTTAAACAGTATAAAATCCATCACTTTTCTCCCTCTCCAACTCCAACTGTACTTGAAACTTTAATTGTCTCTCTCTCTCTCCAGCCACGCTGCTAGACCTGTTGAGTTTTTCCACCATTTCTGTTTTATTTCAGATTTCCAGCGTCCACTGTATTTCATTAAACAGAATGTTGCAATCCTTTATATAATGCACTCCTCCACACTCATGGAATGCTGCATCACTGTTGTTACTTGGAATGTGGTTGAACTTGGAACTGAACATTCTGAGGGTTGTGCCCTTGTATATCTTTATTTCTGTCAAAGAACTACTTCTTTGGAGAAGCCACCACCCCCACAACCCTGGTTTGTTCTCAGCAGGCTGGTAATTTGATTTTATGCCATTTAAGTTGCTGTAGACAATAGAATCATCACTATCTGGAGCAATGTTTATTAACAACAGCTGACACGATTTAAGCAGAATTTCACTTTAAATTATGTTCAAATGATGACAAACGTTTTACCATAACTTGAGACTTTTTCCCATATTTTAGTTTGAAACAAGTCTGATTATTTTGAAAGGTGGGAACTCAAAGAAGGGAATTTTATTTACATTGCGCTTCGTGTCCTTAGAGCCTGCCAAAGTTCTTTTTAACCAGTGGATTAACCTTCAAAGTATAATAATCATTGTGTTTTAGGAAAACTCTGTGGACATCTGCAATGTTGAAATAAGAATGTTGCCCAGGAGATGGAGAACTCTGAAGCCCAGATCTTTCTGCCAGTGGTAATGCTGGGATGATCACTGCTGACTGCAAAGACAATTAAAGACCTTACTCACCTGGCTGCTGCAGTGACCCCCTTACCATAGTAATCTGCAGAGAGCAGTGGTGAAGAAGAGTGGCGTAGAGGCAATACCAGCCTTAAGGAGGTTTGGGGGGGGGGTGGGGGGGGGGTGGTGATACTGTACTATTAATATATTTTATGTTTCAAGAGGCAGGGTTTGTTACAAGCAGTTGGTTTGTCTGACAACACAGCAGATGCTGAGTAAACAGGATAATTATTCATTTTAACCATGTGTTTATTTAGCAGAAGGCTTAATGGTTTTTTAAATTAAAGTAATAAGGTGAATTAATGATACTAGAAATTGGAGGAGCTAGGCTTGTAGCTGAGAATTGGTTTCATTTTCATTTTAAACAAAGGGCAGTTGCAACCTAGAGCTGGTAGAAACAAGAGGCTGTCTCGCTCTCTCCAGACATTTTCTCAGAGCTCCAAGACTATTAGAACAAAGAAAATTAACCACGGGAACAGGCCCTTCAGCCCTCAAAGCCTGCACCAACTATGCTGCCCAACTGAACTAAAACCCCAAAAAGTATTAACTAAGGTTAAAGCAAGTGTGCCTGGTTTTGCTAACTATGTTTAAAATGTGTTTCAAGTCTATAAGAGAAATAGTGCTTGATTGGAACTGATATAGTGAGAAGTTAGAACTTAGAATTGTTTCCTTTCATTTTAATTATTGTTCAACTGTTAAAGGTTAAGCTAATTTGTTTGTTATAGTTAAACTATGTTAAATAAAGTTTGTTTTGATAAAAGCTTCCTAGTTTGTCAATAGAATCCCGGCTGGAGCGAAACATCCTATTCTCGCATTTATGCCAAAATAGAAAAATTGTTGGGGTCTAGTCTGGCTCCAAAATATACCTTGGGGTTTTGATCTGGCACCCACACAGGATGGGGGTGGGGGATACTGGTAAGTATCAGTTTAGTATTATACAACAGGCCCAGGTCTCTGACACTGTGGTCAGTGTTGAGATATTTTTGGAGGGACCCAAGCATCTCAAAACTGCTCCATAGGACATTTGAAGTTCCCAGTAATTACTATACATGCACTGGTCATGATTTTTAAAGGGACCTGAGGCGCATAAGTGTCAAACATCTCAACATTCACAGCTGTTGGCATTGGAAGATCTGGGAGTATGTTTTTCTGTCTCTATCTTGCTCTAGCACTCCAGTCTCTCCCATCTGTGCACTTTTGTTTCAATCTTAAAACCAGGCCAATTTTTCTTTTGCTTATGTGCTGATTTCATTTAGTTACCTTTTGCCAAATTTATATAGGCCCTTATTATTACAAGTGGGATGAGAAACTACATTTGAATTTGTTAAAGAGTAAGCAATTTTTAAAACATTGACTTGGTTAAAGTTTATAGAATTATATTGACATAGTGCCATACATTTGCCAATAATTATTTCAAATAATTAGTGGTGAATTTGGGATCTAGTTCTGAAGTTGCCAATTAGGTGCTAATTGTTCCTAAGTTGCAACAACGCTTCACAAATGATTGGAGAGAAGGAAACAAAAATATTTTGCCAAACAGTGTTAGAAAATACTCAAGACGACAAATTCTGCACTTACGTAAAATATTATTTCTGTCTGTGATTGTACATCAACTGTTGAATTGTTTGGATCTTCACTGGATAAGAGTCACTTAGTTGCATTGAAGGTTGATATTTTTGGTGAATTGATAATCTCATTGTAGGAGAAATATCTGGGAATCATCTTCAGCAGCTTTAGTCATTATTGTGTTTTTATGTTAAAATACAACGGGTGCGATATAAGTGATTCTTCAATCTATTTCTATTGTTAGTATTTATGATGCGACTTCTGATCTGGCAGGGTCTGTGACTTATTTTCGTTTTGTTAACTACTGCCTCATTTCCTCCTGTAACTCTGGCCTGCTAAACATGTAGGTTGAGTGTTTCTGCTTTTGATGCAATCGGTGATGCAAGAGCGCATTGCGCTGGTTTTTGGAAGTGATTATCTTGTTTGTATTTCTACTTCAACTCATTTTCATATGATGCACTTTAGAATGTAATTTAAACAAATATAGGGCCTGATTTTACCAAAACTTTGCGCCTGTTTCTGGGCGTGAAATCGCGGTAAAGTTGGGCGTTGGGCCTTTAACGCGATCTGCACCTGAATCCGAGCAGATCGTAGCTTTACCGACACCCGATTCGGGCGCGGGTCCGGCCTGATGATTTAAATGCATTTGCATGCATTTCAATCGACTTAATGAACCGTGCGCCCAACTCGACCGCCAAATCCCACTTTACCATCTTCTGGCCCGATCCACGTCCGCGCTGTAATCGACCTGCCGAATAAAAGTCCGAAGTCGCCGCTGCAGCCTCCGAAGAGCGGGGTCAGAGACTGCAACGGCTCTCTGGGAGAGGGGTGTGACATCTCATCCCTGGGGGGGGGGGGGGGGGAGTGGGAGGAGAGGGGGTGTGATGTCTCATCCTCTGGTCGGGGGGGTTCCGCTGCCTGTCTGCGGCTGATCCCTCCTGCCGGAGTGGATGTGCGGCAATGCCATCCCACCAAACCTTCAGGATGAAGCGATTCCTCGCTAAGAAGATGAAGCAGGACCGGCCGATTCCACAGTGGATCTGCATGAAAACCGGCTACAAGATCAGTACAAGTCCAAGAGGAGACACTGGAGAAGGACCAAGCTGTAAAGGGATACAACATCACTGGTACACTACCAGCCACAGCCATCTCTCCCGCTCTCTTGCCCCTGCAGGGAAGAGTAATCTGTGGCTCGTAGTGTACCAGTGATGGTATATCCTTTTACAGGCCCAGCTTGGTCCTTCTCCCCCCCCCCGACCAGAGGATGATGCGTCAGAGAGCCGCTCTCTCCGCTTTCTGCTTTTTCTTTCTTTCGCGCCCGGGCGCGCTCTGTCAGATTTTTTTCGAACTGCACATGCACAGTTCAGAGCTCCGATCGGACCGCCAGCACTAAGCCCCGTCCACAGCGCGGATTGGAGCCGGCAAAACACGTATGGGTGCGCTGGAAAGAAGATTCCAGGCGCGGATCTATTTGACGCCCGGATTCGGCACTTAGACTCAAAATGGTAAAATTCCCCCTATAGTTTTGCATTAAAAATATTCATTGATATATTTGAGTGGCAAGCTTATTGCAGCTTTAGTAGCACAGCTGAAAGTCCATCTTTACAAAAAAAAATTATAATTGATGTCTAGTACATTATCTGAGTGACCTGCATTTAGATAACTGAAAATGTTTTAACAAACCGCACAGAATCATTTACTAGCTACATTGATATAAACTTGTTAATTTCTTAATTCAAAGGGACCTGTTGATCCTTCTGCAGCTGGAAAATAAAGCTTAATTTTAACAGCCTCTTTGAAGACCTTTGAAAAGGCACAGTTAGTGGAATCTTGCCATTTGAAACAAGGTGCTAACAAATTGCAAGATAAAATTAGCTTATTGCTGCTGACAGATTCAAGGAAACAACTTGTTGGCATTTTCTTCTACTTATACAGTATGATGCTGAAAGAAATGTCAATTATAGCAATAAAATATTCCAAATGCACAGAGAAGCTCCATTGTTGTAAATAATTAATTCAAAAACTTTACTTCAAATTCTAAACTCTATCTTTACTGATCTTGTTTCCACTTTTTTCACTGGCTTCTTCTGTTGCTGCTGCATTTTTTGTATCCTATTTATTTGGACTTGATTTTTATTATTAAAAAATAAACCTTTATTGTTCAAAACCAAAAGAGAAAATGCTGGAAAATCTCAGCAGATCTGGCAGCATCTGTAAGGAGAGAAAAGAGCTGACATTTCGAGTCCAGATGAACCTTTGTCAAAGCTAAAAGACATAGAAAGTGGGAGATATTTATACTGTGGGGTGAGGGAATGAAAGATGAATCATAGCCACAAAAACAAGGGGAAAGCTTGCTAATGGCAGTTCATAGAGAGAATAAAAGGTGTGAATGGCCAAACGGCAGAGAAGCTGAAATCAGAGGATTAACTGTGACACATGAAGATGTGATGGGGAGGGGGGAATGGGTGGGAGAGAGAGAGAATGGAGAAAGGGGAAGAAAAGGTAAGGAAAGGGTCTGTCTTTCTTTATTTTTCTTCCCCCTATTTTATCCCCCTTTCCTTACCTTTTGTCCCCCTTTGCTTCCCTTTCTTCTCCATTTTATATCTCCCACCTATCCCCCCCCCTTCCCCCACATCTTCATCTGCCACAGTTTACCCTCTGATTTTATCTTCTCTTCCATTTGGCCATTCACACCTTTTATTCTCCCCATGGACTGCTATTAGCAGCCTTCCCCTTGTTTTTGTGGCTATGTCTCATCTTTCTTTCCTTCATCCTGCAGTATAAATATCTCCCACTTTCTATGTCTTTCAGCTTTGACAAAGGGTCATCTGGGCTCTCAACGTCAGCTCTTTTCTCTCCTTACAGATGCTGCCGGGCCTGCTGAGATTTTCCAGCATTTTCTCTTTTGGTTTCAGATTCCAGCATCTGCAGTAATTTGCTTTTATTGTCCAAATCTAACTTTAAAACCTTCTTCTTTGCCTCCTTGCTTCATTACCCATTTTAAGAGTGACGGAAATTGCTTTTTAAAAAATGTATTGTGACTGAAAGTGAGCTCCGTAGCATATCAAAATATCAGGTTTGAAACAGAAGATAGTTAATGCTATTATTTTATCTTTAGACAGTTACTTAATTTAAAGAAAGAAATGGGGAAATGTTATTGTTTTGTATCTTTTTTTAAAGGTATGAAAATACATGGGCAGCCCTGCACAAACAAGCCGAAGAGTGCGCTAAAGTTGGAGAGGTATGATATCAAAGTAAATTAGAAAATACTCATTTTCATGTAGTCTTCCATAATTAATGTTCAAATAAATTTTTCACCTTTATTGAATATCCTGTGATATTAAATTTGGTTTCTAAACGTTATTGCTTCTACAACAAGAGTTGTTGTCAGTTAGAAACTAATTAAACATATTAAACCTCTTCACAATCTTATGTTTCAATGGGAATCACCTCTAATTTTTCTAAACTCGAGTATCAGCGCAGTTTACTCTGTCTCTCATCCGAGTTATCACTCTGGTAACGGACTGCTGCTGGTCATCACTAAAAGGTAAGATTTTAAAATATACTTACCTGAATATGGTGTCGGGACGAGCAGGAGTGTTTCTCCTGGATCCATTTTAAAACCATACAGACAGTTGATTTATGTTATTACACAATGAATGAACAGCTATTGCATTGAGGCTACAGGAGGCACCACAGTGAATATCCAAATATACTTCTGGACCACAAAAAACACCACAGAAAATAACCCAGTTTCATTGAAATTTTAGGAGTAGAAGTTTGCTAAAATCATAATGTTACGGATGCTTTTCGTTCATGGTCAAATTTAATGTATGCATTTACCATCATTGGCCTGGACTTTGCTGTAGTATTGACAACAAAACTGTCGTTGCTGTCATTTCTCTACTGAAACTGATGGCAAATTTGAGAGTTTGGATAACCTTGGGACAATTTGGAAATCCAGAAGTTGCTGTCAGTGAGGTAATGCTCCTAAATAGTATGTACTGTAGAATTTCCCATGGTTGCTATCTACCTTATAATCATGAGGTGATGAGAGCTTCCACTCTAATGTTGTCTCGCTTTAAAAACTTGGACAAAGTTTCAGCTTGTTGAAGGAGGTGTAACTAGGCTTTTAATGGCAACCTAACTTCATAATAACCGCTAAACACCCTAAGTGCTCTGAAAAAGTAATGTTCTAATTGTGGAATGTCAAATATCTCTGTAAAGATTTAAAAATCTATATCTTTAAAAACAAATCTTGCTTTAAAAAAGACTTTATTTTAACTTCTATCTTAATACATTTATTTTTCTATTTGAAAATTAAAAGTGAAGAGTTTTAACTGCTTATAAATTCATGGTTTGCTGTATGTGAATACTTCAGTTTGGTTGCCTACCTGCTTGCTGACACCATTGCGAGACATGCCAAGACAGTCCCTTGATTTGACAACAGATTTAAACTGACATGGAGAAATAGGAAAATTTCAGCCGCAGATCACTAGGCTTTTTGTCGGCAGTTACCTTTAGGTCAGCAGTGAGTGCCCTTTCTTTACTGTCAGTCATAAAATCTAGGCCATTATGTTTAGTGTTATGAACAGATGAGAGAGAGAGACAATCGAAACCCCCATAATTTCTCTCCCATGTGAGAGCCATCTGTCTATAATCAGCGTGGTTAATTTAGGTTAGGCTGAAGTGTGTTCCCAAACACCTGTGTGGACAGTTTTTATTAAAGTCACCAGCAGCAGACTTGCATGGATTTTCAAACCAGGAGCATTATTTATTCACATGCTCACTTACCCGTAAGACTTATTGCTTCTTCCCACACACCATCTACATATAAAATGGATACAGCTGCTTTTGGTGTTTGTCCCCTTTAAGTGACCAGATGAAGAATTTCGGAATTTTAAAATGAGCCTTTATTTTTGAGCTACAGCAAGGGATCTGATATGCCAGCTGGTGGCCAACTAGACATCCCAAATAGAGCATTACACAGACCATTATATGTTCAGGTCCAGGTTCGGTTAGAAGTAATTTACATACACTAATTAAAGATTTACTTTTGCTCAGAAATTATCTATATCCACTCACAACTAACACATAGGATTACATAAGATGTAATAATAAGGCTTTATTGTCCAGTTACAACTCGTGCATGTCTACCTAATTGTAATATCAACAAACACGTGTTTCTTTCTATTTATCTACTAACTTCCAGACACCATTATGATAGCCAAATGACTAACCAATGGTATATCAACTCCCCCATGCCCCCATGTTCATTGTCCCTTGTTCGAACAGATTACTAACAAGCTGCATGTAATTCAATGCAGGCATTGTGTGTAAATTTGTGTGACTGAGACCTCCCTTGTAACTGGGAGTTTTATAGCCCTTGACTGTTATGTGGATCTGCTTGGAATCAAGGTCTCTGGTTTCTCTGTGTGACTGAGTTCTAATGGCTAGCAGATTGTGATTTTTAAACGTGTGATTATTAACCCTTTCAGCGCCATCAGTTTGTTTACCTTATTCCAAATGCTTTGTGCATTATGATATAAAGCATTTAGGCATGCCTTTTTGCCATTTTTAATCATCCTAACTTTTCTTTGTACTGTGGCCCTATTTGGCTCTCTCCCTTGATTATCCTGTCTACCGTTTGTGTTTTACTGTTCTTACTGTCTTTGTTTCTCTTTCTCTTGTCACCCTGCTTAGATTCCCATCCCCCTTTTCATTCTAGTTTAAACCCTCCCCAACCACACTAGCAAATACTCGCCCTAGAACATCAGTTCCGGTCCTGCTCAGGTGTAACCTGTTCCATTTGTACTGGTCCCACCTCCCCCAAAACCGGTCCCAATATCCCAGGAATCTGTAACATTTCTCCTTGCATCATCTTTCCAGCCACGTATTCATCAGATATATTCTGGTATTTCTACTCTGACTAGCACGTGTCACTGGTAATAATCCTGAGGTTACTACCTTTTGAGGTCCTACTTTTCAATTTAGTTCCTAACTCCCTATATTCGGCTTTTAGGACCTCATCCTTTTTTTACCGATGCATACCGTGGTCACTGGCTGTTTCCCCTCCCCTTCCAGAATGTCCTGTAGCTGCTCTGAGACATCCTTGACCCTAGCACCAGAGAGGCAACGTACCATCCTGAAATCTTGTTTGCTGCCACAGAAATGCCTATCTATTCCCCTTACAATTGAATGCTAAAACTATTGCATTCTCACACTTTCTCTTCCTCTCCTGTGGAGCAGAGCCAACTGTGGTGGAACGAATTGGGCTGTTACTGCTTTTCCGCAACAATATCCAAAGCAATCCTGTAGGGGAATAGCCACAGAATTCCTGCACTGCCTGCCTAGTCCTCTTACTCTCCCGGATGAGTCACCTATTCCCTTTCTGCCTGTGGAGTCTTAGACTGCAGTGTGACCACCTCTTTGTATGTGCTATCCACAATACTCTTCAGCTTCACGGATGCTCCACAGTGCCTCTCGCTGCCACTCCAGCTCTGAAACCTGGCCTTCCAGGAGCAAATGCCATTAGCTTTCGGAGCGCTCCGAAAGCTAATGGTATTTGCTACCAAATAAACCTGTTGGACTTTAACCTGGTGTTGTTAAAACTCTTACTGTGTTTACCCCAGTCCAACGTCAGCATCTCCACATCATTCCTTCCAGGAGCTGCAGCTGGAGACAATTCCTGCATGCATGCTAGCCCAGGCACAGGAAATGTTCCTGGCTTCCCACATGAGTATTAGAAGCACACCACGGCTTTGAGCTCTCCTGCCATGACTTACCCCTTGAAAGTGTACTTGCTGCAGGCCGTTTCTTTAGATTAGCTTTTGATGTTTGGATCACTCTTTCCGCCAGACCGTTAGATAATGGATGATATGGCGCCGTATTAATATGTCGAATTCCGTTTAGCTTCATATAGTAAGTGAATTCCTGGCTGGTAAAGGACGGTCCATTCTCGTAAGCCTCCAGGTGCAAAAAAGGTGCTAAGTTTCTTGTGTTTGATTAATTCACGTACGTTCATCCATTTTGTGTGGGCATCTGCTATTACCAGGAACATTGAAAACGTGAACGGACCAGTGTAGCCGACATGTAGCCAAGTCCATGCCCTTCCTGGCCATTCCCATAGGTTTATTTGGTAGCAAATACCATTAGCTTTTGGAGTGCTGCTCCTTCGTCAGATGGAGTGGACATTTCCACTCCATCTGAGGAAGGAGTAGCGCTCTGAAAGCTAATGGTATTTGCTACCAAATAAACCTGTTGGACTTTAACTTGGTGTTGTTAAAACTGTTACTGTGTTCACCCCAGTCCAACGCCGGCATCTCCACATCATTCCCATAGGTGCAGAGGAGCTGTTGGCGATCACTTCTGCCCTTGTTGGCATTGACCCACGAGCATGGCTATGTCCGTATCCATTCCTGGCCACCATTCATAGCTTCTTGCAAGCATTTTCATTTTTGTCACTCTTACGTGGCCATGGTGAAGTTTGGTTAGGGTGGGACGGCAACCCTGTCTGAGGATGACCACTCTGGAGTCCCATAGGAGTATGTCATCTTCCACGGTCAGCTGCTGTCTCTGGCTCCAATATGGATGGAATGCGGGTTGTAATGAATGGCCATTTTGTTTCCCCAGTCAGTACTAGCTGTTTCAATTTCACGAGGACTGGGTCTTTTTGTGTCCATATCCAAATATTATTTGCTGCCACTGGGAGAGTTTCCAAAAGTTTAATTGTCATCACCGTCTCTTCCATTGGGGGTACCACTGATGGGATGTCTGCTAACGGTTGCCAACTTAAGGCATCTGCATTGGCTACTCAGCCTCCTGAAGATGTAGGTTGATAATTGTAGGCGGCCAGTAATAAAACCCACTGTTGGATTCGTGCCGATGCTGTGGGCGGCACCGCCTTCTCCTTTAGCAGTCCTAGTAGTGGCTTGTGTTCTGTGCCAATGATGAATTTTCACCCATACAGGTATTGGTGGAATTTCTCAACCCTGAGTATCACTGCCAACCCTTCTTTTTCAATGTGATAGCCAAGGTCCTGGAGGCATATGCAATTGGGCATTCCTCTCCATTTGGCCAGCTTGGTGCCAATACCACCCCGATTCCATACGGGGATGTATTGCAGGTCAATTGTAGCTCTTTCCTGGGATCGTAATGTGCCAGAACGTTCGACAAGGAAAGTTGTTTCTTTACGGAAAGCCAAGGACTGATTGGAAGCTCACTCCCTATGCTTAGTAGTTGGTGTAATGGGGCCATGACAGAGGCAAGATTGGGTATAAATTTTCCATGATGCGGAGATGCCAGTGTTGGACTGGGGTGGGCACAGTAAGAAGTCTCAATAGGTTAAAGTCCAACAGGTTTATTTGGAATCTCAAGCTTTCGGAGCACTGCTCCTTCATCAGGTGAGTGGGGAAGTAGGTTTCACAAACACGGCATATGTAGACAAAGACACAATTGCAAGATAATGGTTGGAATGCGAATCTTTACAGGTACAGACAGTGCGAGTGGAGACACCTCTCTCTCGCATTCCAACCATTATCTTGAAATTGTGTCTTTATCTATATGACGTGTTCGTGAAACCTACCTCTCCACTCACCTGATGAAGGAGCAGTGCTCCGAAAGCTCGTGACTCCAAATAAACCTGTTGGACTTTAACCTGGTGTTGTGAGACTTCTTACTATAAATTTCCCCCAATAGGTTACCAACCCCAGAAATTATCTTAGTTCCTGGATGGACATGGGAGCCAGGCTGCTTTTTATCTCCTTGTCTTCCAAAAGGTGTAGACTGGACTTGTACCCTGCAGCCCAGATATGTCACTTGGGGACCTAGAATACACATTTCTCCCGTCTTGGCGAATGCCTGTCTTGGAAAATCAACGTAGAACTTCCTCAAGGTATTCCTTGAGGATGTCATCCAGGTAAATAGCCACCTGAAGGAGAGCGTGTAAGTTCTCTCTTGTTCGCGGGAAAATTGTGCAGGCTGACAATACCCCAAATGGCAGTCTCATGTATTGGTAAAAGTCTTAATGAGTATTAATTGTTGACTCTCTCTGGAATTCTTGTCTAACTGTAATTGTAAGTACGCATGACTCGTTTCAAAAACGAGAGTCCGCTTGCGAACTTCACATTTCAGTCCTCGATCCAAGGGACCGGATGTTTATCCAGCTGCGAGAAACAAATTACTAGTTGTTTAAAATTCCCGCAAAGGCGGACTGATCCATCCACTTCAAAATTGGTATGACCAATGCTGCCATTCCACAAATCAGACTGGTTTGATGATCCTTTCACACTCCAGTCTCCAGATTTCAGTTTTAATTTTTTCCTTAAGGCAAATGGTATTGGGTGGACTTTGCAAAATCATGGAGTTAATTCCTGGTCAACATGTAACGTCGCCTTGTCTCCTTTGATAGTCCCTTGGCCTTCCTTGAAAACTTCAGGTTATTTAGCAGGATATCACTAATGCGGTCATTCTGTAGCTGAAAGATGTTGAACCAATTTAGGTGGATCTCTTGCAACGGATTTCACCCCATTAGGCGTGGTTAAAGTTAAGGGTTGGAGTCCAGAGCGAATTTTATAGAACACCGATTCTCTGACCACTGATACGGCTGCATCTGTATCGACCTCCATTAGTACCGGATGTCCATTTAACCATCCATTTATCTTGATTGGGTCTGATTTGGACATCAGTATGCAATTCAGTTGTTCTAAATCAGGTGTAGGTGGACCTTCTATGGGTGTGAACTCTCTTGGGTAGCAAAATACGAGTTGTTTTTCTGTCTCTAGGTCTTGTAGAGGTCTTTTGACTTTGCATCCTGGCAACAGTTATGATGCACTACCGGGTGGGATTCTGAAGGGACTTGTAGCTGTTTGGTCTAAGTTTGGCTTTGCTTTGGGGCTGTGCTGTGGGCAGTCCTGGATACTTCCTGAATGAGGCTATGTAATTGCCTGCGCTCAAGTGGTGGTCCCCAAACTCAGTAGAACTGTCCACTTCCATTGGCATATCTTGCAACTTGACTGCTCCGCTTGCAGTATATTCCAGTGATAAGGTCAGCTGTAGCGCCTGTTTGGAGTCCAGTTGAGCTTCAGCTAATAGGTATTTTTGAATAGTTACGTTATTAATCCCGCATACCAGATGGTCTCTAAGCATCATAAGTTAAGGGTTAAACCAATTTCACATGCTTTCACCAGTTATCTTAACTTAGGAAACACGTAATAGATTCCCTTGGCTTTCAGATTGTTAAGTAAAAACGATAACATCTCAGAGGTGGCTTGGGTCGTAGTATTCTCTAACTAGTTCAGTAAATGTTTGAAAGGTTTTCATATCAGGTGCCTCGGGGAAAGTTAAACTCTGAATGACAGCAAATGCTGAAACCCCACAGGCAGTTAGGAGAATTATCCATTGTTTTTCGTCTGCCATAATGTAAACCCAAAAAAAGGTAATACATGTGTTTCACATATTGGGCCCAATCCTCGACGGCACGATCGAACAGGTCTAGTAATCCAAATAAAGGCATGATGCATAAAAATGGCTTGCCCCAACTTAGGTCAACTGTTGTGCACGAGTTCTTCCACAGTCGTGCTTTACCACGTTGCTACTGAAATAACTCCATCGAGGCCGGTGGCTCTTCACCAAACTTAGAATTATTTACAATAGCAACATTCAGACAGGTACTTCTCAGTACAGAGTATACATTCTGAATTGTAATGCATGCTTTAGTGCATTTTGCAGTTTTTGCTGTAGTTATCTTAATCAAATATTGCAAGAAAATTGAAAATCTTTAATTTTTGACTGGAAAGTTCCATTTTAATACATAAACAGATTACAATAGGTGTCAGCTATGGCTGTCACATCTCAATCAGAAAGTCATGGCTGTCACATCTCAATCAGAAAGTCATGATAGTAAATATTCATCATGGAGTGCGGTTACAAGTGGTGTACCTCAGGGATCTGTTTTGGGGCCACTGCTGTTTGTAATATTTATTAATGATCTGGATGAGGGTATAGTTGGGTGGATTAGCAAATTTGCTGATGACACCAAAGTCGGTGGTGTGGTAGACAGTGAGGAAGGGTGTCGTAGTTTGCAGGAAGACTTAGACAGGTTGCAAAGTTGGGCCGAGAGGTGGCGGATGGAGTTTAATGCGGAGAAGTGTGAGGTAATTCACTTTGGTAGGAATAACAGATGTGTTGAGTATAGGGCTAACGGGAGGACTTTGAATAGTGTGGAGGAGCAGAGGGATCTAGGTGTATGTGTGCATAGATCCCTGAAAGTTGGGAATCAAGTAGATAAGGTTGTTAAGAAGGCATATGGTGTCTTGGCGTTTATTGGTAGGGGGATTGAATTTAGGAGTCGTAGCGTTATGTTGCAACTGTACACAACTCTGGTGCGGCCGCACTTGGAGTACTGTGTGCAGTTCTGGTCCCCACATTACAGGAAGGATGTGGAGGCTTTGGAGAGGGTGCAGAGGAGGTTTACCAGGATGTTGCCTGGTATGGAGGGGAGATCCTATGAGGAGAGGCTGAGGGATTTGGGATTGTTTTCGCTGGAAAGGCGGCGGCTAAGAGGGGATCTTATTGAAACATATAAGATGATTAGAGGTTTAGATAGGGTGGATAGTGATAGCCTTTTTCCTCTGATGGAGAAATCCAGCACGAGGGGGCATGGCTTTAAATTGAGGGGGGGTAGTTATAGAACCGATGTCAGGGGTAGGTTCTTTACCCAGAGGGTGGTGAGGGATTGGAATGCCCTGCCAGCATCAGTAGTAAATGCGCCTAGTTTGGGGGCGTTTAAGAGATCCGTAGATAGGTTCATGGACGAAAAGAAATTGGTTTAGGTTGGAGGGTCACAGTTTTTTTTTAACTGGTCGGTGCAACATCGTGGGCCGAAGGGCCTGTTCTGCGCTGTAATGTTCTATGTTCTATGTTCTATGTGTTATGCTCCTCTCCAGAGACTTAACACACAATCTGTGCTGACAGTTCAGAGTTGTACTGTTGGAGATTTTAAATTAAGGTCATGTCTGCCCTCTGGCTGTAAAAGATCCACGGCACTATATGTAGCTGATTAGAGGTGCAATGCTGGTGTACTGGCCAGTATATATTCTGTTTAAAAAAAATTAAAACAGAATAACAGGGCATTATTACATTGCTGTTTGAGAAATTGATGTATGCAAAATGATTGCCACATTCCCTACATTACAAAAATGATTTTACTTCTAATAACATGCTTTAACCTGCGTCACAAAATGGCCTATATAAATACAATTTGATTATTTTCAAATGAGTATGTACCTTAATTGCTATCCAGTATTTATTTTGTGCTCAAACAGGCAAATTTTATTAGCTTCGATTCTGAAATCTTCATATGGTTGCTATGTTTTAATTTGTTATCTAGGATATTCCCATTTAAATGTTAAATATCTTTCATTTGCAATAATTCTAGGTGGCTAGCAAGCCCTTGTGGCATTGCTTATGATAAATGGATAAGCTCACAAGATTGTTTTGGAAGATAAGGCAAAGGAGAATCCAAAGAGCTTCTACAAATACATAAAGGGCAAAAGAGTAGCAAGGGAAAGAGTAGGGCCTCTTAAGGATCAACAAGGTAATATATGTGCAGATCCACAAGAGATGGGTGAGATCCTAAATGAATATTTCTCATCAGTATTTACTTTTGAGAAAAACATGAATGTTCGGGAACTTGGGGAAATAAATAATGAAGACTTGAGGAATGTACATGTTACAGAGAAGGAGGTGCTGGAGGTCTTAAAGTGCATCAAGGTAGATAAATCCCCGGGACTGATGAAGTGTATCCCAGGTCATTGTAGGAGGCTAGGGAGGAAATTGCATGTCCCCTAGCAAAGGTACTTGAATCATCGATAGTCACAGGTGAAGTGCCTGAAGATTGGAGGATAGCAAATGTTGTGCCTTTGTTTAAAAAG
Organism: Mustelus asterias; assembly: GCF_964213995.1. Lineage (NCBI taxonomy): Eukaryota > Metazoa > Chordata > Chondrichthyes > Carcharhiniformes > Triakidae > Mustelus > Mustelus asterias. Next base: position 129,125,898 of record NC_135802.1, read on the forward strand.
GGCTGCAGGGAACTACAGGCCAGTGAGCTTCACATCTGTGGTGGGTAAGTTGTTGGAAGGTGTTGTAGGGAAATATCCCTTACCAGTGCAGAATAGAAGTTGAGTCGCAAATCAAGGTTCAAAGCGTGTCTTTATTGTACAATTACTGGGATCCCAGGGAGACCCCCGTAGCCAGCTCAGAAACAGTGGCTTGGCCACGTTGATCTCAATTAAATCACATCAGCTCTGGATCTTTATAGGGATCCAAAATTCGCGCGGGAACATTTGATTATGCCTTTTTTTACACAATGTATAAAGTGGTCTGTCAGTTTCAAAAGTCCCTAGGAAGTTTCATGGATTAGCATTTGTATGGTGTGTGTTCGTGTTAATGGGATTACTTGGTCCTGCCCCGGTGTCTAAATGCGTTTCCCATTACCATCTCTATGTGTCCTCTTATTTAAATTGATCCTATTGTTCCGTGTCTGTGTTTCCTGCTTGTGAGATTGAGTGTTAATGTCATCCTGTCCTGTTGGGTGTCTGGGGTATTTCATTCTTAACCTTTTATCCTTATCTCTTAGTTTATCAGATTTTTATGTCTGCCTTGGCCAGTTTAAAATGCAGCTACGCGCTGTTGCTAGGCAGATTAGGGATCTTCCGTAGTTTCTGAAATTCGTGAGTCTCTCAGCTGTGCAGGGGGGGACCCGATCGAATATCCATCCGGGGGTGCCCCTCTGCATTGTTGGCCCGTTATGAGTGGTGCCAATTAGTCCAATATGTAAATATGTTTGATGATGCAAATATGGTTTTCTGGAAAATTTCCTCCTTCAGAAGGTATTTTGAGAGACAGGATCTACAGGCATTTAGAGACACAAGGACTGATTAGGGACAGTCAGCATGGCTTTGTGAGTGGAAAATCATGTCTCACAAATTTGATTGAGTTTTTTTTGAAAAGGTAACCAAGAAGGTAGATGAGGGCAGTGCAGTTGATGTTGTCTACATGGACTTTAGCAAGGCCTTTGACAAGGTACCGCATGGTAGGTTGTTGCATCAGGTTAAATCTCATGGGATCCAGGCTGAGGTAGCTAACTGGATATATAAATTGGCTTGATGACAGAAACCAGAAGGGTGGTTGTAGAGAGTTGTTTTTCAAACTGGAGGCCTGTGACCAGCGGTGTGCCTCGGGTCAGTGCTGGGCTACTGTTATTTGTCATTTATATTAATGATTTGGATGAGAATATAGGAGGCATGGTTAGTAAGTTTACAGATGACACCAAGATTGGTGGCATAATGGATAGTGAAGAAAGTTAGCTCGGATTGCAACAGGATCTTGATCAATTGGGCCAGTGGGCTGACGAATGGCAGATGGAGTTTAATTTAGACAAATGCGAGGTGATTCCTTTTGGTAGATTGAACCAGGGCAGGACTTACTCAGTTAATGGTAGGGTGTTGGGGAGAGTTAAAGAACAAAGAGATCATGGGATACATGTTCATAGCTCCTTGAAAGTGGAGTCACAGGTGGACAGAGTGGTGAAGAAGGCATTCGGCATGCTTGGTTTCATCGGTCAGAACATTGAATACAGGAGTTGGGACGTCTTGTTGAAGTTATACAAGACATTGGTAAGGCCACACTTGGAATACTGTGTACAGTTCTGGTCACCCTATTATAGAGAGGATATTATTAAACGAGAAAGAGTGCAGAAAAGATTTACTAGGATGCTACTGGGACTTGATGGATTGAGTTATAATGAGAGGCTGAATAGACTGGGACTTTTTTCTCTGGCGGGTAGGAGGCTGAGGGGTGACCTTATAGAGGTCTATAAAATAATGAAGGGCATAGACAAGGGAGATAGTCAATATCTTTTCCCAAAGGTAGGGGAATCTAAACCTGGAGGGCATAGGTTTAAGGTGAGGGGGGAGAGGTACAAAAGTGTCCAGAGGGGCAATTTTTTCACACAGGGTGGTGAGTGTCTGGAACAAGCTGCCAGACGTAGTAGTAGAGGTGGGTACAATTTTGTCTTTTAAAAAGCATTTAGACAGTTACATGGGTAAGATGGGTATAGAGGGATATGGGCCAAATGCGGGCAATTGGGACTAGCTTAGGGGTTTAAAAAAAGGGAGGTATGGACAAGTTGGGCCAAAGGGCCTGTTTCCATGCTGTAAACTTCCATGACTCTAAGCTGTATTGATGCATTATTGTGCTTAGGTGGGTCAGTGTTTAAATAGAACTGTGCTTTTAAGATTACAAAGTAACTAATAATTAGTCAGGTGAAATCAAAGAGCAAATGCTTGCCAATTTTTGGCTCCAGAATAAAAAATACACTTTTTTCGGACCGAATTGTAAGATCTGAACTGTGAAGGATGCTATCAAAATGTAATAATTCTTGTTCACCAGTTAAGGGAAAAACAACAGCAGTTATTTACAAGTAAAGGCTATACAGAGGCTTTCAGCCACATCGCTGCATCCAGCTCCCTGAAAAGGTTCAGGAACAGAAACCTGAACTCACTGAGGTGATTCCCCCAGCCTGGTTCCCTGAGTCATGTGACCCTTATTCTGCAGATTGATCCTTAAAGGGACAATCACCACATCCCTATGCTCTCCAAGCACATTAATACAAATGTCAGTACTCCATATACGTAGTCCAAGATAATTAAACATTCTAAATTAAGTCGAAAGTTTCCAGATCTTTGTGGAGCGGTGTAACTGTTCTTTCCACAGGATTGCTGTTGTCTGAAATCGCAATGACAGGTGCCTCTCCAGGCACAGGCCGTTCGTTCTGTTTCCATGGAGATGCCGGCATTCCGCAGGTACTTAAATGCTTGGAAAATTGACAACAGTCCCAGATGGCAATATGGCTGGCTGTTGGGACAACACTTGCTCTCTTAAATCATCTACGTGTTTCTGGGCGATCCTTCCTTCTACGTCCACTTGATAAAACAGTGTTCCAGTTTTGGAGACAATGACTCCAGATACCCAACTCGACCCACTTCCAAAATTCCCCTCATATGCTGCTCCCTCCATTGAAAAAGACCGTGTTGACTTGCATGAAATATGCTTTGTCTTCTGACTGCTTTGACTGGCCTCTTCCTTCCCAGCAAATTTGGAAACATGAGGCTCAGTCTCATTCTGAGGTGACAGTTCATTAACAACTCTGCTGGCGGGATTCCCATTGTTGCATGTGGAGTGGCCCAAAGCCCAGAAGAAATCGTGACATTCTGGTCTCCAGGGTCCATCCTGACGGCTTCTTCAGGCCAGACCTAAACGTTTGGATGCCTTGTTCAGCTATTCCATTGGTTGCTGGGTGGTAAGGCGCAGTCCTAATTTGCTTGATACCGTTGACGGCAGTGAAGTTCTGAAACTCAGCACTTGTGAGGACTGTTCCATTATCAGACACTGACTTCAGGTATTCCATGGTTGGAAAAACATGGGTGTAATTTCTCAACTGCAATGCCAGAGACTTCATTTCAAACACTTACGTCACTTTGTGCATTGAAAAGGAGCAAAAGGGTCTATTCTATTCTATTCTATTCATAGAATTCTATGAAAAAGGAGCAAAAGCATTGTGGTCATGAATAGACCAACATAATCAGTATGGACACGTACCCATGGCCGGCCAGACCACTCGCAAGAGTGCAACGGGGCTGCAGCAGGCAACTTTCAAGAGTGCTTGATTAGGCTCTCAATGTTGGCATCAATGTCAGGCCTCCACACACAACTTCTGGTGAGCATCTTCATCATACCCAAATGGGTGCAGTGTAGTTTAGCTAGGAGCAACTTTTCCTGATTAGGGTGATGCTTTCTTGATAACTCAACTCATCCTTTTGAATAAAATATCATTTTATCTCTTTGGAAACTGGTTCATTAGCCCAATCTATTAGTTTCCTGTGCCTCACTTTGGATAGCAGTGACTCCTGACTGGTCCAGTATTTGATCTGTTTCTCAACATGTCTAAGAAATTCAACGACATGACAATTTTCTGCGATACTGGGGCAGGTGCATCAGTCTCTTGCAAAGGGAGGCGACTAAATGGATCTGCACTCACTATTCCAGGCCAGTGCTTGAAGGTATATTTGTAGGTGAGAGGTTAAAACCCCAATGCGATTGGTGGAATAGGCTTGACTTCTTTAAAAAGACCCAAACCTGGTTTGTGATTAGAAATAATGGTAAGGTGCCTACCGTACAAATAATGGTGGAATTTCTTGACACCAAACATTATTGATAATCCCTCTATTGCCATTTGTGAGTAGCCTTTTTTGGCTTCTGGGAGGGTTCTTGAGACATTGGCCTTTCAGATCCGTTATCCATCTCATGGGATAACATGGCACCAACACCATATGGAAAGGCATAGCAGGTTATTAATTTCTTAGATGGATTGAAATGTACTGACAAGTTCAAAGAATCAGCAATTACTTTCCTCTGTTAAAAGCTTCTTTCTGGGACGTCTTTCAAAACCAATGCTGGTGCTTCTTTTGCAGCATGTGCAAGGGGGCTAATAACATCGACAGATTCAGGTTAAAAAAAAAAATGCCCATAGTAATTTACCATTCCTAAAAATTACTTGAGCTGGGATGTGTTTTTGGGGGCCAATGCCTCTTTTATGGTTCTGACCTTGTCTTGCATGGGGTATAATCCTTGTGCATCTACCCGGTAGGCTATCTCGGTAGCTTGAAAAGTACATTCCTCCTTCTTGAGGTGAATTCCAGCCTTTTGAAATCTCTTTAGAACCTCCTTTAAGTTAGCTAGGTGCTCGACTTCTGTCAATCCAGTTGTAAGAACATCATCAAGGCATACCACAACTCGTGGCAGCCCTTCTAACATTGTCCTCTGGAAAATAGCACATGCTGATGACACACCAAAGGGCAGGCACATATACTAGAGCAAACCTTTGTGTATGTTTATCGTGACATAACCTCAGGAAGCATTGTCTAATTCAAGTTGCTGATTCATATCCAGTTTTTTATAAGATTGACCTCCAGTCAGCTTTCAATACAGGTCTTCAATCTTTGGGATTGGATACTTATCCAAATTGGCAGCCTGATGAACTGTTAACTTGTAGTCCCCACAAATGTGGATGGTTTTGTCTGTCTTCAACAGGGACTATGGATGATGCCCATTCCGCAAACTGAACTGGCTGGATAATGCCCAGTTCTTCCCATCTCTTTAATTCAGTATCCACCTTTTCTCCTAACGCATATGGTACTCTTCTTCCCCTAAAAAAATTGAAGTGTCGTTGATCTTTGCCTGCAAGTCTTTTATCTTGTTTAACTCAACACTGAAGACACTCCTATTTCTTCATCGGTTTGAGCAGTCCTCCTTCCGACACTTGGAAAATCTCGGTCCAATTTAATTTGATTTCCTTAGGCTAATCGTGGCCCAGCAGGCTTTGTCCTTTGCTTGACTATTATTACTAGGACATAAAAAGACTGTTGCCCATAACTTACAAGTACTGTTACTGTGCCCATTATTTTTATGGCTTCACGTTGTTAACTTTGTTGCAGTACTCTTTAAATTCATTGACTGGATCCCTTCTCTCAATGTATGTTGACCTATCACAGTAGCAGATTCACCAGTGTCTACTTCCATCTTAAGAGGCTTTCCATTTACTATGGGCATTATAGTACTGCAGGCTATTTTGCCCCTCTTTCACAATAAACAGGGAGTGAACATCTAAGTTGTTGACGCTAGCTTCTTTCACATTATATACTTGTGACACTACTTAATCGACAACTGGGTAGACTTGACTTGTTTTTGCACCAATGCCTTAAAAGGCCTTTCCTGTGCCAGAAAAAAAACATTCAGCTGCTTTATATCAGCAAGATTGAAGTGGGTGGTTACCCCCACAATGGTAACATTCTATTTCAATCTTTACTGATTTATTTCCTCTTCTAAATCTTGTTTTATTTGTAGCTGAATTTGCATCCCGCTTCACTATTATATCTTTCTTGGTGCCACTGCTGACTGCAGTTTCTCATCCCAACTTGTGAATGCTACCATTTTGCACGATTTGTAACATTTTTCAGTGCTGTCCAGCATTATCTCCAAAGCTCAATTAAAATGTATATCTGCCTCTGCTAGTAACTTCCATTGAAAAGCCTCATTCATCCCACAGACTAATCTGTCCCACAGTATATCATTCAAAAGTGCTTCCAAAGTCGCAGTGCTCCAAGATTTGCTTCAATTTGATATAAGTCGTAATAGTTTCCCCTGGGGCTTCTCCCCTTTGAATAAAAGAATCTCTACAAAATGACCGATGGTTTCAGATGGAAATGTGACTTTACCGATTCAACAATCTCACTAAATGATGTGGAGTTGGGAATGCTTGGGGTTGTGAAACTACGAAGCAAATTGCAAGCCTGAGTCCCACCCGCACTCAGGACGATTGCCCCTCTCGATCCCCCCTCCTCTATTCCGTTGGCCTGAAAGTAATAGTGTACAGTCCTCCACGGAAACATCAAATAGCGACATTTTTATAATTACTCTTATCTCAAGTTCACTCAACTTCAACGGAAACTGTATGTCCACAGTTCAAGGCTTGCTTTAACCCTTGTTGCCAATGTAGTAATTCTTGTTCACCAGTTAAGGGAAGAATAACAACACAATTTATAGGTTATGGCTATACAAAGACTTACAGCCTCGTAGCTGCAGCCAGCTCCCCTGAGATGGTTCAGGAACTGAAACCCAGCTCATCAGGGTGATTCTCCCTCCCCATCGCCCCCGCCCCCGGCAGATTGATGCTTAAAGGGACAGTCACCACACACAAATAATTGTTACCTGGTACTAGTGCTAAGAAGATCTTACAAAATTATTGGTGCTCAGCAGGGGGTCAATTAGAAAATTACGATAATGATTTTTAAAAATCATCTTAGTTGCCATGGTATATTATTGTAATGGTGTATGGAACATAGTCATCAAAATAGTCAGTTTAATAACTAATTGACATCGATGCTGAGATTTAGGCCCCCAACGATTATTGCATTTCAACATGCTATCAGCTACCAGCATGTTTATTAACAACATTTCATAATGTGATTTTTAAAAAAGCAGAAGCTCCATCTAGTGGCTGCACTGTGGTTTTATGTTCCTCTGTGATCACTGATGTTTTTCTGAAGCATTCATTTTAATTTTAGATCTCGGTGCATTTGTAGTACATTGCATTATCTTTATCCATAAAAATGTTTTGCTTGACTGGTAATTTCAATTTATGTAAAGTGCTTTAAAAACTTTGGCAAGCAGACACAGTTTTTAAAAAAAAAATGTACTTGCATTTCCATAGTGCTTTTCATGATCTTAGGACATCACAAAGCACTCACAGCCATTGAAGTACTTTTTAACATGGAGTCACTATTGTAATTCAGAAATACAAGATCATAACCAATAGCAGCAGGAGTGGGCCATTTGGCACATCGAGCCTTCTCTCCAATTTGATAAAATCATGGCTGATCTGATTGTGACTGTAGTTCCACTTTTCTGCCTGTCCTCCATAACCATTAACTCCTTTGTCAATCAAAAATGTGTCTAACTCGGCCTTGAATATGTTCAATGGCCCAGCCTCCACAGCTCTAGTAGTGGTAGAGAATTCCAAAGACTAAAGGCCCTCTAAAAGAAGAAATTCCTTTCACTCCATCTTAAATGGTAGACCCCTTATTTTTAAGCTACACCCTGACTTTGATTCCCCCAAGTGAGAAAGCATTCTTTCAACATCCCTTTCAAATCCCCTCAATCTTGTATGTTTCAATAGGATAACCCCTAATTCGGTAGCACAGTGGTTAGCACTGCTGCTTCACAGCTCCAGGGTCCCGGGTTCGATTCCCGGCTCGGGTCACTGTCTGTGTGGAGTTTGCACATTCTCCTCGTGTCTGCGTGGGTTTCCTCCGGGTGCTCCGGTTTCCTCCCACAGTCCAAAGATGTGCGGGTTAGGTTGATTGGCCAGGTTAAAAATTGCCCCTTAGAGTCCTGGGATGCGTAGGTTAGAGGGATTAGCGGGTAAATATGTGGGGGTAGGGCCTGGGTGGGATTGTGGTCGGTGCAGACTCGATGGGCCGAATGGCCTCCTTCTGCACTGTAGGGTTTCTATGTTTCTATGTTTCTTCTAAACTCCTGAGCAGTCCCAACCTGCTCAACCTTTCCTCATAAGACAACTCTTCCATCCCAAAGAAACAGCCTAGTGAACCTTTGCTGTACTGCTTCCAATGCCAATATATCCCTCCTGAAGCAAGGAGAACAAAAACATACACAGTTCTCCAGATGTGAACTCACCAAAGCCTTGTATAGCCCATAATAATATGTCCCTACTCAATCCTCCTTGCAATGAAGGCCAACATTCAATTTGCCTTCAGTTAAAACAATGTCAATCTCTCTTGAGCTCCCACATGTCCCTGATCTTCTATTCTGCTACACTTTCTCTACCCGACACTCCAACTACAATCCATCGTATTTCTGCCCCTGTTCAGCTCTAAAGAGTCATATGGACTTGAAGCGTAGACTAGGTTACTCCTAGGGGAAGCGATGGCCTAGTGGTATTATCGCTAGATATTAATTAGAAACTCAGTTAATGTTCTGGGAGCCCAGGTTCAGATCCCACCACAGCAGATGGTGGAATTAAGAATCCACTGACGATCATGAAACCATTGTCGATTGTCAGAAAAACCCATCTGGTGCACTAATGTCCTTCAGGGAAGGAAATCTGCCGTCCTTACCTGGTCTGGCCGTACTCTGATTCCAGAGCCACAGCAATATGGTTGACTCTGAACTGCCCTCCGGCAACTAGGGTTGGGCAATAAATGCTGGCCAACCAGTGATGCCCATGTCCTATGAATGAATTTTTTAAAAAAAACTCTCTCCACAGATGCTGCCAGACGCTGAGTCTTTCCAGCATTTTCAGTTTTTATTTCTCATTTCCAGCCACCTCAGTATTTCCTTCTATTCCATTTACCTTCCTAGTTACATTCTGAACCTGCACAATTCATGCACAAGGACACCCAGATCCCTCTGTACTGCAGCATTCTCTATTCAAATATATTTTTTTATTCTTCCAACCGGCCCAGACACCTTAGATTTTCCTACATCATACTCCCATCTGCTAATTTTTTTGCCCACTCACTTGAAGTATTTATATCCCTTCGAAGACTCTTTCCTTCTTAGCAAATCTGGCAACAATATGGACTAACTCTTCATCCAAGTATAGATTGTAAATAGTTGAGGCCCCACCACTGATCCCTGTGGCACTCTCCAAGTAACAGATTACCAACCCTAAAATGACCTATCTATCATGCCTGTTACATGTGAGTGAGCCAATTCTCTATCTGTGCGAATATAGCACCTCAACAACATGAGCTCTGATCATGTGCAGTATTTCTGCAGCCGACTCCTGCTCAAAAAACTCACTGAATTTGTCAAACATGATTTTGTCTCTTTCCCCCCCTCTCTCCTTCCCCCCTCTCTCTGTCCCCCCCCCCTCTCTCTGTCCCCCCCCCCTCTCTGTCCCCCCCCCTCTCTCTGTCCCCCCCCTCTCTCTGTCCCCCCCCTCTCTCTGTCCCCCCCCTCTCTCTGTCCCCCCCCCTCTCTCTGTCCCCCCCCCCTCTCTCTGTCCCCCCCCCTCTCTCTGTCCCCCCCCCTCTCTCTGTCCCCCCCCCTCTCTCTGTCCCCCCCCTTCTCTCTGTCCCCCCCCTTCTCTCTGTCCCCCCCCTCTCTCTGTCCCCCCCCCTCTCTCTGTCCCCCCCCCTCTCTCTGTCCCCCCCCCTCTCTCTGTCCCCCCCCCTCTCTCTGTCCCCCCCCCTCTCTCTGTCCCCCCCCCTCTCTCTGTCCCCCCCCCTCTCTCTGTCCCCCCCCCTCTCTCTGTCCCCCCCCCTCTCTCTGTCCCCCCCCCTCTCTCTGTCCCCCCCCTCTCTCTGTCCCCCCCCCCCTCTCTGTCCCCCCCCCCCTCTCTGTCCCCCCCCCCTCTCTGTCCCCCCCCTCTCCCTGTCCCCCCCCTCTCTCTGTCCCCCCCCTCTCTCTGTCCCCCCCCTCTCTCTGTCCGCCCCCCCTCTCTGTCCCCCCCCCCTCTCTGTCCCCCCCCCTCTCTCTGTCCCCCCCCTCTCTCTGTCCCCCCCCCTCTCTCTGTCCCCCCCCTCTCTCTGTCCCCCCCCCCTCTCTCTGTCCCCCCCCCTCTCTCTGTCCCCCCCCCTCTCTCTGTCCCCCCCCTCTCTCTGTCCCCCCCCCTCTCTCTGTCCCCCCCCCTCTCTCTGTCCCCCCCCCTCTCTCTGTCCCCCCCCCTCTCTCTGTCCCCCCCCCTCTCTCTGTCCCCCCCCTCTCTCTGTCCCCCCCCTCTCTCTGTCCCCCCCCCTCTCTCTGTCCCCCCCCCTCTCTCTGTCCCCCCCCCTCTCTCTGTCCCCCCCCCTCTCTCTGTCCCCCCCCCTCTCTCTGTCCCCCCCCCTCTCTCTGTCCCCCCCCCTCTCTCTGTCCCCCCCCCTCTCTCTGTCCCCCCCCCTCTCTCTGTCCCCCCCCTCTCTCTGTCCCCCCCCCCTCTCTCTGTCCCCCCCCCCTCTCTCTGTCCCCCCCCCTCTCTCTGTCCCCCCCCCTCTCTCTGTCCCCCCCCCTCTCTCTGTCCCCCCCCCTCTCTCTGTCCCCCCCCCTCTCTCTGTCCCCCCCCCTCTCTCTGTCCCCCCCCTCTCTCTGTCCCCCCCCTCTCTCTGTCCCCCCCCTCTCTCTGTCCCCCCCCTCTCTCTGTCCCCCACCCTCTCTCTGTCCCCCACCCTCTCTCTGTCCCCCCCCCTCTCTCTGTCCCCCCCCTCTCTCTGTCCCCCCCCTCTCTCTGTCCCCCCCCCTCTCTCTGTCCCCCCCCCTCTCTCTGTCCCCCCGCCCTCTCTGTCCCCCCCCCTCTCTGTCCCCCCCCCCTCTCTGTCCCCCCCCCTCTCTCTGTCCCCCCCCCTCTCTCTGTCCCCCCCCCTCTCTCTGTCCCCCCCCTCTCTCTGTCCCGCCCCCTCTCTCTGTCCCCCCCCCTCTCTCTGTCCCCCCCCCTCTCTCTGTCCCCCCCCCTCTCTCTGTCCCCCCCCCTCTCTCTGTCCCCCCCCCTCTCTCTGTCCCCCCCCCTCTCTCTGTCCCCCCCCCTCTCTCTGTCCCCCCCCCTCTCTCTGTCCCCCCCCCTCTCTCTGTCCCCCCCCTCTCTCTGTCCCCCCCCCTCTCTCTGTCCCCCCCCCTCTCTCTGTCCCCCCCCCTCTCTCTGTCCCCCCCCCTCTCTCTGTCCCCCCCCCCTCTCTCTGTCCCCCCCCCTCTCTCTGTCCCCCCCCTCTCTCTGTCCCCCCCCTCTCTCTGTCCCCCCCCCTCTCTCTGTCCCCCCCCCTCTCTCTGTCCCCCCCCCTCTCTCTGTCCCCCCCCCTCTCTCTGTCCCCCCCCCTCTCTCTGTCCCCCCCCCTCTCTCTGTCCCCCCCCCTCTCTCTGTCCCCCCCCCTCTCTCTGTCCCCCCCCCTCTCTCTGTCCCCCCCCCTCTCTCTGTCCCCCCCCCTCTCTCTGTCCCCCCCCCTCTCTCTGTCCCCCCCCCTCTCTCTGTCCCCCCCCCTCTCTCTGTCCCCCCCCCTCTCTCTGTCCCCCCCCCTCTCTCTGTCCCCCCCCCTCTCTCTGTCCCCCCCCCTCTCTCTGTCCCCCCCCCTCTCTCTGTCCCCCCCCCTCTCTCTGTCCCCCCCCCTCTCTCTGTCCCCCCCCCTCTCTCTGTCCCCCCCCCTCTCTCTGTCCCCCCCCCTCTCTCTGTCCCCCCCCCTCTCTCTGTCCCCCCCCCTCTCTCTGTCCCCCCCCCTCTCTCTGTCCCCCCCCCTCTCTCTGTCCCCCCCCCTCTCTCTGTCCCCCCCCCTCTCTCTGTCCCCCCCCCTCTCTCTGTCCCCCCCCCTCTCTCTGTCCCCCCCCCTCTCTCTGTCCCCCCCCCTCTCTCTGTCCCCCCCCCTCTCTCTGTCCCCCCCCCCTCTCTCTGTCCCCCCCCCTCTCTCTGTCCCCCCCCCTCTCTCTGTCCCCCCCCCTCTCTCTGTCCCCCCCCCTCTCTCTGTCCCCCCCCCTCTCTCTGTCCCCCCCCCTCTCTCTGTCCCCCCCCCTCTCTCTGTCCCCCCCCCTCTCTCTGTCCCCCCCCCTCTCTCTGTCCCCCCCCCTCTCTCTGTCCCCCCCCCTCTCTCCGTCCCCCCCCTCTCTCCGTCCCCCCCCTCTCTCCGTCCCCCCCCTCTCTCCGTCCCCCCCCCTCTCTCCGTGTCCCCCCCCTCTCTCCGTCCCCCCCCCTCTCTCCGTCCCCCCCCTCTCTCCGTCCCCCCCCCTCTCTCCGTCCCCCCCCCTCTCTCCGTCCCCCCCCCTCTCTCCGTCCCCCCCCCTCTCTCCGTCCCCCCCCTCTCTCCGTCCCCCCCCCTCTCTCCGTCCCCCCCCCTCTCTCCGTCCCCCCCCCTCTCTCCGTCCCCCCCCCTCTCTCCGTCCCCCCCCCTCTCTCCGTCCCCCCCCCTCTCTCCGTCCCCCCCCCTCTCTCCGTCCCCCCCCCTCTCTCCGTCCCCCCCCCTCTCTCCGTCCCCCCCCCTCTCTCCGTCCCCCCCCCTCTCTCCGTCCCCCCCCCTCTCTCCGTCCCCCCCCCTCTCTCCGTCCCCCCCCTCTCTCCGTCCCCCCCCCTCTCTCCGTCCCCCCCCCTCTCTCCGTCCCCCCCCCTCTCTCCGTCCCCCCCCCTCTCTCCGTCCCCCCCCCTCTCTCCGTCCCCCCCCCTCTCTCCGTCCCCCCCCCTCTCTCCGTCCCCCCCCCTCTCTCCGTCCCCCCCCCTCTCTCCGTCCCCCCCCCTCTCTCCGTCCCCCCCCCTCTCTCCGTCCCCCCCCCTCTCTCCGTCCCCCCCCCTCTCTCCGTCCCCCCCCCTCTCTCCGTCCCCCCCCCTCTCTCCGTCCCCCCCCCTCTCTCCGTCCCCCCCCCTCTCTCCGTCCCCCCCCCTCTCTCCGTCCCCCCCCCTCTCTCCGTCCCCCCCCTCTCTCCGTCCCCCCCCCTCTCTCCGTCCCCCCCCCTCTCTCCGTCCCCCCCCCTCTCTCCGTCCCCCCCCCTCTCTCCGTCCCCCCCCTCTCTCCGTCCCCCCCCCTCTCTCCGTCCCCCCCCCTCTCTCCGTCCCCCCCCCTCTCTCCGTCCCCCCCCCTCTCTCCGTCCCCCCCCATCTCTCCGTCCCCCCCCCTCTCTCCGTCCCCCCCCCTCTCTCCGTCCCCCCCCCTCTCTCCGTCCCCCCCCCTCTCTCCGTCCCCCCCCCTCTCTCCGTCCCCCCCCCTCTCTCCGTCCCCCCCCCTCTCTCCGTCCCCCCCCCTCTCTCCGTCCCCCCCCCTCTCTCCGTCCCCCCCCCTCTCTCCGTCCCCCCCCCTCTCTCCGTCCCCCCCCCTCTCTCCGTCCCCCCCCTCTCTCCGTCCCCCCCCCTCTCTCCGTCCCCCCCCTCTCTCCGTCCCCCCCCTCTCTCCGTCCCCCCCCCTCTCTCCGTCCCCCCCCCTCTCTCCGTCCCCCCCCCTCTCTCCGTCCCCCCCCCTCTCTCCGTCCCCCCCCCTCTCTCCGTCCCCCCCCCTCTCTCCGTCCCCCCCCCTCTCTCCGTCCCCCCCCCTCTCTCCGTCCCCCCCCTCTCTCCGTCCCCCCCCCTCTCTCCGTCCCCCCCCCTCTCTCCGTCCCCCCCCTCTCTCCGTCCCCCCCCCTCTCTCCGTCCCCCCCCCTCTCTCCGTCCCCCCCCCTCTCTCCGTCCCCCCCCCTCTCTCCGTCCCCCCCCCTCTCTCCGTCCCCCCCCCCTCTCTCCGTCCCCCCCCCTCTCTCCGTCCCCCCCCCTCTCTCCGTCCCCCCCCCTCTCTCCGTCCCCCCCCCTCTCTCCGTCTCCCCCCCTCTCTCCGTCCCCCCCCCTCTCTCCGTCCCCCCCCCTCTCTCCGTCCCCCCCCCTCTCTCCGTCCCCCCCCTCTCTCCGTCCCCCCCCCTCTCTCCGTCCCCCCCCCTCTCTCCGTCCCCCCCCTCTCTCCGTCCCCCCCCCTCTCTCCGTCCCCCCCCTCTCTCCGTCCCCCCCCTCTCTCCGTCTCCCCCCCCCTCTCTCCGTCCCCCCCCTCTCTCCGTCCCCCCCCCTCTCTCCGTCCCCCCCCCTCTCTCCGTCCCCCCCCCTCTCTCCGTCCCCCCCCCCTCTCTCCGCCCCCCGTCCGCTGTCCGCCCCCCCCGTCCGCTGTCCGCCCCCCCCTCCCTTTCACCACGCCTCCCCCCCACCCCCCCCCCCTTCGCTCGGCCACCCCCGCCCCCCCCCCTCGCTCGCCCCCCCCCCCCCCCCTCGCTCAGGCCCCCCCCCCCTTGCTCGACCCTCTCACTCGGCGGCCCCTCCCCCCACCTCCCTCCCTCCCCTCGGGAATTTTGGAAGATTGCAGCCAATGCATCCGCTATCAGTGCAGCCACTTTTAAGACAGAATGCAGGCCTTCAGGTTCAGCGAACTTGTCAGCCTTTCGCCCCATTAGTTTCCCATGTATTTTTTCTCTTGTCAAAATAGTGATTGTTTTATGTTCCCCCCTTTTGCCATGAAGCCAGTCATTTTGGCACAAATTCCCAAGGCAATAATTAATAGTCGGGTTAATTGAGTAATAACTATTGGCCCCTGGACGCATTAAAGGTATCAACGGTTCAATGATGGACTCACTCCTCTGAATCAGAAGGTTGTGGGTCCAAGTTCCATAATTTATGAGTGGAGGAGTGAGGAAAGTTGAAGCACTCAAGGGGATGGAAGGGTTAAGGCTGGAGTAGGCTGCAGAAATTGGTACGGTTCTAAAGTGATTTGAAGAGGGTGATTTTAAATTTAATACATTGAAAAACAGAAAGCCAATGTAGATCAGATTCAGGCTACTGAGTTTTGAATAAGTTCCTGTTTGTGGAGTATGGAAGGCCATCAAGTAGGCCACTTGGGAGGTGACAATTGGTATCAGCTACAGCAGCAAGGGTGGGGACGGGGCAGAGGAAGGTGGTATTGCAGTGGTCGATGTAACAGTTTTGGTTATGGGTTGAAATGGAATGTCAGACTTTGCATGATCTGGTTGCTTAGATGAAAAGAAAGATTATTTCAGTGGTTGGACAGTCATTGAGTGGGTGGCATCAATGTAAACTTTTCACTGAGGAGAGCGGTTAGGAGACATATCTGAGCATCTGGCTAGAACGTGGAGTGGTCGGGGTAGAGGTCGTGCTTAATGAAAATAAAATTAACTTTTGAAGGGACAATACAGGCTCGGGAGAGGAAGCAGGCCAATGGGATTAATTTTGGACTGCTCTTGCACAAGGAACTGGCCCAGACATGATGGGAAAGCAGGACTCATGAAACTCCTCAAGAATCCTAGTCTTCTAAAACTCCTGTGATTCCACAATAAGAGATGAGCACCGTGTTCCTGGATTTGGCCCCAGTTGTACTGCTGACCCGTCCCCCCTCTCTCTTTCCCGTTCCCCCTCTCTCCCCCTCTCTCCCCGTCATACTGCTGAGTGGGCAGCACGGTGGCACAGTGGTTAGCACTGCTGCTTCACAGCTCCAGGGACCCGGGTTCGATTCCCGGCTTGGGTCACTGTCTGTGTGGAGTTTGCACATTCTCCTCGTGTCTGCGTGGGTTTCCTCCGGGTGCTCCGGTTTCCTCCCACAGTCCAAAGATGTGCGGGTTAGGTTGATTGGCCATGCTAAAATTGCCCCTTAGTGTCCTGAGATGTGTAGGTTAGAGGGATTAGTGGGTAAAATATATGGGGGTAGGGCCTGGGTGGGATTATGGTCGGTGCAGACTCGATGGGCCAAATGGCCTCTTTCTGCACTGTAGGGTTTCTATGATCTTCTATGACCCTGCTCAATTTCCACCTGCTTTTTTCATGCCCAGAGCAGATTTAACATTCACTGTCATAGAGGTTTAAAGCATGGAAACAGGCCCTTCGGCCCAACTTGTCCATGCCGCCCTTTTTTTTTTAAGCCCCAAAGCTAATCCCAATTGCCTGCATTTGACCCATATCCCTCTATATCCATGTTACCCATGTAACTATCTAAATGCTTTTCCTCATTATTTTATAGACCTCATAGAATCATAGAAATCATAGAAACCCTACAGTGCAGAAGGAGGCCATTCGGCCCATCGAGTCTGCACCGACCACAATCCCACCCAGGCCATACCCCCACATATTTACCCACTAATCCCTCTAACCTACACATCCCAGGACACTAAGGGGCAATTTCTAACCTGGCCAATCAACCTAACCTCTATAAGATCACCCCTCAGCCTCCTACTCTTTTAGAGAAAAAAGTCCCAGTCTATCCAGCCTCTCCTTATAATTCAAACCATCAAGTCCCGGTAGCATCCTAGTAAATCTTTTCTACACTCTTTCTAATTTAATAATACCCTTTCTATAATAGGGTGACCAGAACTGCACACAGTATTCCAAGTGTGGCCTTACCAATGTTTTGTACAACTTCAACAAGATGTCCCAATTCCTGTATTCAATGTTCTGACGGATGACACCAAGCATGCCGAATGCCTTCTTCACCACTCTGTCTACCTGTAACTCCACTTTCAAGGAGCTATGAACATGTACTCCTAGATCTCTTTGTTCTGTAACTCTCCCCAACGCCCTACCATTAACTGAGTAAGCCCTGCCCTGGTTCAATCTACCAAAATGCATCACCTCGCATTTGTCTAAAACTCCATCTGCCATTCATCAGCCCACTGGCCCAATTGATCAAGATCCCATTGCAATCGGAGATAACTTTCTTCACTGTCCACTATGCCACAAATCTTGGTGTCATCTGCAAATGTACTAACCATGGAAGAATATTCTTCCTCTCCAACCCGCCACCTTCAGCCATGTAATCTCCTGAGAGAGAAGGTACTTCAGTACTAACCTAGTCCCTGTAAGGATTGGTAATAGATTGCACTAACTCAAGATGCTATCTTCAATACAATACAAGTTTGGAAGAACAACATTTTTACTTGTGTTGTGTGTTTTCAGTTCAATTGGATGTCAATATATTAAAAAATCCAATGCACCACAGATTATATTGCTGAAACACCTCAGGTTAAGAACACTAGTTCTTAATTGTTAATAACTTGCTATTTTAATGTAGCATTTGTTCCACTGAGATTATCATATTAAACATTGGATTTAAAAATGAATCTGTATATACTGTATTCTGGGAATATTTTTAAGTGGATTTTGACATCACAGGATCATTTATCATAAAATCTACAGAAAAATAGGTCATGTGTCCCAGTGCATCTGTGCTTTGCCAGCTCTAATTTTTGTGTTTCCTTTAATATTTTCTATCAAAGAAATGGAGCCCTTTAGGGAATGGAGGGCAACAAAATTCATTTTGAGGAATGAATATTTGAGAAAAGAGAGTTTGGCAAAGATTTAAGTAAATGAAATCTGGATTCAGCATTTGAGATGCACTAATTGATTTGCTCAACAACTTAAATAGGATTGCATTGGATATACAGCACAGAAACAAGCCATTTGGCTTAATCAGTCCAGGCTTAGTGTTTTATGCTTCTTGTGTCCCACAATCGTCTTCCTCCGTCTACCTCTTTAATTTAACCCTTTATTCTCTTCTCTCGCATATGTTTGTTTAGCCTCCCTGAAAATGCCTCTGTTATTTGCTTTAACCATTCCTTGTGTTAGCAAGTTCCACATTCTCATCACTCTGTGGGTAAAGAAGTTTTTTTTGAATTCCCTAATTGATTTCCTGCTGAATATTTTATATTCATGGTCTCGAGTTTTGTTCTTCCCCACAAATGGAAATGCTCTTCATGTGTCTACTTTGTCAAAACCTTGCATTATTTCAAGACCTCTATTAGGTCACCCCCAACCTTCTCTTCATGAGAAATGAGACATAGCCCATTCATTCCCCTCGCTGATAGCTATACCTGTATTCCTGGTATTGTGGTGTTAAATCTTTATGCCTCCTCCCAAATGCTTCACTCTCTTTTATAATATGGTAACCAGAAATTATGCAGATTTTTTATTATTCATTTTTTTCAGTTCTGTTTCAAGTGTCTGCCAGTGATTCGTACCATGGCCTCTACCACTGACCATTATAAGCTCTGGTTCAGATGATAACCTTAGACTTAGAGACAAGAAGGTTGTGGGTTCAAGTTCCACTGCAGGACATCAACACAAAAATTAAGGCTAACACTCCAGTGTAGCACTGAGGGAGGGCGTCTCTATCAGAGTGCCATTTTTCAGAAGGGAAACATTAAAAATGGGGAGGTCATGGCCTAGTGGTATTATTGCTCGACTATTAATTCAGAAACTCAGCTTGAATACCGCCATAGCAGCTGGTGGAATTTGAATTCAATAAAAAATTTCTGGAATTAAGGATCTACTGATGATCATGAAACCATTGTCTGTTGTTGGAAAAACATCTGGTTTACTAACGTCCTTTAGGGAAGGAAATCTGCCATCCTTACCTGGTCTGGCCTACATGTGACTCCAGAGCCATAGCAATGTGGTTGACTCTCAACTGCCCTCCAAGGGCAATAATGGATGGGCAATGAATGATGGCCAGTCAGCAATGCCTATGTCCCACGAATGAATAAAAAAAAACACGAGCCCCTGTTTCTTCCCAGGTGAATGTAAATGATCCCATGGCATTATTTCAAAGAAGAGTCGGGGAGTTATCCCCAGTGCCCTAGTCAAAATCCTTCAACCAACACTTTATTAAAAAAAGTTATTGGTAATGATGACATTGCTGCTTTGGGAGCTTTCTGTGCATAAATTGGCTGTCATGTTTCCTACATTACAAACTTCAAAGAAGTACTTCACTAGTTGTAAAGTGCCTTGGGGCATCTTGGTTATGAAAGATACCATATAAATGCAAGTTTTTCTTCAAAGAAAAGTGTGAACACTGCCAGTGTGACTTGCTGTTATGTCTCCTTTTCTTCTATGATGAAGGGCCTGGCTTCTACTGATACTTAGCTTAATGCTGTGGGTGGGTAAATTGGGGATCACTGTGCATCAGTGTGCACCATTTTGTATTGGTGTGCTTGTTGCAGCACTAGGTTTCTTTATTCACTTTTTTAAAGCCTAAATCCATTGCCTATATGCTGATCTATATCACTTTTGGTCTGTTGTGCTTTAGAAGGTAGTTTAGTTGCGACATCAACTAAGTTTGAGGACTTGGCGATTAGTGGTAATGGGTGCACTTTCACACCACTTAACAGTTTCACCAATAACTATTGTAAAACATGAGCAATAGCCAGTTCAGAGGGCCTCTGAGCTGCGTGAGTACAGTAAGAAGTTTAACAACACCAGGTTAAAGTCCAACAGGTTTATTTGGTAGCAAAAGCCACACAAGCTTTCGAGGCTCTGAGCCCCTTCTTCAGGTAGGTCAGCATTTCTTTAAAAAATACAGCCTGCTTCTATTTTCTGTGCTGAAAAAAATCATAATTCAATAATTTAAGTTAAACAATTTAATGCCATTGTAAAGATGTACAGGAATTTAACACATAAAATTTAAATCATATAAATAGTTGAATTGTTTGTTTTAATGTATTTTCATCTGTACTTACTAACTGGTTCACAATGTTGCAGGCAGTAGATGGCAGAGTGGTGGTACTATCAGCATACTGGGAGAAAAAAAGGAACCACTTCATTGAGCTGCAGGAACAGCTACAACAAATTCCAGCATTGTTAGTAGGCCTGGACACCCTTACATCCAGACTTGGTGAGTGTGGTTTTTCTCTTTCAGTTAAATCAAAGTTGATTATAGAACCCAATAATTACTTTTTCTTTCTTGGTATGGGAATGTTTTCTGTGATGTTTGGTTGTGAAACATATTGTATGAATACGAGTAAAATTACCTTGCAAAAGTAATCTGGCAAATTAGAAATATTGCAGGTTTAATTATCATGGTTATCAATTCAAATCATTTGAAAAGCGGTCTTACTATTTGAAAATGAATGTTCCCATTTCGGGAAAGCTTCATTATTATTGAAACAATTATTGTAATGTGTCTTTCTTGAAGGAAAAGGTAAGTTGCCTAATTTTGCTCACTTGCTCGTAGATCTCATTGAACAATCTTTGTTTATAAAACTATGTCATGAAGCTTGATGCTGCCAAAAATACCCAAGCCCTATCTCTTTGCCAATCTAAATGTTTTTGGGGCCTGTGCAAGCACCTAGGATCATGTTATACTCTGGATTGAACCTAGTCCTGACCAGTGGTATTAACAGGCATATAATGTCTGTATCACTTGTACAAATGTTTCTCAAATGCAAAATCATTTTTTTCATCCTTTCTATTGAGGGCAATATAAGTTACTGCAGAAATGTGGATTTAGTTGACGTGACAACAGCTTATGATTTGTTGAGACGTAATTAAACACTGAATCAATTCTGCAATGCTGAATTAAAGTTAGGGGAGACAGTAGCATAGTGGTAATATCACTGGACTGGTAATCCAGAGGCCCAGAATAATATTCTGGGGACATGGGTTCAAATCTCACTCAGCTGGTGGAATTTAAATTCAATCATTAATAAATCTAAAATTGTCTCAAGAATGTTGACCATGACAATTATCGTGGATTGTTGTTTAAAAAAAATGGTTCACTAATACCCTTTAAGGGAGGAAATCTACCTTCTTTACCTGATCTGGCCTACATGTGACTCCTGACCCATAGTAGTATGATTGACTCTTAATGACCTTCTGAAGTTGCCTAGGAAGCAACTCAGTTCAAGAGTAGTAAGGGATGGACAACAAATGCTGGCCTTGCCAGTGACGTCTACAACCCCTGATGGAATTTAAGTGCAAGCTGCATTTCAGGAACCTCATGACGTTAGTTTTCATAGAAATCATAGAAAGTCATAGAAACCCTACAGCACAGAAAGAGGCCATTCGGCCCATTGAGTCTACACCGACCACAATCCCACCCAGGCCCTACCCCCATACCCCTACATATTTTACCCACTAATCCCTCTAACCTACGCATCTCAGGACACTAAGGAGCAATTTTAGCATGGCCAATCAACCTAACCTGCACATCTTTGGACTGTGGGAGGAAACCGGAGCACCCGGAGGAAACCCACGCAGACACGAGGAGAATGTGCAAACTCCACACACAGTGACCCAAGCCGGGAATCGAACCCAGGTCCCTGGAGCTGTGAAGCAGCAGTGCTAACCACTGTGCTACCGTGCCGCTTTTGGTAGCCATGGGGGGAATTCTTGATCACAGAATGGGAAAATTATATGTTTTCTCATTTATTAACGCCCTTTGTCTCTATAGACAGCAAAAAACACGCAAAAAGTTGCTTTTGTCAATTGGGGTTTATATTCATATTTAATACCAGTAATTTTGTAACTTGAGTTGTTTAGATACATGAGTGGTTTGTCCACTTTGTAATTTTAGTCATATTATTGCGTAATGGAATTTACTGTTTCACAATTGACTTAGTTAATGTTTATGAAATGGTTCCATTGGATCTTTAATGTATTTGTGACCTTTGGCTATTCAATGATGAAGCTGACAGAGGGTAATTTTAAGTTCTCAATTATAAATCTAACTCTGCATTATGATCTTGGTGTGAAGAGACTTGTAAACCAACTTGCTACTTGGTGTTCTCAGTTGATCAAAGCTGGGGTTGACTTTTGCGTGAGGTATATGAAAGATCTTTTTTTTTGGCCAAAAATCATGAACAACTTTTATACAAATATATATGGTAATTACACAGCTGATTCCTCATTATTTCATGAGAGGTTTGTGTGTGTTTACTTTTAGCTTTCATGAACTCCTGGCATTGTACAAAACAGAACATCAGTTTAAATGTTGAAACATTGAATTTAGATCATTTAAATTTTTATCCCTTAAGGCTTTACATGTATCTGATCACTTGTCTCTAGCATTTTCTTATGAATGGATAACTTGTAGTCCCATCACATGGTGCTTCCATTGAGATAAAGTGGATGTAAATTGTTATGGCTAACTTTGCTGCAAAAGCAAACCTTGATTAGAGAGATGTACTTTTCTAGGGGCCCCCAGGTTTTGTAGAACAACATTAAATTATTGCTCTTCTGTCTATGGAATTGCATTCATATAATGCTGTGAAATTAATTTTATAAAAAGGCTTTGTGCTGAATTTTGATGGCGTTAGTGTGGTAAATTTGTAATGGGGCAGAGTTAAATAGAAAATTGCTTTCTTGTTCATTGCCTAAATGCATGAAGACTGTACTTATAGATGAAAAATACTAATTTATTTTCAGAAAGAGGCTTGACTTGTTGATTTTAAATATTTGATTTTTGGATAAAGCAAGAATTCTTTGTATTAAAATAGCTAGGATATTCCATTCAGAATTTGTTTAATACATTTAATTTCAAATGCTTTGTTGTACAGTCATTGAATATTTGGAGAGAATGTGTTGGAAGTTTAAAAGCTGCAAAGGAGATGGAATTTGGCCTCTTGAGCATATTCAAGAGACCATAACTAATCCTGTACGTTAGTTGCATTTTACCCACCTTAGGAACATAGGAACAGGAGTAGGCCATTCAGCCCCTTGAGCCTATTCTGCCCATTCAATGAGTTCATGGCTGATCTGTGACCTAACTCCCTTTCTCTACCTTTGGTCCATATCCCCCCTGCCTTACAGCGCTAGGGACCTGGGCTCGATTCCCGCCTTGGGTCACATTCTCCCTGTGCCTGCGTGGGTTTCCTCCGGGTACTCCGGTTTCCTCCCTCTGTCCAAAGATGTGCGGGTTACATGGATTGGCCATGCTAAATTGCCCTTAGTGTGCCCTAAATTAGCCCTCGGGGGGAACTAGCTAGGGTAAATGCATGGGGTTATAGGGATAGGGCCTGGATGGGATTGTGGTTGGTGCAGACTCAGTGGGCTGAACGGCCGCCTCCTGCACTATACGATTTTATGATTCTAATACTTTTGCTTAACAAAAATTTATCTCAGATTTAAAATTAGCAACTGATCTGGCATCAACTACCACTTGTGGAAGGGAGTTCCATACCCTTTGTGTATAGAAGTATTTCCTAACATCTCTCTGGAATTGTCTGGCCTTAACTTTTAGACTATGCCCCCTAGTTCTAGAATCTCCAACCACTGAAAATAGTTTATCTTTATCTACCTTGTCTTTTCCTGTTAATATCTTGAAGACTTCAATCAGATCGCCCCTCAACCCTCTAAATTCTAGAGAAAACAGGTCTAATTTGTATAATCTCTCCTCATAATATAACCCCTGAAGTCCAGGTATCATTCTTGTAAACTCACGTTGTACTCCCTCCAAGGCCAATATACTCTTCCTAAGGTGTGGTGCTCAGATCTGCTGAATACTCCATGGGATCTAACCAAGGTTTGGTATAGCTGCAGCATAACTTCTGCATTCTTATACTCCAGTTCTCTAGATATAAAGGCCAGCATTCCATTAGCCTTTTGATTATTTTTTGCACCTGTTTGTGCATTACAAAGATCTGTGCGCCTGAACTGTCATGAATCTTTGAACATCCACTGTATTTAACTTTATACCATCTAGGAAGTACCCACACTTATTTGCATTGAAGTTCATCTGTCGCAGTTTTCCCCATTCACCTAGTGTATCAATATCCCTTTGTAATTTTATGCTACAATCTACACTGTCTACAATGCCGTCCAACTTTGTTTCATTAGAAAACTTGGTATATGACATTCTATGCCAATATCCTAGTTGTTAATAAATAATGTGAATAAATGAGACCCTAACACTGATCCTTGTGGGACACCATTTTGAATATCAACCCATTATCTCCATTTTTTATCATCTGCAAATTAGTCAGTCAACCAATTTCCCAGCCATATCAGTAATTTGCCCTCAAATCCATGGGCTTCTACCTTAGTTAACAGTTTATTATGTGCCACTTTATAAAATTACTTCAGGAAGTCCATGTAAACAATACCCATAGACATTCCTCTGTCCGCTCCCTTAGTCATCTCTTCAAAGATTGTGACGTTTGTTAGCTATGACCTACTGTTGTGAATCCATGTTGGCTGTCCCTTGATTAACTGAAAATTTGCAAGGTTTTCAGTTACCTTATCCTTGATTATAGACTCCAATAATTTCCACACCAAAGATGTTAGGCTAACTGGTCTGTAATTCCCTGGTTTTCCTCTTTCACCCTTAAAAAGTGGAATGACATGAGCAATTTTCCATTCCGGAGGATCGAGGGAACTCTGAAAGATTATAGTTAAGGCATGTATAATGTGCTTCCCTACTTCCTTTAACACCCTTGGATAGAAACCGAGAGGGTATGGGGATTTGCCACTGTTTAGCTCCATTAATTTCCCCATTATTTGTTTAATTTGCATTAGTTTTATTTAGACCCTGTCCTCGATCCATTATTAATTTCCTCAGTTGCATAATCCCTACTGAACAAAAATCTATCTAGCTCTGTTTTGAAATTTGCATTTGACTTGGCTTCAGCAGTTTTTCTGGTTGGGGAGAACTCCAGGTTTTCATTACCCATGGTATTAAGAAGTTTTCTTCACATTGTCCTTAAATGATCTAACACTAATTAAGGTTATAGAACCGTACAGCACAGAACAGGCCCTTCGGCCCACGATGTTGTGCCGAGCTTTATCTGAAACCAAGATCAAGCTATCCCACTCCCTATCATCCTGGTGTGCTCCATGTGCCTATCCAATAACCGCTTAAATGTTCCTAAAGTGTCTGACTCCACTATCACTGCAGGCAGTCCATTCCACACCCCAACCACTCTCTGCGTAAAGAACCTACCTCTGATATCCTTCCTATATCTCCCACCACGAACCCTATAGTTATGCCCCCTTGTAATAGCTCCATCCACCCAAGGAAATAGTCTTTGAACGTTCACTCTATCTATCCCCTTCATCATTTTATAAACCTCTATTAAGTCTCCCCTCAGCCTCCTCCGCTCCAGAGAGAACAGCCCTAGCTCCCTCAACCTTTCCTCATAAGACCTACCCTCCAAACCAGGCAGCATCCTGGTAAATCTCCTCTGCACTCTTTCCAGTGCTTCCACATCCTTCTTATAGTGAGGTGACCAGAACTGCACACAATATTCCAAATGTGGTCTCGCCAAGGTCCCGTACAGTTGCAGCATAACCCCACGGCTCTTAAACTCCAACCCCCTGTTAATAAAAGCTAACACACTATAGGCCGCCTTCACAGCTCTATCCACTTGAGTGGCAACCTGCAGAGATCTGTGGATATGGACCCCAAGATCACTCTGTTCCTCCACAGTCTTCAGAACCCAACTTTGACCCTGTAATCCACATTTAAATTAGTCCTACCAAAATGAATGACCTCACATTTATCAGGGTTAAACTCCATTTGCCATTTTTCAGCCCAGCTTTGCATCCTATCTATGTCTCTTTGCAGCCTACAACAGCCCTCCACCTCATCCACTACTCTACCAATTTTGGTGTCATCAGCAAATTTACTGATCCACCCTTCAGCCCCCTCCTCTAAGTCATTAATAAAAATCACAAAGAGCAGAGGACCAAGCACTGATCCCTGTGGCACTCCGCTAGCAACCTGCCTCCAGTCCGAAAATTTTCCATCCACCACCACCCTCTGTCTTCGATCAGATAGCCAGTTACCTATCCAATCGGCCAACTTTCCCTCTATCCCACACCTCCTTACTTTCATCATAAGCCGACCATGGGGGACCTTATCAAACGCCTTACTAAAATCCATGTATATGACATCAACTGCCCTACCTTCATCAACACACTTAGTTACCTCCTCAAAAAATTCAATCAAATTTGTGAGGCACGACTTGCCCTTCACGAATCCGTGCTGACTATCCCGGATTAATCCGCATCTTTCTAAATGATTGTAAATCCCATCCCTAAGGACCTTTTCCATCAATTTACCAACCACCGAAGTAAGACTAACTGGTCTATAATTACCAGGGTCATTTCTATTCCCTTTCTTAAACAGAGGAACAACATTCGCCACTCTCCAGTCCTCTGGCACCATCCCCGTGGACAGTGAGGATCCAAAGATCAAAGCCAAAGGCTCTGCAATCTCATCCCTTGCCTCCCAAAGAATCCTAGGATATATTTCATCAGGCCCAGGGGACTTATCGACCTTCAGTTTATTCAAAACTGCCAGTACATCCTCCCTCCGAACATCTATTTCCTCCAGCCTATTAGCCTGTAACACCTTCTCTTCCTCAAAAACACGGCCCCTCTCCTTGGTAAACACGGCCCCTCTCCTTGGTGAACACTGAAGAAAAGTATTCATTCATCACCTCGCCTATCTCTACTGACTCCATACACAAGTTCCCACTACTGTCCTTGACCGGCCCTAACCTCACCCTGGTCATTCTTTTATTCCTCACATAAGAGTAAAAAGCCTTGGGGTTTTCCTTGATCCGACCCGCCAAGGACTTCTCATGTCCCCTCCTAGCTCTCCTAAGCCCCTTTTTCAGCTGATTCCTTGCTAACTTGTAACCCTCAATCGAGCCATCTGAACCTTGGTTCCTCATCCCTACATAAGCTTCACAAGACATTCCACCTCTTTCGTGAACCATGGTTCCCTCACTCACTTATGCCCCTTTATTTTGTAGGCTGTGAATTTAAAGTAAAGTTTAATTCTGTTTAATTTATTCTTTATTTCGTGTTAAGCAAAGTGGTCAGAAAACTCTCTCTGCAGTAGTTTATTATTTTAATATTTTATCATGTTGCAGCTGAATATTGATAAGTAGCCAATGCAGTTTAGTTGTTCATCTTTTATGTGCATTGGAGTCTTTTGTATAACCACCTGCTCTCTAATCATTCCTTGGTGTGTCCTGTTTTCTTTTCTCTGAACAGCCTCCAATATGTTTATCTCTCGAAATGTGATTATAAATTGTACATGGTACCCCAAATATGATTTTACTACGAGTTGTACATCCTCAGCCAAGTCTCTTGATTTTCACTTCACTGTTCTGATTTTGTATTAAAATGCTCTATTTAATTTTTAAAATTCCTCCTTGTCTTAATGATGAGCCACATTGTCGCTACATTGAAAACGACAAGACTACTATCTGTCCCTTTTATAAAGCTTCTTTGCACTAATTCTTTGTGTTGTGTATGTATCACTTTTTCTCTCACTGTATTTAACTTTTGCTATTAAACTTGTCAGTATGAAATTTAGTTTACCTTGTTATCTGTCTAATTAGATTAAAAATATTTTATCTTTCTGCAAAATATTGAAGACGAGTATTTTTAAAGCATGTGTATTAGTAGACTTTGGACAATCTGTTTTCCATCTATTTTAAATCCAATGTAGAAGACTTTTGTTAGATCACTGACCTTTAACTACAGTGCTCTACTATATAGGAGGCAGTAAATGTATGTTTTTCATCCAAATATACCGTTCACTAATGTCTCACACCATAATCATTATTACTTGAATTGCATTTATTGTGCGTACATAGCTTTTGTAATCTGATATTTGGAATTTACCAAATAATGCACAAAGTGACAACAATGGACTTTTTGAGCTTTTGGTAAAAGTGATATCCAAAATCATCGCATGTAAAACATACAAATACAAAATAGGGAACTGGATTATTGGCTGCACCAATTATTCATGTGCAATTGAATTGTGTTTCTTGCACTAACCACTAATATGAATGTTGCTGAGATGAGTGGCTACCAATTTCAAGTATTAACAGGTTACGTGCAGTCATGGAGAGAAAGATATGATGCTAAAATATGCTTTAAATTATCTGGGGGCAATTAGTAACACTGGAGCACTAGTCTGTGAATTAGAAAGTAATTTGCCACAACTCTGCTAGCAAAGCTGTGATCTGGCTAGCAGTTTTAATGAATATGATATGGTCTTGCAACTATAAATGGCATTTTGTGAAGGAAATGACTTATACAAAATGGTTACAAAGTTTTCTTTGCCACAAGGTGCTGACCACTTTTTAAAGAAATGAGCTATATCTCATATTTTCAGAACTGAAATGTTGCATGAATTTCAAATTTAAGCTACTAATTTCTGTCTCTTGGATTCCACTTTGGAACACAGGAATGGATATACAGGACTTGAAAATACATTTTGGGCAACCTGGCTGGTTCAAGAATTCAACAAGCAGTTCATTGCTAATAAACTGCTTTTCTTAACAAATGTATGTCCAGCAGGAATTTTGTCTTGTCAGATGTGTGTGACGTAATTTTTAAATTGCCTTTCTATAACGATGAAGAATTCTATTGGCTTTAAAGTTGATATTGTCCTCAGAGAGAGTTCATTTTTGGAGCCTTCGGTTTAAATTGTAGTTGCCACTAGAGGGTGCTGCAATTACACTATTGAACCAAGCAGCTGGCGTTCATACAAAACATTCTGGAGTTGTTTTAATTCTTGTTTGAGCTAGAGCATAGGACTGGGTCATAATGAATTTGTAAAGACTTTTGTTTACTATCGATTTCCCTCATCATATTTTGAGTGAGTTATTTACTGGAAAATACAGACTGGGAAAGTCTAAGACCCTAATTTTCACTGAGTGTTTTTGACACTGTGGAATCAGTAATATCCAGATAACAAAGGAATATTTACCATGATCTGGACGTGACTGTCTCGTTGAATATTGCAATGTCAGATTACAACTTCAAAGCTTTAGAGAAATGAAGTAAAATCAAGTCACCCAAAAACTCATTCACAAAAATTTACATCGAATATTTACCACAAAGAATTTTTCACACCTGCTGTGTTTTGCAGGTTAACATTTTGTCTGGTTATTATTCTTCTTGGATAGCTCATGAGGGTAGGTCTTGTTGAGAAAATATTTTCCAAATGCAATCAATTTTGTGTGAAGTGCAATCAATTTTTTTTTGTTTTCTCACATGGTAAATATTACCCTTTTCTTCAAGTTTCCAGCTGGGGGATCATTCAGCATGGTAACAAACCAACTTCATTAGCTTTTTGAAGCAATTTGATTTGATTTAGCGTCCCCTTTTATTTGTAGCTCTTACTAATTGTTGAATTAGTTTTCCCATCGCTGTTGCTGATCAAAAGTGCATAAACTTCAATTTTCTTTAAGCTAATGTTTGATATGAAAACATTTTATGATGTTTATTTTGGACTTTGAAAAAGAACAGTTGTGGAACTTGAATGCATCCATGGTATTTTGCTTACTTTAGTTGTAGGACTTGACTTTTTTCATTTTATACTAAAAATGTGAAATATGTTTGTAGTTTGGAGGTATGCAGGTGTGGTAGGTAAGGACATGTCATGTTGCATACGCAATCAAAATAAATACTTCTGTAATATTGTACATGCTGGTTATACAATTTGCACAATTACGTGCATTTTGAATGTCTCGATGCATGCATGCAGATTTATCTCTTTAATGTGGCTCAGATTTCATATTCTTGAGGCCATGGCTAAAAATATTTTCCAAACTTTTTTGAGGGCTATGTTTTTCTTTAACCCATTGCATGTAAAAAAAAACTTGAAAATTTATACATGCATTAATTATTTCACAATGTGGTGTTAAATTTTCAAGAGTATTTTAATGATTTAGCAACATCAATAACAATTTTTATTCATATCAAACCACATTTGTAATGCAATGTGAAACCAACTTTAGTGAAACTTTTGAAATACTCAACTTATTCATCGGCAAGGTTTCACACTCAGCTATTAGCAGAGAATTAATCAGATTCGTTGAGGTTGGAACAATGGCTAGTATTAAAAGTTGGGCAGCTACCACACACTAAACTTCAAAGTTTACTTTTTTATCTATGGACTCTATAAAATGAAACCTATCTTTTGTCCTTAAACTGAATAGAGATGAACAGCCTTATCCTCTCATCCTGATCAGGTTTGTTGATCCCTATGGCTGAAATGATTGAATTGTCAAAGAGGTGGATAAGAGGAGGCCAAGATTGCTTCTCGTAACTGGGCATCAAACCATTCCAATGTAAAGTGCGAATGCACCTTCTAAAAATCAATGTATTACTAATTTACCATGCACGAACACAGAATTTCTTCTAGGGTAATTTGTCACTTGGAAGTTAGTTTGTCTTGTTTGTCTACCTAATTTATTCTACTATGCTTTGTACATATATCGTGAACAGAAAAAGCTACAATTTACATGAAATGTTAATGCAAAATTGATCATTTGTACTATAGATTGAGGAGTACAAGTCAACCTGGCATGTAAGAAGATACAATCTTTTTTTCAGTGCCAAAAATCATGTTTAGGCCAATACTTGCCATTTAAGTCAACCCCCTGTGTTCAGCTTAAAAATAGCACTACTTGCTTGAGAAATTGGCCTCAATTTTTCACCTCAAGTGCATGTTTTACGAATCTTATCAGTCACATAAGGGATCAAGCAGGTGACATGGGTCGTGTTTCCAAGATGATGTGTGGGAATTTAAGACATGCCCATAGAGAGCAGACGATATGTGCAAACAGAAGTGAAAAAAGAGTGAAATACAAAGCTGGTTTTCAGCTAAAATTTGTAATATTTGCTAACTCATCAAATAACTTTGCAGCGAGGGAATTTGGCCTCCGTGAAAAACTGGGTCAAGCATGGAAGAAGAGATCAACTCTGAAGAAGATGCCCAAGAAAAACTGGGACATGCAAACTGGGACCAAGTGCTTGTCTAATCTTGAGAACCATGTACTGGAATAGATCCTTGAAAATCGTTCATGGTTACATTGCCACCAGAAACACAGTGCATATGCATGCAATTAAGTTTGCCCAATCAAGCCCTGAATCCAGCAAAGATTTCAGAGCAACAGTTAGTTGGTGTAGTTACTTTATGGAGTGAAAATATCCAGCGTTGCAGCAGAAGACCAAGACATTGATTTCAAAAGTACTTTGCCTTGAATGCCAAAGACAATGGGCCCGATTTTACCATTTTGATTGTAAGTGCTGGGCGGACTTGAATCTGGGAGTGGTTCAGATCCGACTTTTAGACCTGTTTTCTGGTGCACGCCACCAGAAAAAATATCAGTGATTCTGAATCACGCTGCACAAGCCTGTGGGCGAAACCCCTCTTTGATTGGCGACCCCAAACTGCGCAGGCTCACAAAAAAAGATAGAATGCTGCTCCCCTACAACATCGTGCCCGGGCCAGATAATGCCTCCCCCTGGCCCCCACAGACATTGCCTCACCCCCACAACATTACTGACCACCCTATCCCATCACCTGCCCGCAACCCAGACCAATCGTGCCCCCCCGGCCCCCCCAGGGCTGCCTGCAGCTGATCTGCCCCAACGAGGGGCAGTTCCATTTAAAAACCCAAGAATGGACAGGCAGGCAGGCATTCCTGCACAATGCGAGGCAGCCTCTCTCTCTCTCTCTCTCTCTCTCTCTCTCTCTCTCTCCCCCCCCCCCCCCCCCCCCCCCCCCCCCCCTTCCCCCCACCAGGGCATCTCGGGCAGCAGGATGAAGAGGTATCTCGGGCAGCAGGATGAAGAGGGTGTCGTGGGAACAACCTAAACATCTGGACGTCGGCCAGGGCCCTCTAGGTCCAGGGCCTCCAGAGGACGCCCGCCACACGCATCACAGGCAATTGGACAAGGTAGACAGCTTGCCCCCTCCACCTCCGATGTACATTCTGGGGAGTCACTGAGACATAGTGGTAGGCCACGTAAGGTTAGGAAGTTGTAGTTGCACTGAGATGGCACGGGTGAAGGGCTGCGCTAGTTAGAACGATATTTAAGCATGATAATGTTTTCTGTTTAAAAGTTTTTAAAGCACCTTCATTGTAAATAAATGTTTTTTCACCACCCACCTGTGACTAATTTCTTTCGATTATCAATCCTCTTCCATTGATGATCACCTGAGGGATGCTTCATGTTGATGTCAGTTGGGGAGGCCCCTCAATGCTGTGTCACTAAGAAAAGGGAGGCATTGGTTCCCCAGACCTCACAAGCGATCCCCACCCGGCCCAGGGCCCTGTATGGGGGTTTCAGATCCCTTATCCATTACACAGATGTGGGCCCAGATGCCAGTATGTATGCAGAGCTCAGGTAGGAGTCAGACTAGATTGCACCAGGGTGTCATCATAATCACCCTCCAGCCTGCCAAAAAACTTGCTAACACAGAGTAACCAGCCCCACCACTCTGGTGTGACAATGTGCGGGATATAGAAGGAATTTGGGGGGTGGGGGATGGAACCCACAGACACAAACCCTTAGCGAGTGAACCGCCGAGTTATCAGGGCCTCCCTTGCTGCCCTCGCATGCCTCATTTGGGCTGCCAGCCCTCGAGCGCCTGCTTGGTGTTCCTCGGTGTGCTCTTCCTCCTCCTTCCTCCTCCTGCTGGTCATCCTCCCCAGCGACAGCCAGCTGGTCAGCCTCCACATCATCCTCCTCCTCCAAGAGGTCACCTCTCTGTAGAGCCAGATTGTGCAAGGCACAGCACACGACCACTATGCGGGAACAGATCACTGGGCTGTATTGGAGGGCCCTGCCAGATCGGTCCAGGCACCGGAATTGCATCTTGAGCTCTGTGCACCTCTCCACTATCGAGCGGGTGGCTACATGGGCCTCATTATAGTGGGTCTCTGCCTCAGACATAGGCGTCCGCACAGGCATCGACATCCATCTCCGAAGCGGGTAACCCATATCACTCAGGAGCCAACCTTGCTGCCTGGTCTCCTCCTCGAATGCCTCCAGATTGTCCGAGCTCCTGACAATGAAGCTGTCATGTATGCTGCCTGGATGTCTGACGCAGACGTGCATGATGGTCATATTATTGTTGCACACTAGCTGAACGTTCAGGGAGTGGAACCCCTTCTTATTTACAAATCTTTGTGGATTCTGTAGGGGGGCCTTGAGGGCAATGTGTGTGCAGTCGATTGCTTCCTGCACATTAGGCATCCCCACAATGGCTGCGAACCCTGCAGCCCGGGCTTCCTGCTGTGCCTGTTCCAGGTTGAAGTTGATGAACTGGCCAGCCCGGGCATACAGGGCTGCAGTGACCTGCCTCACACGGGTGTGCATGGCAGATTGGGAGATGCCACAGACATCTCTGCTCCTTCTTCTCTCTCTCTCTCTCTCTCTCTCTCTCTCCCCCCCCCCCCCCCCCCCCCCCCCCCCGGTCTCTCGGTGCCAGGTCCTGCAATGTGTTGCACAGTCTCCTTTCGGAGACATTGGCGGTACACTGCCTGACATCTACTCGAAGGATACTTGTGCATGGAACTGCCGGGGTCTCTGCTCACCCTTTCTCCGACGCCTCCTCCCCCTCCCTCCCACCCGGATGAATGGCGGCTACCTTGTGCCTCTGGTCCTGGAAGTGGTAAGGCCCAGGCCTCATGTGCCCACAATTCTTCCTCCTGCTCCTCCTCCTCAGCTCCAGCAGCAACCAAAAGATCAGCTAAATCTATTGGTTGCATAGAAAAAGCCATGTTGTCACTCTAAAGGTTGGGGGTGGGATGGGGAAGATGGAGAGGAACACATGTAAAGGTTATGGAATGCTGCTTGCCCCCAGCACATCAAGAGTCACTGTCCATATGCCCCAATTCCCCCAGCCACATGCTCCCCACAATCACAGCACCCCCCCCAATTCCCCCAGCCACATGCTCCTCACAATCACAGCACCCCCCCCAAATTCCCCCAGCCACATGCTCCCCACAATTACAGCACTCCCCCAGCCACATGCTCCCCACAATTACAGCTCCTTGCAAAGTTGAGAGGTTGCAGCAGTGCAATTTGCAAGAGCTTTGTGCACACCCTTCAGCTGGAAGTGAGCTGAGTGCACTAGGACCCAGCAGCACCGCAAGACCCGTGGTCAGTACTGAGACCCGGGTCCGTGCTGCAAGTCGGACATCGGAGACCCTGCAGTACAACAGCACCCCCCCCCACTCCCCCACACACTCGTAGAGCCGCCACCGACCCACAACAGAAATGGCTGCAACAACAGGACACCCGAGAATAGCAGAGAGCTGTCGGACGCTATGCACTTAACCTCCTCACTAACCCTCACTGATGGAGCGTCCGAATCGGACTCTTATTGAGCATGTCTGATTCGTGCCGATTCCCAATTGGTGAACGCAGTGGTAAAGGGGGAAGTACTGGTAAAGTTGGGTGTCCAGTCTATTAATTCAATTTAAATGCATTCAAATGCCCATTTTGGCTCTGATCGTGGCCATTTTAGGCGCTTGGTAAAGGGGGAATGGGCGTGGAGGCAGTCGCGGATCACGCTACTTGCCTCATGCCCCACTTTACCAAGTTTTCGTGTCCAAAAACGGGCGCAACTTGATGGTAAAATCGGGCCTAATGAATTTGACATGTTTTAGTTTTTATTGTGTTTAAATGTATCCTTGTGGAATTCATTAATTAAATTATGCTGTGTTGATTTAATTTGGATTACCAGTCTTAATTATAAAAGGCGATCACCGACCCTGCTGGTTCTCTCTTAATATTCAGCGCGTAAGTAGACCCCCATTTTCTTTGAAGCTTCAAAGGTCAAATGGTATTTCTTAATGGACTAGTTATGACAACAGTGTACAGTGGAAAGAGCTCTGGTTTATAAAGCCATAATCTGTTCCCACAACCCTGCAACACATTTTCATTTATGAACCTAACCAAATTAATCTTGAATTAATTTGGACAGCTGCTGCCCTAACCAAAAATCTTAAGCGGTTTCCAGAGCACCTCAACTTTAGGAAAATAAGTTTATCTTGCACACCAGCTTAATTTCCTTGTGTTTGATCTTCTATCCATAAGCCTTCCAGTCTGCTTCCTTATACCTTGCCCGTCCTTTCGTAATTTTAGACACTTCTATCATATTTCACCTCATCGTTATTCTCACAAAAAGGCCCAGTCCTTAGATCTGCTTTTATTTCTACTTCCTCATATCTGGTAGCATCCTGGTTAGTGAATCTGTGTTGTGCCTTTTGGTCTCAAAATCCTTCCTACAGTGCAGAGTTTAATACTGGATGCAATTCTGTCATTGAAATAGGGCCATTTTAGTACAATTTTGAGTGCATTGGGAGAGACGAGAACCAGGGGACGCAGTTTAAGGATAAGAGGTCTACCATTAAAGACGGAGATGAGAATTTTTTTTCCAAAAATGTAATTTGTATATATCTTCCACAGAAAGCAGTGGGGGCTGATCATTCAATTTATTCAAGGCAGATTTAAACAAATTTTTGATGGAGAAGTGAGTCGAGGGTTATGGACAGAGGCAGACAGCAAAGTGGAGTTGACATCACAGCCAGTGCTTATTGAATGGCGGGACAGGCTTGAAAGGCAGAATGGCCACCTATTGTTTCCAAGTCCTATGTTCCATTTCGTGGCAAATCACCGATTAGGACTAAAGCAGAAACTCTTGGCTATGTGAGAAAATATTCAAGTAGTTAATTTATTCTTCATGGTATTGCTAGAGAACAGACAAACCATATCAGAATAAATTGATGTAAAATAGTTCTGCTTAACAGAATTGAGAAGTAGCAAGCCATGCATTAATGTTTTGACAACATTAATGAAGTTAAAAAATTATACTTGAGCTGAAATTGAATCGAAATTGTAAAGTATCTACTTTTTACTGTAGTGTCATCAAAAAGATTGCATACTCTGAATTATTTCAGCAGTTCGATGTTCTAACAAAACTGAGCTGTTGCTCAATTGGTAGCACTCTTGGCTCTTAGTTGCAAGATCCTGGGTTCAAATCCCACTTCAGAGCTTGAGTACAAAATTCAAGCTTGTCACTCTAGTGCAGTAGATGGTCTGCTGAAGGTGCTGTCTTTTGGATGAATGGTCAGATGGATGTCACAGATCACGTGGCACCATATGGAAGAAGTTTGGGTGAATACTTGGCCGAAACTACCAACTCGCCCGCCACGGAATTGGCATGGGCGAGGGTCCGACAATGGAAATCTCTGTTGACCTTGGGCAGGAATTTCCAGTCTCGCCTGAGCATGGCTTTAAAATCCTGCCCCTTGTGTCTTAATAGTTATCCCTCAATCAACATCACACATCTGGACGTTATAACACTGGAAGTTAGCTGTGCACATATTGCTTAGTGTTTCCTACATTGCAGCAGAACCGACATGAATTTGATTATCAGTGAAACACTTTGAGATATCCAGTAGTCATGAAAAGCGCTATATAAACGCAAGTTTTTTTTCTAAACCTCAATCAGATCATATATTTAGAGTTTTTGCGAAATAGTGCAGTTTGATTACAATTTAATTTGAATAGATGAGTGTTATGCTGTACTTGTAGATATTTTTCAGTTGTAGCTGTTTATCAACATCTAGCAACAATTTGATCTTTTATTTCCTACAGTCTGCTTTAATTAGTTGAACTAAACCTCTGTAGCTGGCATTCTATTGAAAGGCAGCGTCTCTTATCCTACTTGAGTATCTGATAGCTTGAATCATTCCTGCATTAAAAAGTTGTTGGTTTGAGCTGCATGCCAATAATTTGTACTTGTGGTCGACAGACATTGTGAGAAAGAAACTAAGCATATTCCCTTTAAAAGTGCTTATAAACAGCACGCAATTCCAGAACATTTAGAGAGTACAAATCGTTACTGTTTGACTCTGGTCCTATAATGTTGTCCCTAGACCCTTTGAAGATTAGTCAACCCAGCTTCATCAGGGGTGTACGTTTTGTGTACCTTTCTTTAATCTCAGTAATGTGTGGTCAAACCCACCACCTGTCGTTTATTGTACTTTTTATCAACTTGTGCATTATGCAAGCTTAGCAGTTGGTTAATATGTAGTTGTTAGAAAATATTCCAGGATATGTTGAATCAGTTGCATCTTTATTAATTTACTATTGATATTTAAACCTCTAATCATAAAAGCATGAGCTGCCCTTTCTTTGGTGTAATTGCTTCTTTAATGCAGTGGCCATAGCCAAGCAAGATAAGATCTTCATCTCTAGGCATCTCCACGGGCCTCCTAAGTTGCTCTTAATTAGCTAACAGGTGTGTACTATAGAGCTTTTGAAGTGGATGATATTTCCTTATCAAAATCTAATGACCTGACTGAAATTCAAAACACCATACTGTGAGAAATAAATCATGTGTCAGCTGAACTTGTTATTGTACCCTGATCTGTTAAGTCACATGAAATAAATACTTCCCACGACCAGGCAATCTGGCTTTCAGTAGATGGTGTACTTTTTTTTTTGAGCACTAGCTTTGAGGAAATGATGCAGCTGACTTGCATGGGGTAGCTACTCACTACAAATTCTGTGCAAAGCTTTCTGTTTTGGTATCTTATTTTACAGCTGCAATCAATCTACCATATGGTTTCAGTCTGCTTGATATGCAGATAAACTGAGTCAGAGTCATGCAGCACAGAAAAGGCCCTTCAGCCCATCGAGTCTACACCGACAATAAGTCCCACTAAAGGCGCGTTAATCCCATCTTCCTGCACTTGTCCCATATCCTTTAATGTTATGATATTTCAAGCACTCATCCAAATATTCTTTAAAGGTTGTAAGTTTTCTGGCCTCAATTACCTTGTAAGAAGTTTAACAACACCAGGTTAAAGTCCAACAGGTTTATTTGGTAGCAAAAGCCACACAGGCTTTCGGAGCTCCAAGCCCCTTCTTCAGGTGAGTGGGAATTCTGTTCACAAACAGGGCATATAAAGACACAGACTCAATTTACATGAATAATGGTTAGAATGCGAATACTTACAGCTAATCAAGTCTTTAAGATACAAACAACGTGAGTGGAGAGAGCATCAAGACAGGCTAAAAAGATGTGTATTGTCTCCAGACAAGACAGCCAGTGAAACTCTGCAGGTCCAGGCAAGCTGTGGGGGTTACAAATAGTGTGACATGAACCCAATATCCCGGTTGAGGCCATCCTCGTGTGTGCAGAACTTGGCTATCAGTTTCTGCTCAGCGACTCTGCGCCGTCGTGTGTCGTGAAGACTTGATCTTAAAGACTTGATTAGCTGTAAGTATTCGCTTGATTATCTTAAAGACTTGATTAGCTGTAAGTATTTGCATTCCAACCATTATTGCTGTAAATTGAGTCTGTATCTTTATATGCCCTGTTTGTGAACAGAATTCCCACTCACCTGAAGAAGGAGCTTGGAGCTCCGAAAGCTTGTGTGGCTTTTGCTACCAATAAACCTGTTGGACTTTAACCTGGTGTTGTTAAACTTCTTACTGTGTTTACCCCAGTCCAACGCCGGCACCTCCACATCTCAATTACCTTCCCAGGCAGTGCATTCCAGATTCCCACCACCCTCTGAATTTCTTACTCTCATCCCCTCTGAATCTCCTGCCCCTTACCCTAAAACTATTTTCCCCCAGCCTTCTCTGCTCAGCTTTCTAGTCTCTTCATAGTTCAAATGCTTCATCCCAGGCAACATCCTGGTGAACCTCCTCTGTGCCCCCTCTAGTGCTATCACATCCTTCCTACAGTGAGGTGATGACCAGAACTGTGTACAGTACTCTAGCTGTGTCCGAATCACTATTCTGTCCAACTTCAACATTACCTCCTTGCTCTTATAATCGATGACATTACTAATCAAACCAAGTGTCTCCTATGTCTTCGTAACTACCCTGTTCATCTGCTCCATCGCCTTCAGGGATTTGTGAGTAAGTACCCCAAAATCCATCTGTTTTTCTGAGCTTCTCAATGTCCTGTCACTCATTAAATACTCCCTCATCTTGTTTCTTCTTCCAAAGTGCATCTCCTTCAAAACACCATACAGTGAGAAAAAAATCACGTGTCAGCTGAACTCCAGAATTTCCAGAGATCAGTTTGATTGCTGCTATCCCTCTTTGCGTCAGCTCTTGTCCATCGAGTCTGTGTAACTACATGTTTTATTGTTGGACCCTGATCTGTTAAGTCACATGAAATAAATACTTCCCACGACCAGGCAATCTGGCTTTCAGTTAAAAGGTGTACTTTCTTTTGAGCACTAGCTTTGAGGAAACGATGCAGCTGACTTGCATGGGGTAGCTACACACTACTTTGAATTCTGTGCAAAGCTTTCTGTTTTGCTATCTTATTTTACAGTTGCAATCAATCTACCATATGGTTTCAGTCTGCTTGATATCAGGGTTGAATACCATCTGCCACTGCTCTGCCCATCTGACCAACCCACCTATATCTTCCTGTAACCTACAACCTTCTTCACTATTATCCACCCTACCAATCTTGGAGTCATCTGCAAACTTGCTTAACATTCCCCCCACATTTTCATCAATATCATCTGTGTATATAATCATAGAATCATAGAAACCCTACAGTGCAGAAAGAGGCCATTCGGCCCATCGAGTCTGCACCGACCACAATCCCACCCAGGCCCTATCCCCATATCCCCACATATTTACCCGCTAATCCCTCTAACCTACGCATCCCGGGACACTAAGGGGCAATTTAGCATGGCCAATTAAGCTAACCCGCACATCTTTGGATTGTGGGAGGAAACTGGAGCACCCGGAGGAAACCCACGCAGACACAGGAAGAATGTGCAAACTCCACACAGACAGTGACCCAAGCCGGGAATCGAACCCAGGTCCCTGGAGCTGTGAAGCAGCAGTGCTAACCACTGTGCTACCGTGCCGCCCTTTGGGTTTTCAATAAACAATAAGGGTCTCAGTACAGTTCCTTGTGTACACCACTGGACATTGACCTCCAGTCACTTGAACAGCTTTCAACCACTACCCTTTGTATCCTATTACTAGCCACTTTCTGATCCATCTCGCCAAGTTTCCCTGAATTCCATGTCCTTTTACCTTCTCAATCAGTCTCCATGTGGGCTCTTGTCAAAAGCTTTGCTAATATCCATATAATGTACACCAATTGAACTTCCCTCATCTACGTATTTGATCTCATGAATGTCCCAAGTTCAATCATAAATCTAACCTGAGTTGGATCTCATTATGGTCTTCCAAAGTTAGTTTAGCGTTCCTGAATTAGGAAGGAGGAAAATGAACCAGGGTGCCACTTCTTGATCAAAAGTCATCTTGAAAGCCTGGAGATATAGATGTTAGATGAGGACAGTATCAAACTTGTTTATAATATACCTGCATGGGAAATTAGTCTGCTGATCCAGACACAGTTCTGATCCAGACTTCCTGGCTTAGTGCATGAAAAATGACCACTTGAACAAGGTACAGCAGGATTCTTGATTCTCTTGGAGAAGTACCTACTTTGCTCATTTTCAATTTATGGCTTCATGCCCTATACCAGGACTTGACTCTATCATGAAGGCTGAAATCCCAAAGAAATCCTTGCAAATGGAGTTGGGAAATTACCATAGATAGGTAACACTGCATACCCTTGTGATTTAATTGTTAATGCAATGTACTAAAGAGGTTACAACAACTTGAATTTATATTGTAAAAATCCAGTAGGCTTCACAGGAGAATTATTAAACGCAATTTTTGTCACCAAACCGCATGAGGTATTTGGATGATAGACTTTAAAGATTGTCATAAAGGAAGTAAGGGCAAGACAGAAATGGAGAGATTTATGAAGTTAGTTTACTTATTAGTCACAAGTAGGCTTACATTAGTACTGTAATGAAGTTAATTATGGGGGGAATTCCAAAACTTGAAGCCTAGGTGGTTAAGGCACAGCCACTAATGATTGACAAATGGAAATTGGAGATGTGCAGGAAGGTAGAAGAATTGAAGGAGTTCATATGTCTCATAAGGTTGTAGATCTGGGGACAGTTTCAATAGTAGGGAGGGGCAAGAACATGTTGCTATATTATTAGGATAGAGGCTTATTATCACTTAACCCATGGAATTTAAAAGTTTATAGTAAGTCAGGAAATAGTATACTTGTATAATACTGAATGCTTGTAGATTTTAACTTTTGTTTATGAAACAACATACAATATAAATGTATTTCACAAGTTCAGTTATCTTACAGTAATTTCATACTGCTCTTATGTTCCTGTCTCTGCCTCCTGATACATGTATCTCACAAGCTGACTTAACCTACTTGCTGATTTTTTTTGAGACTGGTCCAAGGACACTGTTTTTCTGTGTCAGCATGATTGGCCCAATCTACTTGGCCCAAGTATAAATGCATTATTCTAACTACCTCCATGAGTTATACATGTCAATACAGAAATGTGCACAGTAGACGTAAATATAGTACTTTGCCATTGCATGTACACCAGTTTGCATTTACACTGTGCTAATATCAACTTTGCAGGAAGTTTGAGTGAACTTGGCTATGGGCCAAGTGTTGGTAAACGAGATTAGGTAGGTCAGGTATTTCCCATGTGTCGGTG
Source organism: Mustelus asterias (assembly GCF_964213995.1). NCBI lineage: Eukaryota > Metazoa > Chordata > Chondrichthyes > Carcharhiniformes > Triakidae > Mustelus > Mustelus asterias. Next base: position 129,166,999 of record NC_135802.1, read on the forward strand.
CTGACTCGATGGGCTAAAGGGCTGCTTCTGCACTCTGATTCTGTGGATATTTACCATTGACCATTGTAACTAGACTTAACAATGTAAAATTAATTGTAGGAAGTGGCACTGTTGAATTGTCAAGATTCGGTTTATGAATTTGTGATAACTTATAAATCACCCCAACTCTCTATAAATTTGGATCTTATTTGTTCTCACTGTTCAAGGTGCAAATTTAACCACATATGCATGTTTTGTAAATTTGAGAACTGGTTTACAGATAAAAACTGGAAAATAGTTCTAATAAGAAATAAAGCACCTAACTTTGCTCATGTCCAATGATGGGCCAAATGTTTAACATTTGTGGCAAGATGTGTGGCAAATTTTCAGGAGTTTTTTAGCATTATCGTTGTCACCAGGTCAGGTGCAAAGATAAGAATATAGACAGAAGATGCTGGAAATGCTTCAAGTCCATCAGCAATTGTAGCTGGGTTAGAGTTTCAGGTGCAAGAGCCTTTTTTAGTAAAGGTCTTTACCTGAAACCTGAACCGAGCTAGCATATTCCAGCTCTTTAATAGAGATTTCTAGCACTTGCAGTGTTTTATTTTTTTGTATTATTGGCAAGGTTGGCTGATAATGTATAAGGCACCTGGGAATAAGATACTCGAGTTCACACTGCGAAATAAATATGGCATTCTGCGACTAGATTGTTCAATGATAACAGCATTTGAATCGTGCTGTGTGTGTTACAGATTTTTGGGTCTAATACTTTGCCAGGTTCAATAACCACAAGTGAATCCTACACTTTTTATGTGCAACAGCTGACTCGCTGTACATTACCATCTCATATGATAACACTGCCCAGGAGATGTAATAGTGTATTTCCTTGATAAATTGGTACAATTTAAGCTTTTTATGGGCAAGGAAATAGACAAGCTGCGAAAAAAAGTTTTGGATTGGGGGAGAGCGGATTTTAGTAAAAGAAAGACAGGATTTGGCCATGGTAGACTGGGAACGGCTACTAATGGGAAAAGCTGCAGAAGAGCAGTGGGGGGCATTCAAAAGAGAAATGGGGAGGGTGCAAGCCCAGCATGTTCCCTATAAGGTGATAGGTAGGAATAACAAGCCCAGAGAGCCATGGATGACCAGAGATATTCAGGAAACAATAAGAAGGAAAAGAAAGATTTTAAAAAAATTACAAGGGGAGCAAATCAGTAGACGTTAGTGAGGTATAGAAAGTGCAGCATGGAGCTTAAGAAAGCAATTAGGAATGCAAAGAGGGGATATGAGCGAATTCTGTCTGGTGAAAGTAGGGAAAATCCCAAGATGTTCTATAAGTATATCAATGGGAAGAGGATAACCACGGAATGAGTAGGGCCCATTAAGGACCAAGGGGGTAGTCTGTGGGTGGAGCCAGAGGACATTGGTAGAGTGTTGAATGAATGTATGTTTCTAATGATTTCTAATGAATACTTCACATCTGTCTTCATCCAAGAGAATAAGGACGATGGTATGGAATTCAGGGAGAGAGACTGAGATTCTTGAGCAAATTGACAAAGGGAAGCTGTAGGAGGTGTTGGCAGCCTTAAAAGTGGACAAATCTCTAGGTCCAGATGAATTGTGCTCTCGGCTGCCGTGGAAGGCAAGGGAGGAGATTGCAGGGGCTCTGATCCAAATTTTCAATTCCTCTCTGGCCACGGGGGAGGTCAACACATTAAGAAGTCTAACAACGCCAGGTTAAAGTCCAACAGGTTTATTTGGTAGCAAAAGCCACTTTACCAAATAAACCTGTTGGACTTTGACCTGGTGTTGATAGGCTTCTAACTGTGTTTACCCCAGTCCAAAGCCGGCATCTCCACATCACGGGGGAGGTGCCAGATGACTGGGGAACAGCTAATGTGGTTCCATTATTTAAGAAGGGTTGTAGAGATAATCCAGGGAATTATAGACCAGAGAGTCTCACGACAGTGGTAGGGAAACTATTAGAGAAACTTCTGAAGGAGAGCATCTATCTCCACTTGGAGAGGCAAAGCTTGATCAGGGATGGTCAGCATGGCTTCGTCAGAGAGAGGTCATGCCTAACAAATTTGATTGAATTTTTTGAGGAGATGACCAGGTGTGTAGACAGGGGTAGTGCAGTTCATGTAGTTTATATGGATTTCAGCAAAACCTTTGACAAGGTCCCACATTGGAGACTTACTGTAAAGAAGGTAATTCACATGGGATACTGGGTAATTTGATAAAGTGAATTCATAATTGGCTCAGTTGTAGGAGACAGAAGATAATGACAGAAGGCTGCTTTAGTGACTGGAAGCCAGTGTCCAGTGGCGTACTACAGGGATCTGTGTTGGGCCCCTTATTATTTGTCATTTATATAAATTACATTGATGACTATGTGGGAGTGGGGGGGCGGGGTGGGGGGGGGGATTAGTAACTTCGTGGATGACACAAAGATTGGCCGGGTGGTTAACAGTGAGGCGGAGTGTCTTAGGCTTCAAGCAGATATAGATGGAATCGTCAAATGGACGGATAGGTGGCAGATAGAATTTAACCCTGAAAAGTGTGAGCTGATACACTTTGGAAGGAGGAATTTGACAAGAAAGTTTTCCATGAATGGTAGGACACTAGGAAGCTTTGTGGAACAAAGGGATCTTGGCGTATTTGTCCACAGATCTCTGAAAGTGGAAGAGCATGTTAGTAGGGTGGTGAAAAAGGCATATGGGATGCTTGCCTTTATCAATTGAGGCATAGATTACAAAAGCAGGGAAGTCATATTGGAGTTGTATAGAAATTTAGTGAGGCCACAGCTAGAGTACTGTGGAGTTCTGGTCACCACATTATCGGAAGGATGTAATTGCACTGGAGGGGGTGCAGAGGAGACTCACCAGGATGGGTGCCTGGGATGGAACATTTAAGTTATGAAGAGAGGTTGCGTAGGTTGTTTTCATTGGAGCAGAGGGGCAACCTGATCAAGGTGTAAAAGATTGAGAGACATGGAGAGAGTGGGTAAGGAGCTGTTCCCCTGAGTTGAAGGGTCAGTCACAAGGGGACATAGGTTCAAGGTGAGGGGCAGGAGGTTTAGGGAGGATGTGAGGAAAAACGTTTTTACCCAGAAGGTGGTGACTGTCTGGAATGCATTGCCTGGGAGGTTGATAAAGGCGGATTGCCTCACATCCTTTAAAAAGTATCTGGATGAACACTTGGCATATCAAAACATTCAGGGCTATGGGCCAAGTGCTGGCAGATGGAATTAGGTGGGAATTCAAGTGTTTCTAATGTCGGTGCGGACTCGATGGGCTGAAGGGCCTCTTCTACGCTGTATGATTAAACAAACTAGATACTTATGCCTTTGGCAAATACTTCAATGTTTTTTGAACGCAGGAGCTGAAATTGGCACACAGAATTATCTATCTATATATAATGTATGGAGAGAGAGAGAGAGCTGCACTGTGATGTTTTATGGAGATTGCCAAGTTGAAGAATAAGTATAGTTCATTTCAAAAGATAGAAACCACGAATAGTTTCAGGTTTCCTTGGTAATAAAGAGGTTAGAAATCAATTAAAGCTGAGGAGGGCCTTATTAGCACGGTAATAAAAGTGGAAAAACAAGTGGATTATGAAAAAATAAGGTTTAAGGAGAGGACAGACCATAAAGGAACAGAGAATAAAAAACTATTTACATATGGTTAGTTCGAAGAAACTGAGTAGCAGTAGTAGGAAGGTGTTTTACACAGTTTGGTTCTGGGGCCATCTCTGTTTACTGATTATTTGGATTTGGGGAATGCTGTTCAAATTTGTAACTGATACTGAAATAAGAGAGTTTTATGACTAGGGCTATTTCCTAATATGGAAGGTTTAATGGTCTTTTCTATCATGTATGTAACTTCTGTGGTGAGTAGTCTGATGTGGTAAGGTCGACAGAAAATTGGTTTATTTTGCAGAGAACAGATGACTGGATAAAAGGAGCAATTCTTTATTTCCTTATACTTCCCCAACAAATTTCCGATAAAAACACAAAACAAAATGTTGATTCTGAACAGCAGATAATATCCACATCTTATTTTATTTTTTTAACTCTATATCTTCTGTCAGGACACAAAGGTAGTTTTTAAGTAATATTTGTATTTGTAGGTATTAGAAGTGAGCTTGAAGCAAATTTCATCTTGTGTCTCTGTAAGAAGGGATTAAAACTTGAGTTGTTTCCATGCTAAACTAAGGTGCCTGCTTGTCTGTGGGTTTTGGTTTCATTTCAACTGCGCTTATGTTGCAATTAAAGTACAATGTGATAACAAATAGGGTTTAAAAAAAGATTAGGCTGTTGCTTAGCAACCAAGGGCCTACACTGAAAAGCATAAGCACTTGTGGTTTTGTTGGAACCAGGTATCTGAGAAGAAAGCAGCTCTCTCTCAAACTGCCAGAAGAGAGGCAGAACATTGGAGTAAGGGGCAGCAAGAAAGTACCAGAGGCTAACGAACACAGTTTTAGAAACCAGGGAATGAAAAGAGGAGTCCCAGAAAGACTGAAGTCAAAGGGACAAAGAACTGGAATCTAAAGAAGATACTGTTCATTGAAGTTAAAGAAAGGGGCAGAAAAAGGCTCTCAGTTAAAGATAGAGCTGAAAGGTACAGACCTGGTAAAGTCAGCTAGTGAGAAGCCAAACATCTGAAGTAATCCTGAGGGCGGTGACATCTCAACACAGCCTGTGAAGCAATAGTGTTCTATATTTTGGCTGAGTACCTGAGAGATTGTGTGGAAGCATGAATGCACGTGGCAATCGAAGGCAGAGGAATAGTGAAAGGAGAGATTGAAATCATGGAAGTGGATCCTTGGTGAAGACATCTGAATATTGTTTGGGAGAAGATTCCAAGGCTTGTTTCTTCAAGAGTGGCGTTTGGAAACACTTGTGTGGAAGTCAGAATTCCAGTGAGACCAGTTGGCTCACAGTGTGACAAGCATCTGGGGGGGGATTTGATGAGAAATCCACAGAAGGTGCATTGGATGGTGTCTGCCACTTAGTTTCAGAGTGTGATGTGTCTGACCACAGTTGGCTTACTGATTTGCAGGGGCAGCACCTCTGACAGTGCAGCACATCCTCAATACTGCACTGGTGTGTTGGGTAATTTTTGTACTCAAGCCCTGGATTCAGACTTGAATACAGAATCAAAGGCAAGAGCGCTATCCACTAAGGCATAGCTAACAGTGGTGGCCGTGTTCCATGCAAAGCTATGCAGCACGTTGAAGGTAGCTTCTTATGCGGTCCATAATGTTGACAATGCATCAACATTTGTTTGTGCATGCCCAACAGCCATTTTCTTGTCTCCTTCTTGAAGTCCTCATCTGAATCCTCTGCAGTAGAACTTGTGTGCAACTGTGCCCTCTGGGGAGTTGACACCCATGCAATCCTTTACTTGTGACTGGCCTGGCTGCAGTCCACTCTGGGGAGTTGATACCCATGCAATCCTTTATCCGTGACTGGTCTGGCTGCAGTCAGACTCACTATATGCAGATTCTGCCTCTACACTATCCTCTCAAGTTTGTGCAATGCTAATATCTACAAGTGTCATATTGCGTGAGAATGTTGTTTCTTCCTCGGTCTCCTCTTCATTTAGGACTTCAGTCTCCCTACATACTGCCTGGCCAGGCAACTGTTCAAGGGAAAGCATAAAAACATGACCACAGAATGGGGTGAAGCAGCAAGTGCATAGTTACACCATTATCAGATTGTAAATCATAGCAGATTGCACGATGAGGATGAAATAAGATTTGGGAAGGTGTATTAGGCAGGAATATACTGCCATCCTCTGGTTTCAGCCACAGCATTGACCGTGGCCTTGATTACTGCCACCCCAATCTTTTCCAGCACTGTCTCTTCCATAGGGATGAGTACATGCAGACGTGTATGCCCTTGTTGGTTCATTTCTGCTGCGGCCTACTATTGGTCACCTTGTCTTGTAAAAGAGAGGGAAGTATGTAATTGAATAGCTGTGTGTTTAGCTGATGTGCTCACCACAGTTGAATCACTACATGTATACCAACAGAGATGCAAGAGCACAGCTGCAAGTCACATTGTGAGAGAGGATTAAGTGAAGCTGTAAATACGATGTTTGCATCTTGGTTGATTTGAAATTGTTAGTCAAGTGAGTGGAACAGTATGAGACTAGTAGGTTAGGATATGGCTCATGAGGATACATTCGCTGACCTCGACAATTTGTATGAGGTCATTAAATTTCATTTTGTTGTGGCATCTTGGGTTCTTGGTCAGATTGCTGCAAAGTCTGCAATGGCTACCAGCTCCCATTGCCTTCTTAATATCTGTCTGTAAGACACCCGGTCCCCTGAAGGAAGAGGAGATCTCTCCAGTGCACTCTTGGTGGAACATCCAAGAACCTTGGAGTGCGCTCTTTGGCCTCGTCCCATTTATGTATTTCTGACGTACCATTTTTCCTTAATCAGTTCCTGCCATTGCTGCAACTGTTTAAGACCTCCATTCTGACTTTCTATCATGTAATGCAACTTGCCAAAGTGGTACAGGCTAGTCTTAAATGATACTACCTTCCATAAACTTCAACACCCTGCGGCAACATTCAGCAATATGTTCAGCGACAGGTTGCACACTATAATCACAACTAGCAGGCAGCACAAAGTTTGTTATGTTGCTCTGAACAAATGTGGTTAATGGTGCATTTTGATCCCTCTGCTTGCTTTTGGGGGTTATCCTATTTAACCTCCAGCTGTCATGCAACCTTTATAGACCTCATATTTTTCAATGTTTTTGATAATTGTAATTAATGACGTGGAATCTCACTAGAAACACCCATGCTGAGTCATGGGCTGGATTTTCAATCTGGGTTAGGACCTCAATTCCTGATGAGTTACAAGGGCAGGTTGTCATATGGAGATATGATGTTGTGGCTGTAACAGACATGGCTCAAAGGAGGTCAGGAATAGGTGTTAAATATCTCTGGATATGAGGTGTTCAGGAAAATAAGAACGGAAGAAAAGGTGAAGTATTGACAGTATTGATAAAGGAGAGCTTTGCAGTGCTGGAGAAAGAGGCTGTTACAGAGGGATCAAAGACAGAATCTATACGGCTAGAGCTCAGTAACAGGAAGTGCATTTACACTGCTCGGCCTAGTCTTTCAGCCATCAACTAGTGGAAAGGAAGTAGGGAAACAAGATATTAGAGAGGTGCAAAAAAATTATGGAGTATTTATGGGGGATTTTACTTATCCAAATATAGACTGGGATAGTGTAACGGGCTGAGGGGGGCTTCAGTTTCTAAAGTGTGTTCATGAAAATATTCTTCAGTATGTTCTCGTCCAACAAGGAAGGGAGGCTCTGTTAGATTTGCTTCTTGGAAATGAGGTGGGCCAAGTAGATCAAGTGTCAGTAGGAGAACATTTAGGCAGACAGTGACCATTGTCTCATACATTTTAGGCCAACTATAGAAAAGGGCAAAGAACAATCCAGAATAAGAAAAAATAACTCGGGGGGGGGGGGGGGGGGGGAGCCAACTTCTTGGAATCTGAGCCTAATAAATTGGAGTCAAAGGTGAGCAGGAAAATATTAGCTGAACAATGGGCTTCCTTCAAAGATGATATGATTTGGGCACAGTCAAGGTGTATTCCCTCAAAGGAAAGTTAGGGCAAACAAATCCAGAGTTCCCTGGATGACAAAGTAGATAAAAACTAAGGACATTAGGTGGATTGGCCATGCTAAATTGCCCCTTAGTGCCCCAAGATGTGTAGGTTAGGGGGTTGATTGGAAAACGGCTAATGTTACGCTGCTGTTTAAAAAAGGAAGGAGACAAAAGGCGGGTAACTATAGGCCGGTCAGCTTAACGTCTGTAGTAGGGAAAATGCTGGAATCCATTATTAAAGAGGAGATAGCAGGGCATCTGGATAGAAATGGTTCGATCAATCAGACGCAGCATGGATTCATGAGGGGAAAGTCGTGCTTGACGAACATGTTGGATTTTTATGAAGATGTGACTAGGGCGGTTGATGGAGGAGAACCGGTGGATGCGGTGTTTTTGGATTTCCAAAAGGCGTTTGATAAGGTGCCCCATAAAAGGCTGCTGAAGAAGATTAGGGCACACGGAGTTGGGGGTAGTGTGTTAAAGTGGATTGGGGACTGGCTATCTGACAGGAAGCAAAGAGTCAGAATAAATGGGTGTTTTTCCGGTTGGAGGAAGGTAACTAGTGGCGTGTCGCAGGGATCGGTACTCGGGCCGCAACTATTTACCATTTATATAGATGATCTGGAGGAGGGGACGGAGTGTAGGGTAACGAAGTTTGCAGACGACACAAAGATAAGTGGAAAAGTGAATCGTGTGGAGGACGGAGAAGATCTGCAGAGAGATTTGGACAGGCTGAGTGAGTGGGCGAGGATATGGCAAATGGAGTATAACGTTGATAAATGCGAGGTTATACACTTTGGAGGAAATAATAACAAATGGGATTACTATCTCAATGGAAACAAATTAAAACATGCTACCGTGCAAAGGGACCTGGGGGTCCTTGTGCATGAGACGCAAAAGCCCAGTCTGCAGGTACAACAGGTGATCAAGAAGGCAAATGGGATGTTGGCCTATATCGCGAGGGGGATAGAATATAAAAGCAGGGATGTCTTGATGCACCTGTACAGGGCATTGGTGAGGCCGCAGCTGGAATACTGTGTGCAGTATTGGTCCCCTTATATGAGGAAGGATATATTGGCATTGGAGGGAGTGCCGAGAAGGTTCACCAGGTTGATACCGGAGATGATGGGTTTGGATTATGAGGAGAGGCTGAGGAGATTGGGTTTGTACTCGTTGGAGTTTAGAAGGATGAGGGGGGATCTTATGGAGACTTATAAGATAATGCGGGGGCTGGATAGGGTGGAGGCGGAGAGATTCTTTCCACTTGGTAAGGAAGTTAAAACTAGAGGACACAGCCTCAAAATAAAGGGGGGTCGGTTTAAGACAGAGTTGAGGAGGAACTTCTTCTCCCAGAGGGTGGTGAATCTCTGGAATTCTCTGCCCACTGAGGTGGTGGAGGCTACCTCGCTGAATATGTTTAAAGCGCGGATGGATGGATTCCTGATCGGTAAGGGAATTAAGGGTTATGGGGATCAGGCGGGTAAGTGGTACTGATCCACGTCAGATCAGCCATGATCTTATTGAATGGCGGGGCAGGCTCGAGGGGCTAGATGGCCTACTCCTGCTCCTATTTCTTATGTTATGTGAGCGGGGTAAATACGCAGGCTAGTGGGTTGGGCCTGGGTAAGATGCTCTGTTGGAGAGTTGGTGCAGACTAAATGAGCTGACTGGCCTCCTTCTGCACTGTAGGGATTCTATGATAAAGAAGAAAAGGTGTGCTTATTATAGATGTCAAGTAGAAAATACCATTTGAGGCTGAATGTAGAAGGTTCAGAGGGGAGGTGAAGCAAAAGGGAGTACAAAAAGAGACTGACAGCTAGCATAAAAGTCCAGAAGTCTTCTGTCAGTGTTGACATACAAATTATAAAATGGTGGTAAAAGGAAGAGTAAGGTCTATTAGGGACCAAAAAGGACACTTACACATGGAGGCAGAGGACATTGCTGAGATGCTAAATTAATGCTTTGCATCTCTCTTTACAAAGGAATAAGATGTTACCGAGGACGTAGTGGAAGCTGAGTTGTTTCATCTGTACTTGAGGTTGATAAGGCACTGGGGCCAGATGAGATGCATCCGAAGATACTTTGGGCAGTGAGACTGAAACTTGTAGAAGCACTGGCCATAATTGTTCAGTCTTCCTTAGACTCAGGAGTGGTCCCAGAGGACTGGATAATTGCAAATGTTACACTAGTAGCTGTGAAGATAAACCTAGCAGTGAAGATAAACCTAGCAACAACAGCCAGTCAGCTTAACTTTGGTGGTGGGAAGAAATAATAATTCGGGGCAATATTAGTAGTCACATGAACAAATATGGGTTAATTAAGGAGAGCCAGAATTAATTTCTTAAGGGAAAATCATGTTTAACTTACTGGGGTTTTTAAAAAAGAGGTTACAGAGGGTTGGTGAGGGCAATGCTCTTGATGTGTATATGGACTTTCAAAAGAGATTTGATACAGTGCCATGCAAACTGTTCAAAGTTATAGCTCCACGGGATAAAAGGGACAGTAGAAACATGGATACGGAATTGGCTGAAGGACCGGTAACAGAGTAGTGGTTAATGAATATTTTCTGTTCTGGAGGAAGGTTTGTTGTGGAGCTCCCAGTGGTCAGAGTTGAATCTTTGCTTTTTCTGATCGTAAAATCCCTACAGTGCAGAAGGAGGCTATTTGGCCCATCGAGCCTGCACCAATAACAATCCCACCCAGCCCCGATCCCATAACCCACGTATTTACCCTGCGAATCCCCTAACTTACACATCTTGAGACACTAAGGGGCAATTTGACATGGCCAATCAATCTAACCTGCACATCTTTGGACTGTGGAAGGAAACCAGAACACCTGGAGGAAACCAACACAGACAGGGGGAGAATGCGCAAACTCCACAGTCACTCAAGGCCAGAAGTGAACTGGGTCCCTGGTGCTGTTAAGCGGCAGTGCTAACCACTGTGTCACCGTGCCACCCCTGATGTATATTAATGACCTAGACCTTGACATACAGGGCACAAGTTCAAACTTTGCGGGTGATACTAAACTTGGAAACATTATGAACAGTGAAGAACTTCAAAGATACATAGACAAGTTGGTGGAATGGATTGACAGATGAAGTTCAATGCAGAGAAGTATGAACTGATTTATTTTGTTAGGAACCAGGTGGAGAGACAATATAAAATAAGGGGTACAACTCTAAAGTGGGTGCAGGAACAAAGTGACCCGGGTGTATGTGTAAGTACGTAAATCATCGAAGGTGTTAGGACAGGTTCAGAGAGCAGTTAATAAAGCATACTGTCTCCTGGGGTTTATTAATAGGGGCACAGGATCTAAGAGCAAAGTGATTATGTTGAATTTGTATAAGTCACTAACTCGGCTCAGCTGCAGTATTGCGTCAAGTTCTGAGCGCCGTACCTTAGGAAGGATGTGAAGGCACTGGAAAGAATGCAGAAAAGATTGACAAGACTGGTTCCAGGGATGAGGAACTTCAATTATGAAGAAAGACTGGAGAAATTTAAGACTGCTTTCCTTAGAGAAAAGGGAATGCTGAACAGAGATTTGATAGAGGTATTCAAAATCATGAAGGTCTGGACAGATGGATAGGGAGAAGCTATTCCCACTCAATAAAGAATTGAGCACAAGAGAGCATAGTTTTAAAGTGATTAGTTAAAGAAGAAAAAGTGATGAAGCAAAATTCACTTGTGCAGCAAGTGGTTAGGTTTTGAAATGCCTGAGGGTGGTGAAGTTAGGTTCAATTGAAGCATTAAAAACGGAATTAGATGGTTATCAGAAAAGAATGAATGTGCAGTGTTATGGGGAGCAGGCTGGAAGGGGAATGATACCATGCAAAAAAGCTCAATCCGAGAGCTGGTGCAAACATGGGCCACATGGCCTTTTGCATCATAATAATTCTGTGAATTGAGCATAGTGCTCAAGTTGTACAATAATGTTGAAAGTGTTAACTTTCAGATGGGATGTTAACTGGAAGCCCAGTTTTTTTTTCTTTCCACTAGATGTAGAAGATCCTGCAGCATTTATTTGATGATATTGAGTGTCCTGACCAGCATTTACCTCTCAACCAGCACCCCAGAAAAACAAAAATTTCATTTCTGTTTGGGGGATCTTGAACTGTACAAATTGGCTCTGTGTTTCCTATATTACAGTAAGAGTTTTAACAACACCAGGTTAAAGTCCAACAGGTTTATTTGGTAGCAAATACCATTAGCTTTCGGAGCGCTGCTCCTTCGTCGAAGGAAGGAGCAGCGCTCCGAAAGCTAATGGTATTTGCTACCAAATAAACCTGTTGGACTTTAACCTGGTGTTGTTAAAACTCTTACTGTGTTCACCCCAGTCCAACGCCGGCATCTCCGCATCATTTCCTATGTTACAACAGTGACTACACCTCAGAAGTCTTTGTGGCAGCAAAGTGCATTGGGATGTCTTAAAAGTTATAAAAGAGGCTAAGCAAATTTGTTCTCATATTGTCTGAATCACACCAGTTAAGAAACCACATATATGCAATATTGTGAAAAGCTTAGATTGTAGCTGTATTTAATTTGTGAATTGCAATTCATTCAGTGCGTATAACCAAATCTCAGAAATCAGTTGGTATTTTCTGTTCCTATTCTTGGACATGACGGTATGTTACTCCTTTCAGTAGCACATGGATGTTGAGTGTATCTGCATGGATGCATTTCAGACACTGCAGGATTTGTTTTCCTCTGGCATTGCAGCCTTTCCAGAGTGAAGAATGAGCGAGCATGTTACTTTTCTGTGTACTCATTGTACCAGCCTGAAGGCAATACAACATAGAGCAGTCTCTTTTGATTTACAAATTAACAAACCATATCAAGTGGAAAATATTTAGTTGCACAATGTTTGATTCCCTTTTTATTAATAGCAGTTTAACCTGCCTTTGATTCTGATCAATATTTAAAAATTTGAATGTTCTCTAGTCAAATGTCTTTTTAAAAGAAACTAGAATTACATTTTATTAAATAAAAATGTGTTTATGTGCTTAAAAGAAGAATCTGCTAAATATGAACATTTATTTGCGTGCGCTTAGATGACTCTTGTTCAGAATGAGTATTGTAGAAAGTGTTTTTAAACTGCTGGGCGATAATTGGATTGAACAGACAACAATATGAGTAGCTAACGGGATGCTACAATTTGGACACAAGAAGCAAATTCCAAGATGTACAATCACTACAAGATTATGATGGAAAGCTGTAATCAGATTGTAAGAAGGATAAGGAGTGGGTTACAGGAATTATAGCAAACAAGGTAGCATATTAGAACAAGAATGAAAACATGTACATCTGTTGATGTTTTAGATAGTTTCATAAATTTAACCATTCAGCTCTTCAATATGCAAGTATTCTTTAGTACAAGGATGACAATATCGTTTTAAGAAAGGAGGATGATTGAAGAGCCTGGCTGCACATGAAAATAATAATGCCTCCAGGAGCTTCTGAATTTGCATGAATGACTAGCTCTTTGACAGAAATCAAATGTATCTTGAAAAGTCAACAGTAGCCACAACAATTACAGTGAAGCTAATCAAGATTGGTAGAAAAGCTTTAATTTCATGAGTTATCACGGGAAATACAGGTCAGGTTTCAGCCCCATAGAGAATTGTTTACACTGCATGACTTGAACTTTAACTGCCCTGTTTATGAGAGAACACTTCACCAGCCTGGCTAAATGCATGTGTTGGCCTATCTCCCAGAAGTATAAATGTTTAGATGGAGAGGAGACGCTCCTCCATTTATATTGAGATGAAATAGATTTAAAAATGCACAAGAGCCCAACAGATCCTCTGAGCATTTTGTACATAACACTACACTTGATCAACACTTTATATAGTATTGAATGGAGGCAGAGCAAGTCTACTGCCTCCATAGAGTGTCACTTTTCATTGTTACAGAGTCAGATTGGCCCCCAAATTCAGACTTGTACCAAGTTTGCTGTTGGTGCAAAGCTAGAAATTGCTTAACACAGCACTGCTGTATAAGATTTTTCAATTTGACACTGTGTGGATGGAGGCTGTTATTGCATTATCCCTTGCGAAAAATGTAAACTTATGGAATTGACTTTGTCTAATATAAGAAATTAGCTGAGCGATGACTGGCTCAACTCTTTATTCTATTAAATGCTTTCCAAAGCATAAGCAAGTTATGTCCAAGGTGTTTCAGAATAGACCTGCTTTATTCTTCAAAAGTGATAAGGCATCAATTAAAAAATAGTGTCTAAATATATGAACATTTTTCATCTATAAATTGCCTGCAATATTGGTGTTCCCATGTCATTTTGGAGTTTATTCTAGTAAAAGTATTCGTTTTGCAATTCTTCCAAACTAATGCAGTTGTAGAAGATGACCATTGACATTTCTAACTTGAAAACTATTGCAACAACTTTACTTCAGTGTTGGCCTTGATAACAGCCCTTTATAATTTTATTAACTACTCAAAGGAAGTATCCAAGAGTGAGATACTCTGGACTTGAGAATTCTGCCATTCAGTAAAAGTTGAATGCTCACTCCCTTCGTTTTGATGGGTCCATCGGGGAGTATATAAACACTGATGCCGACCAAAGCAGATAATCTGTGACCTGTATAATGCAGTGATATAGTACAATTGACTACTGTGACTGAGGAATAAAAAAGTAGCATTTAAATTCTTAAATGAATTCATAAGGCTGTACCTCATAAGAAATCTAACCTTTGATTTGGTATTCTTTCCCAAGGTGAACAGCAGAAAAATACCAGGGAGCAAGAAGTCACTTGCACCTGATGTTATATAAGTAGGTGGGTAGCCAAACTAAGGGAATGGAAGGAACTATTAAAGTATTTGTTCAGACAGATTGTTGACACAAAGCTCCTTGCCTCATTTCCTTGTACTGCTGTGCTGCCTAAAATTGTGTGGCAATGTCAGTAGAAAGTACAAGTCAAAGCTTGTTCATACCAACAAGCTGACATGGATGTAAATTAATATCATCGCTGATTTTGAAATTCATATGTGACCCTAAGATGCCATAGCGTACACCTAAGCAAATTACCAAGTCATAAAACTTGGGACACTGAACACAATTTTACTGCTCACCAAGTCCTGGGTAATTAGCACTTCATAGGAACATTGGACTCGGCCATCCAGCCCCTTGAACGTACTTCACCATTCAATTAGATCATAACTGAATATATGAAGAGCTATGAAGAAGATGTTTCACTTTCCTAGCACCATGCATTTATGTTGAAATTGGTACTGAACTATTTGATTTATAAAAACAATAGGGGCCTTTTAATGTCCAAGGCACTTCAAAGGAGGGTTACCAAGCACGATTTGACACTGAGCACATGAGGTATGAGCGCACATAACCAAAAGCTTCATCTAAGATGTATGTTTCAAGGAATGTTGCAAAGGAGTGGGAGGAGAAGTTTAGGGATGGAATTCCAATGCTTAGGAAATACAGTTGATTTCATAGCCATCAGTGGTGGAGTGATAAGTAAAACACTGAGAATGTTTCCACTTGTGAGAGAGACAAGAGTAAGGGGATACAGTTTAAAGACACAGAAGAGAAGAAATGTTTTCCCTTTGAGTGTTGTGAAACTTAGGAATTGTTTTTCCAAGAGAGTGGCGGAGGCAGGGTTATTGAATATTTTTTAAGGCAGAGGTAGATAGATTTTTGACTAAGAAGTGTCAAACGTTATTGATGGTAGGTGGAACATGGAGCTGAGGCCATTATCCGATCAGCGATGATTTTATTGAATGGTGGAGCAGGCTTGAGGGGTTGAATGATCTACTCCCAATTTGTATGTTTCAGACAGAGTAAATAGAAATAAATCATATCAGAAGGGTTGAGAACCAGAGGACACCAATATAACATGAATGGTAAAAGAACCATTGGCACATGAGGAAAAGTTTATTTACGCAGCAAATGATTAGGATCTGCAATGCACTGCCTGAGCATGTAGTGGAGGCAAATTGGTGCTTAGCTTTCAAAAGGGAATTGAATGGACTCCCGAATAGAAAATGCACGACTATGTGTAACGGGCAGAGAAATGGAAGTTGCTGTGGTAGTGAGTCAGCTTGGCGCTTTGTGCTGTGACCATTCTGTGATTTTGTGGTTTAAAATTGAGGATCTGGAAGAGGCCAGAATTGGAGCAGAAGACCTCAGGGTTCTGCAGCTGCAGGAAGCATCAGGAATGCAAAGGAGGTTTAAAGTTTATTTATTAAGTCACAAGTAAGGCTTACATTAACACTGCAATGAAGTTACTGTGAAATTTCCCTAGTCACCACAGTCTGGCACCTGTTTGATCGATGCACCTAACCAGCACGTCTTTCAGAATGTGAGAGGAAACCGGAGTACCCGAGGAAACCCACGCAGACACGGGGAGAACGTGCAAACTCCACACAAAGTGAGCCAAGCCGGGAATCGAACCCAGGTCCCTGGTGCTGTGAGGCAGCAGTGCTAACCACTGCTACCATGCCACCACATGGTATCCACATGGAGGGAGGCCGTGGAAGAATTTTAAAATCAAGGCATTGCTAGACCAGGAGTTAATGTAGGCCAGCAAGCGCAGGAGTGATGGATTAATGTTTGGATGTAAGGTGGAGGCTGGGAGAAGCAACGAATAGGTCGAGTCTCGAGGGAACATGAGGGTTTCAGTAGCAAGTGAGCTGAAATAGTGGTGAAGTTATGCGATGGAAATAGTTATGGTGCTGCAGTTAGAAATTTGAAATTATTTCTGAGGAAGTTCAATGATCTGTCAGCATGGAGTGAGCTTGAGTGATACTTTTCCCCCTACTAATAGAGTTTAGATTTGCATCAGCGTGAATATTTTATCTCTAATTCTGTGGTTTCCTTACTTCTATCGATACTGGGTCATCTTATTGTACAATTAGTATGAATTTAAAGAGTGTGGGGAAAGAACACGAGAATGAAATGAAATCCTTTGAGTTTACACAAATGTGATGGACCCCATTAACTTTTGTGTTGCAAAGTTTTAAATTATTATTTTAGTTAAATTAAAATTTAAATGACATCCTACATATGCATCTCACAGTGAGTCTTTGAGTAGGCAGATGAATGAGTAGGTATATATACATTGCAGTGTTTCATTTGCCTTGCTGTAAGTGTAGCGAGGTTTTGAGATTTATAATATCTTTTGGAATTTTAATTTGAAAAGTAGCTCGGGGCAAACAATTTAAAGGTGTTTATAATGTGGTTATCTGACTGCGACTTATTGCTGTAATTTTAGAAGATTTTTTTGTAAAAAAAGAATTGTCTGTAGAGACTTGACAGCAAGGAAGTCAGTTAAAGTTGTTAGGAATTCAGAAAAAAATTCTTTGCGATAAGTGGATCTTAGTGACTCATCAAACAAAAATGCCGCATGATAAGGAATATATCTGAAACATATATTCGAATTAAAATAACATTTTCACCCATGTATTTTTTCAATTTTTGAAACCGTGCTCTTCCTGTTCTACTCCACTGACCCATTGGGGAAAAACTGTGACAGGCTGCTCTATGACAGCTGTCATTGTTCTGTTTCTGTAATCCACTCGAGGCATTTTCTTCAGTCCAATGATGAAACAACCAACCAACGTTCCACGTCCAATTGTGAATGGTAGTGACAATTAAACAACTCACTGGAGGAGGAGGCTCCACAAATATCTCCATCCTTGATGATGGGGGAGCCCAACAGAAAGGTGCAAAAGACATTCTGAAGTATTTGCAACCATCTCAGGTCAGAGGTGCTGAGTGAATGATGCATATCTGCCTCCTCCTGAGGCCTCCAGCATCACAGATGCCTATCTTCAGTCAATTCGATTAATTTCACATGATAACAAGAAATGGCAGAAAACATTGGATACTGCAAAGGCTATGTCCCTGATGATATTCTGACAATAGCACTGACGACTTGTGTCCAAAACTAATTATGCCCCAGCCAAGCTGTTCCAGCGCAGCTACAAAACTGGCATCTACCCATCAATGTGGACAATTCCTAGGTATGTCCTGACCACAAAATGCAGGATAAATCTAACCCAGTCAATTACTGCCCCATCAGTCCTCTCTATCTCTATCTTCAGCAAAGTGATGGAAGGAGTTGTCAACCATGCTATCACACTTAAATAGCAATAACCGATCTGCTAATGTTCAGTTTGAGTTCAACCAGGGCTACTCAGCTTCTGAACATGTTACTGCCTTGATCCAAACATGGACAAAAGAGCTGAGTTCAAGAGGTGAGAGTGACAGCTGTTGACATCAAGGCAGCATTTGAGCAAGTATGGCATCGTGAAGTCCAAACCAAACTGAAGTCGATGGAAACCTGGGTGAAAACACTTCACTGTTTGGAGGTCAATCAGGCCAGTCCCAGGACATTACTGCAGGGGTTACTCAGGATAGTGTCCTATGTCCAACCATCGATGATGCTATAGATAAGAGAGCCCACCAATATCTCGACTTTCTCAGGAGGCTAAGGAAATACTTCATGTCCACTACGACTCTCTCTCCAATTTTTACAGATGCACCATAGAAAGCATCCGTTCTGAATGTATCACAGCTTGGTATGGCTGCTGCTCTGACCGAGACCACAATAAACTACAAAGGGTTGTGAACGTGGCTCAGTCCATTGTGCAAACCAGCCTCCCATCCATTGACTCCATCTACACTTCCCGCTGCATCAGAAAAACAGCCAACATAATCAAGGACCCCAAGCACCCCGGACATACTCTCTTTCACCTTCTTCCATTGGGAAAAATATACAAAAGCCTGAGATCACGTACCACCTGACTCAAGAACAGCTTATCTGCTGCCATCAGACCTACCATATATTAAGCTGATCTTTCTATACAGCCTGGCTAGGATTGTAACAAAATATTCTGCACTCTCTCCTTTCCTTCTCCCCTATGTACTCTATGAATAGTATGTTTTGTCTGTATAGTGCGCAAGAAACAATACTTTTCACTGTATCCCAATACATGTGACAATAAATCAAATCTTCCGCTGCTTCATCAATGACATTCCCTCCATCGTAAGGTTGGAAGTAGGGATGTTCGCTGATGATTGTACATTGTTCACAATACTGAAAGCCCTCGGATACTGGAAGTTATAGCGCATTGAACTATCTCCATATGTAGCTTGATGAGATACTTTGTTTACAATGCCCTTGTGAAGTGCTTGTAATGTTGAATTACATTAAAGGCGCTACCTAGATATATTTTTGTTGTATAATATGGATTCAGAAAAATAATGCAGTGAAAAATAATAGGTGATTAAAGCAGTTGAATCTGGTGAAGCATACAAACCACTGGAAAAACTAGACAAAATGTACATGGATGCAAAAACTGGTTTTGAGTACTCGAAGACTAAGATGACACAAACTTAGTCTTGAAAGTAGTTGAGAGAAGAGATCTTGTGGTATATAAGAAGCTAACTAAAATAGAAAAAAACAGAAGCTAAGAGCTCTGAATTGATACAATTCAAAAATATTGCATGAA
Organism: Mustelus asterias; assembly: GCF_964213995.1. Classification (NCBI taxonomy): domain Eukaryota; kingdom Metazoa; phylum Chordata; class Chondrichthyes; order Carcharhiniformes; family Triakidae; genus Mustelus; species Mustelus asterias. The sequence continues at coordinate 129,186,101 of NC_135802.1, forward strand.
AGAATTGGCATGTTTTCAAAATATTTTTTGAGCGCAAGATGTGGAAAGAACATTAAACACCTGTACCTGAGGCTTAATAGCATCTTATATTTGTATGGTATATCTGACAACTGAACTTCCTTTTCATTAAAAGAAACAGTACAACAAGAAACAAGGCAGGTTGTTGCGATGCCATCACATTTTCTTTTGATGGCAAAAGTAATATTCCATGAACTTATAGTGTATAAGTAAAATAAGTTAATTTAATGTGGATGTGTGTGCCTGTACGTGCTTACTGTGCCGCATTTGGATAAATATGTGATTTTAATTGATCATTGGAAAGTATATAGAGTCATTATGGCACAGAGAAAGCTATTCAGTCCGTTGAGTGCATGCTGACTCTCGGGAGAGAGTTGGACCCCCCCCTCTCATTCGGACCCGGTCTCAAAACACCTGCCCTGATGTCCCACTTAACCCTCCCCCTTCCCCCCCCCCCCCCCTCCCTCCCCCCCTCTCCCTCCCCCCCCCCCCCCCCCCCCTACTCCCGCCCCCCCCTCCCTCCCTCCCCCCCTCTCCCTCCCCCCCCTCTCCCTCCCCCCCCCCTCCCTCCCCCCCCCTCCCTCCCCCCCCTCTCCCCCCTCCCTCCCTCCCCCTCCCTCCCCCTCTCCCTCCCCCCTCTCCCTCCCCCCTCTCCCTCCCCCCCCCCTCTCCCTCCCCCCTCTCCCTCCCCCCCTCTCCTCCCCCCTCTCCCTCCCCCCTCTCCCTCCCCCCTCTCCCTCCCCCCTCTCCCTCCCCCCCTCTCCCTCCCCCCCTCTCCCTCCCCCCTCTCCCTCCCCCCCTCTCCCTCCCCCCCTCTCCTCCCTCCCCTCCCTCCCCCCTTCCCCCTCTCCCTCCCCCTCTCCCTCCCACCCTCTCCCTCCCCCCTCTCCCTCCCCCCCCTCTCCCTCCCCCCTCTCCCTCCCCCCCCTCTCCCTCCCCCCCTCTCCCTCCCCCCCTCTCCCTCCCCCCCTCTCCCTCCCCCCTCTCCCTCCCCCACCCTGTCCCTCCCCCCCTCCCTCCCCCCTCCCTCCCCCTCTCTCCCCCTCTCCCTTCCCCCCTCTCCCTCTCCCCCCTCTCCCTCTCCCCCATCTCCCTCTCCCCCATCTCCCTCTCCCCCATCTCCCTCTCCCCCATCTCCCTCTCCCCCATCTCCCTCTCCCCCATCTCCCTCTCCCCCATCTCCCTCTCCCCCATCTCCCTCTCCCCCATCTCCCTCTCCCCCATCTCCCTCTCCCCCATCTCCCTCTCCCCCCTCTCCCCTCCCCCCCTCTCCCTCCCCCCCTCTCCCCTCCCCCCCTCTCCCTCCCCCCCTCTCCCTCCCCCCTCTCCCTCCCCCCTCTCCCTCCCCCCCTCTCCCTCCCCCCCCTCTCCCTCCCCCCCTCTCCCTCCCCCCTCTCCCTCCCCCCCTCTCCCTCCCCCCCTCTCCCTCCCCCCCTCTCCCTCCCCCCCTCTCCCTCCCCCCCTCTCCCTCCCCCCCTCTCCCTCCCCCCTCTCCCTCCCCCCTCTCCCTCCCCCCCTCTCCCTCCCCCCCCCTCCTCCCCCCCCCCCCCCCCTCTCCCTCCCCCCCCTCTCCCTCCCTCCCCCCCCTCTCCGTCCTCCCCCCCTCTCCCCTCCCTCCCCTCTCTCCCTCCCTCCCCC